>NC_092747.1:91647358-91981420 GCF_047496795.1 Chiloscyllium punctatum
TGCTCTGTTTGACCCTTCAGCCCACTGACCCTCCCTACTGTGCTTGACCCTCCAGCCCACTGACCATCCCTGCTATCCTCAACCCTCAGCCCACTGACCATCCCTGCCATCCTCAACCCTCCAGCCCACTGACCATCCCTGCTCTGTTTGCCCCTCCAGCCCACTGACCCTCGCTTCTCTGTTCGAGGCTCCAGCCCACTGACCATCCCTGCTAGCCTTGATCCTCCAACCCACTGACCCTCACTTCTCTGTTCGAGGCTCCAGCCCACTGACTGTCCCTGCTAGCCTTGATCCTCCAACCCACTGACCCTCACTTCTCTGTTCGAGGCTCCAGCCCACTGACCGTCCCTGCTATCCTCGACCCTCAGCCCACTGACCATCCCTGCTCTGTTTAACCCTCCAACCCACTGACCATCCCTGCTCTGTTCGAGCCTCCAGTCCACTGACCATCCCTGCTCTGTCCGACCCTCCATCCCACTGACACTCCCTGCTCTGTTTGAACCTCCAGCCCACTGACCCTCACTGCTCTGTTTGGAACTCAAGCCCACTGACTCTCCCTGTTCTTTCGACCTGCCAACCCTCTGACCCTCCCTGCTCTGTTCCACCCTCCAGCCGACTGACCTTCCCTGCCATCCTCAACCCTCCAGCCCACTAACCATCCATGCTCTGTTTGACCCTGCAGCCCACTGACCCTCCCTGCTCTGATTGACCCTGCAGCCCACTGACCCTGCCAGCTCTGTTCGACCCTCCAGCCCACTAACCGTCCCTGCTCTGTTCGGCCCTCCAGCCCACTGACCATCCCTGCTCTGTTCGACCCTCCAGACCACTGACCATCCCTGTTCTGTTCGACACTCCAGCCCACTGACCATCCCTACTCTGTTCGAGCCTCCAACCCACTGACCATCCCTGCTCTGTTTGCACCTCCAGCCCACTGACTCTCCCTGCTCTGTTCGACCCTCCAGCCCACTGACTGTCCCTGCTACCCTAAAGACTCCAGCCCACTGACCATTCCTGTTCTGTTTGACCCTGCAGCCCACTGACCATCCCTGCTCTTTTCCACCCTCCAGCCCACTGACCATCCCTGCTATGTTTGACCTTGCAGCCCACTGACCTTCCCTGCTCTGTTCCACCCTCCAGTCCACTGACCATCCCTGCTATGTTTGAGCCTCCAACCCATTGACCATCCCTGCTATGTTCGAGCCTCCAACCCACTGACCATCCCTGCTCTATTCGAGCCTCCAACCCACTGACCATCCCTGCTCTGTTTGACCCTTCAGCCCACTGACCGTCCCTGCTCTGTACGAGCCTCCAGCCCACTGACCGTCCCTGCTCTGTTTGACCCTCCAGCCACTGACCCTCCCTGTTTTGTTCGGCCCTCCAGCGCACTGACCTTCCCTGTTCCGTTCGAACCTCCAGCCCACTGACCATCCCTGCTCTGTTTGACCCTGCAGCCCACTGACCCTCCCTGCTGTGCGACCATCTAGCCCACTGACCGTCCCTGCTATCCTCAACTCTTAGCCCACTGACCATCCCTGCCTTCCTCAACCCTCCAGTCCATTGACCATCCCTGCTCTGTTCGATCCTCCAGCCCACTGACCATCCCTGCTCTGTTTGACCCTCCAACCCACTGACCATTCCTGCTCTGTTTAACCCTCCAGCCCACTGACCGTCCCTGTTCTGTTTGAACCTCCAGCCCACTGACCCTCCCTGCTCTGTTTGACCCTTCAGCCCACTGATCCTCCCTACTGTGTTTGACCCTCCAGCCCACTGACCATCCCTGCTATCCTCGACCCTCAGCCCACTGACCATCCCTGCCATCCTCAACCCTCCAGCCCACTGACCATCACTGCTCTGTTTGCCCCTCCAGCCCACTGACCCTCACTTCTCTGTTCGAGGCTCCAGCCCACTGACCGTCCCTGCTAGCCTTGATCCTCCAACCCACTGACCATCCCTGCTCTGTTCGACCCTCAATCCCACTGACCGTCCCTACTATCCTCAACCCTCAGCCCACTGACCCTCCCTGCTCTGTTCGAGCCTCCAAACTACTGACCATCCCTGCTCTGTTCGACCCTCCAGCCCACTGACCATACCTGCTCTGTTTAATCCTCCAGCCCACTAACCATCCCTGCTCTGTTTGACCCTCCAACCTACTGACCATCCCTGCTCTGTTTAATCCTCCAGCCCACTGACCATCACTGCTCTGTTCAACCCTCCAGCCCACTGACCCTCCATGCTCTGTTTGACCCTCCAGCCACTGACCCTCCATGTTCTGTTCGACTCACCAGCCCACTGACCATCCCTGCTATCCTCAACCCTCCAGCGCACTGACCGTCCCTGCTCTGTTTGACCCTGCAGCCCACTGACCCACCCTGCTCTGTTCGACCCTCCAACCCACTGACTGTCCCTGCTCTGTTCCACCCTCCAGCCCACTGACCATTCCTGCTCTGTTTGACCCTCCTACCCACTGACCGTCCCTGCTCTGTTTAATCCTCCAGCCCAGTGACCATCCCTGCTCTGTTCGAGCCTCCAGCCCACTGACCCTCCCTGCTCTGTTTGACGCTCCAGCCACTGACCCTCCCTGTTTAGTACGACCCTCCAGCCCACTGACCCTCCCTGTTCTGTTGGACTCTCCAACCCACTGACCATCCCTGCCATCCTCAACCCTCCAGCGCACTGACTGACCCTGCTCTGTTTGACCCTGCAGCCCACTGACCCGCCCTGCTCTGTTCAACCCTCCAGCCCACTGACCATCCCTGCTATGCTCGACTCTTGGTCCACTGACCATCCCTGCCATCCTCAACCCTCCAGCCCACTGACCATCCCTCTCTGTTCGAAACTCCATCCCACTGACCATCCCTGTTTTGTTTGACCCTTCAGCCTGCTGACCATCCCTGCTCTGTTCGACTCTCCAGCCCACTGACCATCCCTGCTCTGTTTGACCCTCCAACCCACTGACCATCTCTCTCTGTTTGACCATCCAACCCACTGACCATCCCTGCTCTGCCTGACTCTTCATCCCACAGACCATCCCTACTCTGTTCGACCCTCCAGCCCACTGTCCATTCCTGCTCTGTTTGACCCTCCAGCCCACTGACTATTCCTGCTCTGTTCAAGCCTCCAGCCCACTGACCGTCTCTGCTACCTTTCAGCCTCCAGCCCACTGATTGTCCCTGCTACCTTATATCCTCCAGCCCACTGACCGTCCCTGCTACCCTAAAGCCTCCAGCCCACTGACCGTTCCTGCTACCTTTGAGCCTCCACCCCACTGACCGTCCCTGCTCCCCTAAAGCATCCAGCTCACTGACCGTCCCTGCTATCTTTGAGCCACCAGCCTACTGACCATCCTTGCTACCTTTGAGCCTCCAGCCCACTGACCATCCCTGCTCCCCTAAAGCATCCAGCTCACTGACCGTCCCTGCTACCTTTGAGCTTCCAGCCCACTGACTGTCCCTGGTACCCTACTCTGTTCGACCCTACAGCCCACTGTCCATTCCTGCTCTGTTCGACCCTCCAGCCCACTGACCATCCCTGCCCTTTTTGAGTCTCCAGCCCACTCACCGTCCCTGCTACCTTTGAGCCGACAGCCCACTGACTGTCCCTGCTACCCTAAAGCTTCCAGCCCACTGAAAATCCCTGCTCTGTTTGACCCTCTAGCCCACTGACCCTCCCTGCTCTGTTCGACCCTCCAGCCCACTGACTGTCCCTGCTACCCTATAGACTCCAGCCCACTGACTGTTCCTGCTACCTTTGAGCCTCCAGCCCACTGACTGTTCCTGCTACCCTATAGACTCCAGCCCACTGACTGTTCCTGCTACCTTTGAGCCTCCAGCCCACTGACTGTTCCTGCTACCCTAAAGCCACCAGCCTACTGACTGTCCCTGCTACCTTTGAGCCTCCAGCCCACTGACCGTCCCTGATCCCCTAAAGCATCCAGCCCACTGACCGTTCCTGCTACCTTTGAGCCTCCAGCCCACTGACTGTCCCTGCTACCCTAAAGCCTCCAGCCTACTGACTGTCCCTGCGACCTTTGAGCCTCCAGCCCACTGACCGTCCCTGCTCCCCTAAAGCTTCCAGCCCACTGACCGTCCGTGCTACCTTTGATCCTCCAGCCCACTGACTGTCCCTGCTACCCTAAATCATCCAGCCCACTGACCATCCCTGCTCTGTTTGACCCTCTAGCCCACTGACCCTCCCTGCTCTGTTCGACCCTCTTGCCCACCGACTGTCCCTGCTACTTTAAAGCATACAGCCCACTGACCATCCCTGTTCTGTTCATGCTATTAACCATCCCTGCACTGTCGGCCATCCAGCCCACTGACCATCCCTGCTCTGTTCGCCCCTACAACTCACTGACCATCCCTGCTCTCTTCGACCCTCCAACCCACTGACCATCCTTGCTCTGCTCGACCCTCCAGCCCACTGACCATCCCTGCTCTGTTTGATCCACCAACCCACTGACCATCCCTGCTCTGTTCGACCCTCCTGCCCACTGACCGTTTCTGCTACCTTTGAGCATCCAGCCCACTGACTGTCCCTGCAACCCTAAAGCATCCAACTCACTGACCGTCCCTTCTCCCCTAAAGCATCCAGCTCACTGACCGTCCCTGCTATCTTTGAGCCACCAGCCTACTGACTATCCTTGCTACCTTTGAGCCTCCAGCCCACTGACCATCCCTGCTCCCCTAAAGCATCCAGCTCACTGACGTCCCTGCTACCTTTGAGCTTCCAGCCCACTGACTGTCCCTGGTACCCTACTCTGTTCAACCCTCCAGCCCACTGACAATTGCTGCTCTGTTCGACCCTCCAGCCCACTGACCATCCCTGCCCTTTATGAGTCTCCAGCCCACTGACCGTCCCTGCTACCCTAAAGCCTCCAGCCTACTGACTGTCCCTGCTACCTTTCCGCCTCCAGCCCACTGACCGTCTCTGCTCCCCGAAAGCTTCCAGCCCAGTGACCGTCCGTGCTACCTTTGACCCTCCAGCCCACTGACTGTCCCTGCTACCCTAAAGCATCCAGCCCACTGAAAATCCCTGCTCTGTTCGACCCTCCAGCCCACTGACCGTCCCTGCTCTGTTTGACCCTCCAGCCCACTGACCCTCCCTGCTCTCTTCGACCCTCCAGCCCACTGACCATCCCTGCTCTGTTCGAGCCTTCAGCCCATTGACCATTCCTGCTCTGTTTGACCCTCCAGTCCACTGACCCTCCCTGCTCTCTTCGACCCTCCAGCCCACTGACCATCCCTGCCATCCTCAACCCTCCAGCTCACCGACCATCCCTGCTCTGTTCAAACCGCCAGCCCACTGACCATCCCTGCTCTGTTCGAGCCTCTAACCCACTGACCATCCCTGCTCTGATTGACCTCCAACCCACTGACCATCCCTGCTCTGTTTGCCCCTGCAGCCCACTGACCATCCCTGCTCTGTTTGAGCCTACAACCCACTGACCATCCCTGCTCTGATTGAGCCTCCAGCCCACTGACCATCCCTGCTCTGTTTAATCATCCAGCCCACTAAACCTCCCTGTTCTGTTCGACCCTCCAGCCCACTCACCCTCCCTGCTCTGTTTGACCCTCTAGCCACTGACCCTCCCTGTTTAGTTCGACCCTCCGGCCCACTGACCCTCCCTGTTCTGTTCGACTCTCCACCCCAATGACCGTCCCTGCTCCCCTAAAGCATCCAACTCACTGACCGTCCCTGCTCCCCTAAAGCATCCAGCTCACTGACCGTCCCTGCTATCTTTGAGCCACCAGCCTACTGACTATCCTTGCTACCTTTGAGCCTCCAGCCCACTGACCATCCCTGCTCCCCTAAAGCATCCAGCTCACTGACCATCCCTGCTACCTTTGTGCTTCCAGCCCACTGACTGTCCCTGGTACCCTACTCTGTTCGACCCTACAGCCCACTGACAATTCCTGCTCTGTTCGACCCTCCAGCCCACTGACCATCCCTGCCCTTTTTGAGTCTCCAGCCCACTGACCGTCCCTGCTACCCTAAAGCCTCCAGCCTACTGACTGTCCCTGCTACCTTTGAGCCTCCAGCCCACTGACAGTCCCTGATCCCCTAAAGCATCCAGCCCACTGACCATTCCTGCTACCTTTGAGCCTCCAGCCCACTGACCGTCCCTGCTACCCTAAAGCTTCCAGCCCACTGACCGTCCGTGCTACCTTTGACCCTCCAGCCCACTGACTGTCCCTGCTACCCTAAGCATCCAGCCCACTGAAAATCCCTGCTCTGTTTGTCCCTCTAGCCCACTGACCCTCCCTGCTCTGTTCGACCCTCCAGCCCACTGACTGTCCCTGCTACTCTAAAGCATCCAGCCCACTGACCATCCCTGTTCTGTTCGGGCCATTAACCATCCCTGCTCTGTCGACCATCCAGCCCACTGACCCTCCCTGCTCTGTTCGAGCATCAAACCCACTGACCATCCCAGCTCTGTTTGACCCTCCAGCCCACTGACCCTCCCTGTTCTGTTCGGCCCTCAGGCCCACTGACCCTCCCTGCTCTCTTCGACCCTCCAGCCCACTGACCATCCCTGCCATCCTCAACCCTCCAGCTCACCGACCATCCCTGCTCTGTTCAAACCGCCAGCCCACTGACCATCCCTGCTCTGTTCGAGCCTCTAACCCACTGACCATCCCTGCTCTGATTGACCTCCAACCCACTGACCATCCCTGCTCTGTTTAATCCTCCAACCCACTGACCATCCCTGCTCTGACTGAGCCTCCAGCCCACTGACCATCCCTGCTCTGTTTGAGCCTCCAACCCACTGACCATCCCTGCTCTGATTGAGCCTCCAGCCCACTGACCATCCCTGCTCTGTTTAATCATCCAGCCCACTAAACCTCCCTGTTCTGTTCGACCCTCCAGCACACTGACCGTCCCTGCTCTGTTTGAGCTTCCAACCCACTGACCATCCTTGCTCTGTTCGAGCCTCCAGAACACTGACCATCCCTGCACTGATCGAGCCTCTAACCCACTGACCATCCCTGTTCTGTTTGACTCTCCAGCCCATGACCATCCCTGCTCTGTTTGAGCCTCCAACCCATTGACCATCCCTGCTTTGTTTGAGCATTCAACCCACTGACCATTCCTGCTCTGTTTAATCCTCCAGCCCACTAACCCTCCCTGTTCTGTTTGACCCTCCAGCCACTGACCCTCCCTGTTTAGTTCGACCCTCCGGGCCACTGACCCTCCCTGTTCTGTTCGACTCTCCAGCCCACTGACCATCCCTGCCATCCTCAACCCTCCAGCGGACTGACTGTCCCTGCTCTGTTTGACCCTGCAGCCCACTGACCCGCCCTGCTCTGTTCAACCCTCCAGCCCACTGACCATCCCTACTATCCTCGACTCTTGGTCCACTGACCATCCCTGCCATCCTCAACCCTCCAGCCCACTGATCATCCCTCTCTGTTCGAATCTCCAGCCCACTGACCATCCCTGTTTTGTTTGACCCTCCAGCCTGCTGACCATCCCTGCTCTCTTCGAGCCTCCAGCCCACTGACTATTCCTGCTCTGTTCAAGCCTCCAGCCCACTGACCGTCTCTGCTACCTTTCAGCCTCCAGCCCACTGATTGTCCCTGCTACCCTATATCCTCCAGCCCACTGACCGTCCCTGCTACCCTAAAGCCTCCAGCCCACTGACCGTTCCTGCTACCTTTGAGCCTCCACCCCACTGTCCGTCCCTGCTCCCCTAAAGCATCCAGCTCACTGACCATCCCTGCTACCTTTGAGCCTCCAGCCCACTGACTGTCCCTGGTACCCTACTCTGTTCTACCCTCCAGCCCACTGACCATCCCTGCCGTTTTTGAGTCTCCAGCCCACTGACCGTTTCTGCTACCTTTGAGCCGACAGCCCACTGACCGTACCTGATCCCCTAAAGCGTCCAGCCTACTGACTGTCCCTGCTACCTTTGAGCCTCCAGCCCACTGACTGCCCCTGCTACCCTAAAGCATCCAGCCCACTGACCGTCCCTGCTCTGTTTGACCCTGTAGCCCACTGACCCTCCCTGCTCTGTTCGACCCTCCAGCCCACTGACTGTCCCTGCTACTCTAAAGCATCCAGTCCACTGACCATCCCTGTTCTGTTCGGGCCATTAACCATCCCTGCTCTGTCGACCATCCAGCGCACTGACAATCCCTGCTCTGTTCGAGCATCAAACCCACTGACCATCCCTGCTCTGTTCGAGCATCAAACCCACTGACCATCCCTGCTCTGTTCGAGCATCAAACCCACTGACCATCCCTGCTCTGTTCGAGCCTTCAGCCCATTGACCATCCCTGCTCTGTTTGACTCTCCATCCCACTGACCCTCCTTGTTCTGTTCGACCCTCCAGCCCACTGACCCTCCCTGCTCTCTTCGACCCTCCAGCCCACTGACCATCCCTGCCATCCTCAACCCTCCAGCTCACCGACCATCCCTGCTCTGTTCAACCCGCCAGCCCACTGACCATCCCTGCTCTGTTTGAGCCTCTAACCCACTGACCATCCCTGCTCTGTTTGCCCCTCCAGCCCACTGACCATCCCTGCTCTGATTGAGCCTCCAGCCCACTGACCATCCCTGCTCTGATTGAGCCTCCAGCCTGTTGACCATCCCTGCTCTGTTTAATCCTCCAGCCCACTAAACCTCCCTGTTCTGTTCGACCCTCCAGCCCACTGACTCTCCCTGTTCTGTTTGACTCTCCAGCCCACTGACCGTCCCTGCTCTGTTTGAGCCTCCAACCCACTGACCATCCCTGCTCTGTTCGAGTCTCCAGCCCACTGACCATCCCTGCACTGTTCAAGCCTCTAACCCACTGACCATCCCTGCTCTGTTTGAGCCTCCAACCCATTGACAATCCCTGTTTAGTTCGACCATCCAGCCCACTGACCCTCCCTGTTCTGTTCGACTCTCCAGCCCACTGACCATCTCTGCCATCCTTAACCCTCCAGCACACTGACTGTCCCTGCTCTGTTTGACCCTGCAGTCCACTGACCCACCCTGCTCTGTTCAACCCTCCAGCCCACTGACCATCCCTGCTATCCTCGACTCTCAGTCCACTGACCAGCCCTGCCATCCTCAACCCTCCAGCCCACTGACCATCCCTCTCTGTTCGAATCTCCATCCCACTGAACATCTCTGCTTTGTTTGACCCTCCATCCCACTGACCCGCCCTGCTCTGTTCGAGCCTCCAGGCCACTGACCATCCCTGCTATCCTCGACTCTCAGTCCACTGACCAGCCCTGCCATCCTCAACCCTCCAGCCCACTGACCATCCCTGCTCTGCCTGACTCTTCAGCCCACAGACCATCCCTACTCTGTTCGACCCTCCAGCCCACTGTCCATTCCTGCTCTGTTCAACCCTGCAGCCCACTGACCATCCCTGCTCTGTTCAAGCCTCCAGCCCACTGACTGTCCCTGCTACCCTACAGCCTCCAGCCCACTGACCGTCCCTGCTACCCTATAGCCTCTAGCCCACCAACCATCCCTGCTACCCTAAAGCCTCCAGCCCACTGACCGTTCCTGCTACCTTTGAGCCTCCACCCCACTGACTGTCCCTGCTCCCCTAAAGCATCCAGCTCAATGACCGTCCCGGCTACCTTTAAGCCTCCAGCCCACTGACTGTCCCTGGTACCCTAAAGTCTCCAGCCTACGGACCGTCCCTGCTCCCCTAAAACATCCAGCCCACTGACCATCCCTGCTCTGTTCGACCCTCCAGCCCACTGACCATCCCTGTTCTGTTCGAGCCTCCAGCTTACTGACCATCCCTGCTCTGTTCGAGCCTCCAACCCACTGACCATCCCTGCTCTGTTTGAGCCTCGAACCCACTGACCATCCCTGCTCTGTTTGACCCGTCAGCCCACTGACCATCCCTGCTCTGTTTTCCCCTCCAGCCTGCTGACCATCCCTGCTCTGTTCGACCATCCAGACCACTGACCATCCCTGCTCTGTTCGACCCTCCAGCCCATTGACCCTCCTGCTCTGTTTGACCCTCCAGCCCACTGACCGTCCCTGCTCTGTTCGACTCTCCAGCCCACTGACCCTCCCTGCTCTATTCGACCCTCCAGCCTGCTGACTGTCCCTATTCTTTCGGCCCTCCAGCCCACTGGCTGTTCCTGCTATCCTCAACCCTCCAGCCCACTGGCTATTCCTGGTTTACTCAAGCCTCCAACCCACTGTTTTCCAGACCAACCTTAACCCTTCTGCCTGGTCTGCTTCGCCTCTCTAGGCGCAGTTTTTCAAAAATACTAAAAATAATTTAAAATAAAAGAGAGGAAGAATGAGAAAAAAAAGGGACAGAATGGATGAGCACCAGGCTGAGGAGCCTGGAAGTTGGCTATTCCAGATGCAGAGGGGGAATGAGAAGGGACTGTGTGCATTTACAACTCACCAAGGGTAACGTACTGAGCCTGTAACTCACTGCATGAAGTGTGACCAATATTTCTTTCCATCGTAATATAAATAACATGTGCCAATTGAGCTGAAAATGGCTGCCACCACGCTTGGAGTGGAGTAAGTGCTTCATTCTTTGAGGGAAGACACATCACTCCAAAGGATAATAGCGTTGATCCAACACCCCCACTGAGCAGGTCAAAAACACCCGTAAGCATTAAAAGCTCTATGTGAACCTTAGACAATAACTGAATGTTTGGACTTCAAATTCTGGCCCCAAGCACTCTTGACCATACTGTACAACATCAGAAACCACTTCTGTAATGGCTGTGCTGCACAAGCATTGTATTGTGGCTAGAATAGATGCACCTGATTTCACAAAATTGCAAGCATCTTCCAAGATCACAGTTACTGCTCACCACATTTTGGATTATAAATTATTGTCTAGCACTGAGGCTGGGTTCTGTACTATTCCTCTTGTTGTTGCAGCAGGACAGATATTCACCCATGCACTTTAGGTGAAAAGTGAACATATACTTGCAAATGTGAAATCTGTCTAAAATGACGTGCCAGCAATATTGTCTTTCTTCCAGGGGAAGGTCTCCTTCTTCCTTGCATTCCCACTACATCTTGGTGCCATCCAGGGATTCACACCTGGGATTCAGAGCCTACCCCTACAGTAAAGGTTTTGAGCTTGGAAGTTTGCTTGGCCAGCCCTCGGGGACGATTATGCTCGACACACTGAATATATCCTGCCAGAGACTATCTTAGGCTTCAACTCCCACGGGACTGAGACAGGCAAGAAAGGTGTAGGTGGAGGTTACCATCTCTGGAGATTGAGAGAGCATGTCTTGGAGGGACCTGTGTGTGGTTCCTTCTCTGGTTGGCTTCCTCCTCGCATTGTCCTGTTGCTTTGAATAAAGGGACACCCAAAGTGTGATGAAGACCTCTTGTCCTCCTATCATTGTGCTGAAGGTGCATCCAGCAGACACTATGCTGACCTGGATCTCTACAGCAGTCACCAATTTGTTCATCAAGGAAGTCAGACACGTGTATGCCAGAGACATCAATCTTTGGCAATGCTTGAATCAGTTTGCCCAGTGTCTCTGACAAACCTCCCTGCCGTTCCTGTCACTGCTCATGCAGTTTATGATGTTCTGAATTAGTGATGTCACAAAGTCCTCTTCTGGTCTCCCAGAGTTCTCTGAGTGCCAAGACGTTGCAGTATTTCTTGTGAACCAACTGCGGAGTCGTGATGGATACATACTGTAAGATGAAGTGGTGGATGGTGAGTATAGTTACAAAGTTTAAAAGACATTCAGCTAAGTACATAAATAAGAAATGTTTAGAAAGATATGAGTCAAACGCAGATAAGTAGGACTAGTTTAGTTTGAGATTATGTTCAACATGGACTGGTTGGCCCTAAGGGTCTGTTTCAGTGCTGCATGACTCTATATCTCTATGACTCTATATGCTTCCAACACTAATTGAGATAAAATGCCCACCAAGATGCGAGTATTGTTCAGAGGAATCTTTGGCTCTTTCTCCGAGGTGGAGGCAGTGACGGGTTACTGAGATAACCACTTGCAAACTAAGACTGTGCAGATAGCATTGTATCTACAGAAGACAAAAAAGAAAATATGTAACAAAAGAGTAGAGGTTCTTGAATGTTAAGAGGCCATTCACAATGGTTGTAATAGCAGAGTAACACAACAAAGGACTATGATTCTTGTGTAGCTTGTTTTTGGCATCACCATGCAACCAGTCATGATCCTCATCAGCCAGACCCAGAATCCTCTCATCATAGGAGGTGAGGAGGAGAATACTGGACACCTCCGAACCTGCCCTCTCTATCCTACTGTGGGCTGTTCACTCCTACAAAGGGATGGATTGAGTGAGATGTCACACCTATTAGCATTGGTGCAGGTGGGTAAAAGTGACATATTTAACATGCAGTTATGCATCAAGTCAAACACTGCCACTTTAGTACATTTGCCTCAGACTGTTAGGACAAAGGGAAATTACATTCCAACTTTGCCATCAGCTTCAGTCTGCTACATCACACTACTCCATCTCTGGTACTGCACGCGCCTCTCACCAAGACTCATGGTGCTCCACTCCCACTACATACAACATATTCCCTCAATTACTCCCACTCACACCAACTCCACATACTCCTAACCCTGTATGGCCAGTAGTGGTGAGCACTTCAACCTACCATTAGTGACAGATTGCAATGAGTAGGACTCCAGGAGCATGGTGCATAGATAATGAGATGAGTTTGGAAAGATAACATAAGAAAACTCAAACTTTCTTTCAAACTCAACACAATTGATGCTTAGCTGATTTCAAGTAAAATTAATTTCATTGTAACTTTCTGATTTCAAAGTCATTAAAACACAGTTAGTTTGTTCAGAAATCCCACCAGAGATGATTACCAGGGAGTCCTGTGAGTGGATTATCTCCTCACACAAATCTAAAAGCAACTAATCACCTCCACATGGAACAAACATTTGATCTAATCGCTTTGGATAATGGGTCCTGGCTCAGAAAGCAAATTTTGCAGGTACATTCAGTTCTGATGTAACATAATAGTTCCAATCTCGTATTTTAAGAAAATCGTGCAATAGCTGCGCCATTTAACCAAATAGGGCAGGAATCATGTTATAGCCAATACAGGTAAGGAAAGTTTACACTCTACAAATAATGGTCTGATTTCTTCAATCACGTTAAAGCCAAATCACGTTGAAGAAACACGCATTATAGCGGAACCGAACGTATAATATAATCAAATCGAAACTGTAAGCTTGGAATCATATTTCGATACATTGTCCATCAGGAAAAGGAGAACATGTGATCAACCCCTTTGTTTTAAGAAATGTTCTTTCCTTAGGCCACAGAACAGAAAGAAAAGTGATACTAAAGAAGCAAGATCACTGAGTATAGAACTCTCTACTTCTTCCTCTCTCTTTCTCTTTCCCACCACTCCATCTGTAAGTTATATATATTCAGTTAATTATGTTTATCATTAACTTTTGTTGGACTTTAAAGACTGCTTTAAATATCCTTCTACTGTGTAATTTAATTGTGGATGTAAACTTCTGAGTACAAGCGCATGAAAGTTGGAATTAATTTGTTTAGTTTATCAAGACCAGCTGTTAAGTATTAATAAATACTAATTCCTTTCATTTTAAAAACTTATAAGGATATGTGCATTCCTGTGTCTTTTACAATCACTACACATAAAACTTTAATACTTATTGAATTGGCACTCAATCTTTTAAGAAAATAAAACTGTTTCAGTTAAAGGAAGAGTGGGAAACGGGAGGAACCATTCTATCCATTCTTATCCTGTCTTAATAATAGGATAAACACTGATGTCTTTCAGTCATCTGGCACTATACCCTTCCTACGCATACATATATGTTAACACATGAACAAATATTCACATTCTCAAAGATCCCTCTTCCAGATAAATACAGAAGCAAAATAATGGCCTAATATTACTACTATTACCTGAAAATTTATTATACACACCACTTAGTTGTTCTTCCCAATTCTGATTTTTCATGTGCCTGTAGATAATTCACTATTTCATTGTATACTCCTCCTTCTTTAATTTTAAATTCCCCTAGTCTTCATAATTATCTATCCTTATTATCTCTCCTTCACTACCTCTGAATAGAGTATGCTTTTTTCTTTAGTTTCGATTTTCTTCCCTCATCAATTGTATATTGTTACTGGCTAGTTTGTCCTTGCTTTCTGAGAGACATAATTTCTTGAGCTCTCTTGATCACTGTTTCACTGTTACCCATTACAGTTTTATTTCTTTATACAATAGCAAATTACTATTTTTCATTCTCCTATTCCCATCATTCAAAGATAACTGTTCCTACTTAATAACAGTGGTGTTTGTTTTAAATCTTTTAATTTTGTGATAACTAGTGGTAAGATATTCCTCCATGTTTTCTACTATTATCAGGTTTGCTCATTTCCCATTACTATGCCAACAGTACTATCTCTCTTGTTGGTCTTTTGACAGTCTATATGAATATAAAGAGAGGTGCGCATATCATAAAAGCTCAACTTACTGTCCCCCTCTTGCTGTTCCTTCCTGCCAGTTTATATCTGTGTTTGTGTGCGTATGTGTGTGTGACTTTGTGTCCTTGTCTACGTGTGTGTGTCTATGTGTCTCTGTGTATGTGTTTGTGTATCATTTGAGAGAATGATTTCTCTCTTTACCTATTTCAGATATTTGCTTACATTGTATTTGCATTCCTCCATTCCCTCTTCACTTTTTGATATTTAGAGTGGACTCTTTTTAGTGTGATCAATTAATTTTGACTTTTATTGCAAATAATATTAATTATGTTCCTAACTTTCTTCTGAAGCTTAGAGCCATGCTTTCATTCTGATACTGCAAAATTCAGAGAAAGACAAACCATACAACAATAATCATATTCTGTGATTTAAATGAACAGCCACTTTTACAGCTCCTCTGAATGGGTAAGTACATAAGATGAGTGTGAGCTTAGGGTGTCAAGAGAGTAAGATGGTTGATTGGTAAGGTGTAGGACAACAGGCAATCAGGATGCTAGGTAGTCATATTCTAGAGACCTAAAATGCCAGGTATGTAGAGTGTTAGGTAAATAGGGTGTCAAGTAGGTTTAGTGCCAGGGTGAAAGGGGGCCAGATCAGTGACAAAGGGTTAGGGCAGATCAAGGTGCAAGAGATGTATCAGGTCCAGTGAAGCTGTGGAGGGCCACTTGGAAACATTCTCCCCGTGTCTGCTTGGGTTTCCTCCAGATGCTCCAGTTTCCCCCCACAGTCCAAAGATGTGCAGGCTTGGTGGATTAGACAACAACATGCAGAGTTTCAGGGATGGGGTGGGTCTAGGTGGGATGCTCTTCTGAGGGGCAGTGTGGACTCGATGGACAGAATGGACTGCTTCCACACTGTAGGGACTCTGTGAAATGTGGGGGCTGTCAGTGGATGTGTGGAGGTTTGGTCCAGCAGCGGGGTGAAGGACTCATGTCTGAGTTTGGCCTGACCTTCACTTTTATCATCAATGGTTCCTTTAAGCTGGACAGTAATCTAGTCAGTAATATTCCCAAAGTTACGGTGTGGGTCAAGGGCAATCTCAGTTTTCAGATATTGTGTGTCCAAGCCACTCAAAACAATTTTAAATGGTTTGTACACTTAAACAGATCAGCTGCACACAACAAAGGAAATTTAGGGTGCATTGCTCATCACTCAATTCCTTTATCTTTATTCTAATGTTATATTCACAACATCACACCTGAGTTAACTGCAATAGATAATGCAATCACGATGTGGATCCTCAGGACTCATGAACATTTCAGGAGTAACCAATGCACCATTTAAACAGTCCACATTGAGTTAACTCATTGAATGGAAAAAAAAATAAAATCACTAATATCCTGAGTAACATATCATGGGAATTCACTTGACAGTTATTACAATTATCCATTTAAAGTACCCATGAGTGTTTAACAGAGAGTGTGTGTGATGTGCTTTGCTACCTTTTGATAAACTATTAGTCAGTTACAGCAATCTTTTTGGCGATTTTAATTGATCACCATGGCAGAATGTTTCAGTATTAAAAACCTCACAAACTGTGCAGGGAGATACCTTAACAATTAGTGGTATCTCTCAGTCACCCTTGATAATTTATAACTGCATGCAGGCACCTGGGGCCAATGTTCCTCTCATTTTTTTTTTGCTGTGTTCAGCCTTTTAAGAGATTGCCCCTTGAAAATATTTTTTCATGGCCTTGTACAGATTGTAATTTAAAGGAGCAAATTTGAACCCAGCTAACATCGCATCATTCCCAACTTCTCTTTCATAAAAGTTAAAATAAGTTTTGTGGGAAAGGTTGTTAATTCCACAGAGTTCACTTTTTTTCTCTTCACCATCCCTATCTCTCGGAATATATGGCCCAGAAAGAAATCAGTTTAACAAGAATAGAATTAATAGTTGTCAACCAGCAGGTAAGATCAATTGAAAACAATGAGGTCCTGTTAAGAACATAGAACATTAAACAATCAGCACAGGAACAGGCCCTTTGACACACCATGTATGTGCTGACCATGATGCTGTTCTGACTAATCTCAACTGCCTGCACCTGGTCTGTATTCCTCTGTTCATGTCAGTCCAAAAGCCTGCTAAACATTGCTATTATATCTGCTTCTACCATCATCCCCTCCACCCCCCCACTCCCCTCCCCACCCCACCCCCAACGCAAGGCAGCGGTGCATTCCAGACATCTATCACCCTCTGTATAAAACACTCACCACACACATCTCTTTTAAAATTTTCCTTTGTGCCCCCTAACATTTGACACTTTCACCCTGGGAAAGAAACTCCGCCTATCCATCCTATCCATGTCTCCCTACATACTTCTGTCAGGGCCCCCAAGCCTCCAATATGCTAGCAAACACAATACAACTTTTGCCCAACCTTTCCTTCCAACTAATGCACTCCAATCCAGACAATATCCTGATAAAACTCTTTTACATCCTTTCCAAAGCCTCTAAGTGAATTCTATACAATGGCAACCAGAACTGCACGTAATACTCCACATATTTTGCCTAACTAAAGTTTTATAAAGCTGCAACATGACTTGCCAACTTTTATATTCAACACTGATCAATGAGGACAAGCATGCTGTATACCTTCTTTACCACCTTATCCATTGTTTTGCTAACTTTAGAGAGCAATGGACTTTCACTGCAAAAATCCTCTGTATATTAATGCTCTGAAGGATTCTGCTTTTTACTGAACTCTTTCTTCTTACATTTGACTTCCAAAAATACATCACCTCACACTTATCTGGATTAATCTCTGTCTGCTATTTCTCTGCCCAACTTTTCAGTTGATCTATATCCTGCTATATCCTTTAATAACCTTCCTCACCATCCACAATTCCAACAATTTTCATGTCATCTGCAAACTTACTATTCAGATCACATTTTCATCCAAATCACAGAGGTCCCAGCACTGATCCTTGTGGAATAGCATGGATCCTTGTGGAACACCACTGGTCACAGACTGGTCAGCAAAACAACCCTCCTCAAATACTCAAACCAATTTTGCATCCAACTTACCAACTTACTGTGGATCCCTTGCAATTTAATCTTTTGCACCAATCTCCCATGACGCACCTAGTCAAGTGCTTCAGTAAACTCCATGCAGACAATATCCACTGCCCTACCCTCATTCATCATCATAAATTCCTCAAAAAAACGCAATCAAATTGTTAGACAACACCTTGCCTGCACAAAGCCACGCTGACAGTGCCTAAATCTCACGTTCCAAATGAGAGTAAATCCTGTCGCTAGGTATCTTCTCTACAAATGTGAGGCTCAGCAACTGATAATTTCCTGGATTATCCCTTCATAAACAAATGAACAACATTAGCTATTCTCCATTCTTCTGGGACCTCACTTGAGTCTAAAGAGAATGCAAACATTTCTGTCAAGGCCTCAGCAACCCCCTGTTATTGGACAATTGGCTTTCCTCAGTTCAAAACAGATGACACTGGTTGCATGGCCAATCCAAAAAAGTCATCACTGGTCAACAAGATATTTTCTAGTTGACTTGACCAGAGCTGTTATTATAATCTTCTGGAGCAGAGGGGACTTGAACCCAGGTCTCCTGGCTCAGACATCAGGATATTACCACTGTTCCACAACAAGTCTATTACTAATCTACTTTTTCAAAAAAAACTGTGTGGTCAAGTTATGGTACATATTTGGAGTAAGTGTGACTTGAATCCAGGCCTTTAAGTAGAGACACTACTGCTGTACCACTGAGCCCCTTGATTAGTGTCTAGATATAATTCACCAACCTGTTCAAAGATGTTATGGCATACCCGGGTCTCCTGACTCAGCAGAAGGGACACTACCACTGCATGACAAGAGCCCCTACAATGCATTTAGTATCAATTTATCTAATGCATATAATAGCTTGTTTTGATCAACTTGTTCAGGCATGTTATGAAGCATCTCCAGGTCTCTATGGCTCTATGACTCTATGAAGTGGAACTTGAACATGGACTTTCTGGCCCAGAGGCAGAGACACAAGAACCCTGTCACCAAACAGCTTTTTTCTTCTTTAATTGACCTGTTTCTTTCAACAAGCTGTTCAGAGTTGTTATTAAACACCTGTGGAGCAGGTGGGACTTGAACCCGGGCCTCCTGGTCCAGGATACTGCGCCACAAAAGCCCTGACACCAAGCAGCTATTTCTGGATGAATATAACTTGCAGCTGTTATCCCAGTTAAGCACAACGTTAGAAAGGGACATAGCACCACTAACCTGTTATGTCTTATGCATTTGTAATTCTGCAATTGTGAAAAAATAGGGCAGAAACTGAAAGAGACACTTTCTGTAACCAAAGGTTTTAAATTCTTATTGGGAAAACACAATCAAATTAAATATTCTGCACATTATATGAGCAAATACTTTGCAGAATTTACATATTTACCAAACTATTTTATTTGCTTTTAATCTGTACTAATAACTAAATCCACATCAGTAACACTCCCAGTGAAAAGAGAAAAAACATCCTCTTAACTCTAAGCCAATCATGTGAAAAATTGTAAAACATCAATCTCATCTTATTTGATAAACATTTATCAGAATTTATATCTGTCAAACAGACTCAATGCTATTTTAGTAGTATTAGAGTTCCTTCATCCTATATACTTAATCATTTATCTTTACTTCAGATCACTCCAGTTACATCTTAAAGGAGTTGATTACAAAATAGCACATCTACCCACCCATAAAACAACACTTGCTCTCTAATCTTACATAATATTTCAAAATATTGTACTTTGTCCTGATATCAGAGGGTGAGTCAAAATAAACAGTTTACAATTGCACCGTCTGGATCTTTCATTAATTTAAGGACAAGAGTCATCACCACTGGCAATGATTTTTCTGCTTCAGGTACTCAACAAATCCTCGCGCTATGAACATTTTGCATCTTGGATCATATAATTATCTTCCATCCCTTTCACTCTATTCCAGTGCATTAATTTTGTTTCAGATAGAGCAAAAGATGTACATGGTATACTGAGCGAAGTCTCATTGATATTTTGTCTGAGGCTCATATTGCAGGATTTGGTTCTAAGTTCATGTCCATTAGTCTCACGTCTTTTTGTTTTACTACTATCACTGGTTACCTATCCTTTTAAAACTCAATGTTCATGTTCCTCTGTCATTCTTTACAACATTATACTGAGGCATTCTCTGAACTCCTTTCAGACGAGTGGGCACAATGGAGAGATACGGAAAGTCTGCATAGAGTATGAAATATTTTTGTATCTAATAAGGTGCACACAGCTGGTCAAATGAGCCTCTTATGGTTGTGAATCATATATTCTATGCAAGCCAAAAGTCATATAAAGGAACTATCTAATATAGAACAGATATCTCAGTTACAGTACCTGGCCTGTTATGATCGTGGAATCTCTTACATTTAGTTAACAAATAATTATATCTCAACATATTGCTTCAAATCAGTAAACAGCATCTATGAATGAATTCAATCAAAGATGTTTTTTTTTAAAATTTCTAACACATACACATGCATTAAATATAGTTCTAAGAGCAAAAATGCAACTTCACTTTTAATTATCTATTGACTTCTCCACCATGTTATGTAATTAATTTATGCATTTAAAAAAGAACTGAGCTTCAGTGCCAGAAAAATTAAATAATTGTAAGATATGAACCTTGAACAGTTAATGTGAATTTATTTATTCACACAATTGTGTTTATCCCTGTGGCAACGAAATAGAGTATGCTTGGGAACATTAAGATTTAACTTTGATGATCTTGTCATTGTGGTAATAATGGCTTCTTTCGAATTTGTCAGCAGAATGGTCAACAAAATAAAATTATTTACATTTTATGAACATAATGGCGTACTCCTAAAACTTTGTTGTTATGAAATTAAAGAAAAACTAATTGTCAATATCAATGTGCATAGAAGTCATTTTATTTATTTTATTCATAGCATTAGAACTATTTTAGAAATCTCACAGGAATATCACAATGCAAAGAGAATAAACGTTTTCAAATTAGTTTAAGGACCAAGCCATACTTGCCTAAAAGAATGTGAAGACTGGGAAGCAATTTTAAATCACAAATTATCTACTGTAAATTGTTTTTTAAAACTGTTAGGATAAAAATATAATGAAAAATGAACATGAGAGCAAGTTTAAAAGATCCAGCTGGTTTTCACATTCCTCACTGAATAAAACATTTACGTTAAGCTCCCAGTGCAGATTTTCATTACAATTGAAAGGCAAGGCAAAGACCCTGTCAAACAGCTTGTCACCAAGATGGGAACATATCAAAAGGCTGCGGAATGTGGAAAAATGATTTATGAGCAAGTGAAAGCAAAAATGATGAGCGATCATCTGTTGTACTGAAGATACTTGAATATAAAAGTAATGATGGTCCTCCATTTTAAAAAAAGACATCAGGTCTGTCTGATACCCTGTGAAATGTTTTGCTTTTCCACTTCTTATGCAAAGTTCTGCCTGCTGAGAGATAAAAGAAATGTTAATTGTGTTAGTGAAGTTCCTGCCTGGGTGGATAATCAGGGGCCTTGTGTGTTATTTCCAGATGTTCACACTCATCTACTTCAGGGTAGATCATTACAAAAGCCCTCTGTGACCACCACCTCCCAGTGACCAAGGAACTCTTGCAGGTTTTCACCCATCACGCAGCCCCACAGACATAATCTCCATCATGTGACAAATTCAACAAAAGTGCAAAGAAAACCATCAGCCTCCAAAATGGCCTTCTTCAATTTCCTGAAAGCCTTTGAGCCAGTCAATGTTGATGCACCCTCCTCAGATTTGGTTGCCTTCAGAAATTTCTCACCTTCCTCCACCTTTTCCTTGATAGCACACAAAGTCTTAATCCTCACTCATGGAGCTGCCGCAGAGCTTATCTCAGTGAAAACAGATGTCAGAAGACTGTGTCATTACATCAACTCTCTTCTGCATTTTCCTCACTGAAATACTGTTCCTTACCTCTAGCAAAATTCCCTCAGGCGCAAAGACAAAGACAATCTACAGAACTGACTGGTTAAGTGTTCAACCAATGCTACCTTCAATCCAAAACCAACCACAGTTGTAGAGCTTCAGGACTCAAATGACACTGCTGGACCAGATTTCTTGGAGTGTGGCAAGCTGCATGATTTTCTGTGGCCTTTTTGTTAATAAAGAATGGATCTTCACATTTCTGAGAGGCGATTCCGCTGAGATTTGAAGGTACTTCCATTTAGACAGTACCATGTCACCTTCTTACAATAGTCAGTTGCTCTAATTTGAAATTTAAAGGTCCTTTCAGGCATTCAGACAGCTTCTGTAAAACTGTAAGTTTATAAATTAAATGTGATGTTCATGTTCTGGAAAAGTAAGCTGCCAAGAAAGTAAAGCGCCTGCTGGAATTGAGGAGATATGCCAGCTGATGAGTGTGCTTGGTGGGTAGGATGATATGGAAGGAGAACATCTTGGGAACATCCTTTCAAAGAGAACAGACATCAACAACAAGACTCGCTGTCACCTCAGATATACCAGCTCATCTATGCTCATCTGAGGAAAAGAGTATTTTGCAACCAAGATTTCAAATACATAAACAAGGTCACGTACTATGAGGCAAATTCGAGAGTATGGTGCTGGAAAACCACAGCAGGTCAGGCAGCACCCAAGGAACAGGACAATCGAATTTTCGAGCATAAGCCCTTCATCAGGAATGGGGAAAGGCTTATGAAGGGCTTATGCTCAAAACGTTGATTCTCCTGCTCCTCGGATGCTGCCCGAACTGTTGTGCTTTTCCAGCACCACACTCTCGACTCTGATCTCCAGCAGTCCTCACTTTCTCCACATACTATGAGGCAGACATAACACCCCAACTTCTCTGTGCTCAGAGATATGGCCCACCTGCATAATGGCACTAGAAAACTACAGGGAAAGGCAGTGCTAGCCAATTTAACTGCAATTTATTTAACTGGATGTTGGTGTATCAGATATTATGATCCTGAACTGCTTCACAAACACATTTGTTACAGCATTCACACCACTTTTACTTTCTATTGACTTTTGATTTCCTTTTTGGTAACATTACCGTTCTCATGCAAAGTAAAACATCCACACAGTTTCATGAATGTTTAATTGGTAGTTTTTTGGCATACTGGGCAATTTTGCAAAGAAAATAGCTGTATTCATGTTACTAAGGAGTTAGAGAGAACTAAAGTCCTGCCAGGTTCCCCATTGCAGCTGTAACCAATTGGGCAAATTCTGTGAACTGAGCACACCCGTGTAATCATTGCAAAAGCTCTAAGCTAAGGCAGTGACACAAAAAATCAATGCCGAACATCATTTTCACTGCTTTTGACAAGGGTGTGCTAATAACAGATGCTTATTCTAAATACACCTGTGATTTCTGACACATGTCAGTGATTATTGGTCTGTGGAGAAGAAAGTGTATGAAGTATTACTTTTCCCTTCGAGGTAGATAATATATATGGCAGCATTATATTCTAACTGGATGTTGCTAACCGCTCCTTTTTGCTTCAATAGCTTCTTCTTCATCATGCGTTCTAGCAGGCATCAGAGTAGAACTGCTGTTTCATCAGTCAAACAAAGAATGTGCTGATGACAAAATTTTAATCAGCCCAATTTACTGTTTGTCTTAAACCAGCCTTAGATTTGCATGATAGTCGAATAAAATTACAGGCACAAACTTTACAATGTAAAAGTCCCAGACACTGGACTCAAATAACCCTCAGTTGAACTATGAGTTGAAATGGGGTCTGTGTGTTCATTTTCCACACAGAAAAATGAACACATGAAATAAAAAAGGCATAATTGTGTACAAATTCAACATCTGATACTGTACCAGCACAGTTAATAGCAACATCCCTTGCTGCAAGAATGAATTTAGTAATAAAAGTTAATCGGTCTTTCAGAAATCCTTTAGCTCAGTTTTGGAATGAATGCATTTTGTTTAAACAGCAAGTTATGAAGTATGAAATCCTAATATGTTAGATTCTAAATAAACAAAATAAAAGTTGCTTTATGTATATATATATATATAATATATTAAACGTATAGAGGTGCGGGTAATAAGGCATGTTTCTCAATTCATGAAACGTATGACAATCCTAAGCATTTTTCAAAGTCTTAAGTTATTCAAACATAAATCAATTGAACTGGAAAGTAAGTTGTGAGGAAGCTACAGTAGGATATACATAGATTAAATGTATGGGCATAGATCTGTCAAATGGAATACACAGGCAGACACTGAGCTATGAACAGTTGTATTCTGGAGTGTACTTGCAAGACGATTTGCAGCCAGGTTGGAGCACACTGCAGGACAATATAAAGGAATATAAGTACAGGAAATGTTTGCTTGTGGTATCTTTAAAATTAAACCCCTGTAAGAGATTTACATTCGTAAGAAAAACATTTGTAAGTCAGACGCTCATACATTGAGTACTGCCTGTGATGTGCGAAAATGTGAAATTATACATTTTGGCAGAAAGAATGAGGAAAGATGGCACATAGTCTAAAAGGTGAGAGATTTCAAAATTCTGAGTTGCAGAGGGATCTGGCTGTTCCAGTTCATCATTCACAAAAGGTTAGTATGCAGGTATTTCAATTAATTTTTAAAAATGCAATATTATTATTTGTTGTGAGGAAAACTGAATACAAAAATAGGGAGAATATGCTTCAGGGTGCTGGTAAGTCCACTTCTGAAATATTGTGTATGGTATCAGCCATCTAATTTAAGAAAGAATGTAAATACCTTATAAGCAATTCAGAAAATGTTTACTTGATTAATACGTGGAATTGAGTGGCTTGTGTTGTATGAAGAGATTAGACACCTTGTTATTTGAACCTTGATTGAAACATTGAAGATCACAAGAGTCTTGACAAAGTGTATGTTTTTGTTTCTACTGGTTGGAAAGTCACAAAGTAGGAACCAGGGTTTCAAAATAAGGGTTCAACAATTTGAGAGAAAGCTAATGAGTTTTTTTTCTCACAGAGGGTTTGTGAACCTTTGGAATCTCCTCCACACAGGACAATGGAATATTGATAAGGCAGAGGTAGATAGGTTCTTGATAAGAAAGGCCATCAAGGATAGGCAGGAATGTAGAGTTATTAAATCAGCTATGAACTTACTGAATGACCCAGCACATTCAGGATCTACACGTTCCCCAAATTTGTATATATGTGTGTTTGTATTTACATTGGGAGAGATCTAGAACAAGTGATTGATTCACTATCACCCACTTTATAATTCAAAGTTAAAATTACTTCTGGCAACCAGATATGACAGAGAAATGTACAGACATCATCTTGAATACTGCAGCCTGACTGTGTCAACACAACTCATCTCATCTCAACTACCTTGGCTTTCTTTACTGTCCTGCAGTTATTTCCTTACCTTCTATAATGATGCAATTCTCTTTTACAGATGACAATCAAATCTGACTTCATCATACCTTCAGGTAACGCATTACAATTCTAACCACTTCCTGAACCAAGTTTCTCCCTGTCTGTTTAAACCCCTATCATTCTCAATGCTTCTATCAGATCTTCTTATTTGATCTTCTTTTGGGTTAAAATATTGTGATCCAAAACAAATGGATAATTCTAAACAAGCATTTCAGTTAAGTATGACAAAGACCTCAATTTTCTGCACATAAAGAAGTGCCAGTGAACTTCATTCACTGCTCAAAGCATGTGGGTGAAATAGTTGCCCAGAGGCCAGTATCCCATCACCAAGTCAACCTTTATTTACTTGTGCACAGTGCACTAGCTGTGGCCAGCCAGCTCGGAGTCAGTCCCCTGAACTGAGGAGATTCTAAATCCCCTGTTTTCATTGATCAGCCAGGGCTTCCTGATTAGCCCTGGTTGATAACCCCAGTGAAGGATCACATAGTTGATGCGATCCACCTGCTTCCAGTTACTACAATGGGAAAATTCTGGTGCTCTTCCTCTTTTTTTGCCACAGAAATCCATAAATATAAGATCACAGCAATATGCCCTTAATATTCTAGTATGTGTTGGATATAAGAGATGCTCCCCCAATAATAGTGCTGTACTCAGAAACCTAACACTCAAAAATCAATTTTGTTCAGTTAACAGTACTCTTTCATCTAAGTTACAATCTTAGAACTTCATATCAATTCCATAAACTGAACACAAAATCCAGGTGGATATGCCAGCACACAATTGATAGAAATGCCAGACTTGCTGTTAACACGAGGAATCAGTAAATCTTTGGCCCAGTTTGAAGCTGAGCAAAGCTGGCATGGTGGCTCAGTGGTTAGCACTATTGCCTCACAATGCCAGGGACCTGGGTTTGATTCCAGCCTTGGATGATTCTCTGTTTGGAGATTGCATGTTCTCCCTGTATTTGCATGAGTTACCTCTGGGTGCTCTGGTTTCCTCCCACAGTCCAAAGATGTGTAAGTTAGGTGGATTGGCCATGCTACAATCGCCCCATAGTATACAGGGTTGAACAGGCTAGGTGGATTAGCTATGGTGAATGTAGGGTTAAGAGGATAGGATGGGTAGGGGAGTGAGATGCTCTTTGGAGGATTGGTGCAAAGTCAATGGGCCAACTGGTCTCTATCTGCACTGTAGGAATTCCTTGATTTCCCCTGGCATGGTATACTGCAATCTGTTCTAAATCAGCTCCAGCATTACCGTTCATCTTGTTGCTGTTTGTGGAATTTGATGCGTTTAAAATTTGGACACGTTTGCAAAACTCCACAGTACACAAAAAAAAACTGATTACCAATGAAATACTTTGAGAAATTTCTGAGAACTGATGCATGTACATTAGAGAAGGCTACACTGTACCCATTTATCATTTTGATTGGAGGCCTGATTTCAGTGTTCGTTTCTGTGCAAAAGAGTACATTTAGTCCTTGAAGGCTATTTAGCTCATTTGCTTCATTCCAAGGCCAGAAAACTGTATAAATGTACAGAACTCAAAGATAGATAGAGATGGGAGAATAACAAGTGTCTAGTCTTGATGCATCAGCCATTATGAGTGTGGGGGTGGCTTAATTACCAGTTGTTTCTTTTTGCTACCCATCATTTTCCTAAGTGTGTATTAGGAAAATATAAAAGGAAGTTTAAAATAGTGCAGCAGTATTAATTGGACAGAAGGTTAAAATGTTAAGAATCTGAAGCAAGAACCCAACTCTACCTTCGGTTTTACTGGATCAAAGAGTTAAATGATTGACCTGCTTTCACAATATGGGATTTCCATTGTAGCACACAGCAGGCAAGTCTCCTGGACCTTGCAATCCGAGCACTGAAAAGGGAGGCAAGAAAATCTCAATCTAACAACATTGCACTTGGACCTAAATGAGCAAGAATATTTCTGTTATCCCCAAAATGTTAATTTGCAAATATCTCTCTGTTACCACCACTGTTACATTCCTCAAACAACCCAAACATCACTGATGTGTACAAAACACAACACGTTGGATAAAGCTGCATTCCTTCAGTACCCCACTGGAGTGTAAGTACTGGTCTTTATACACAATTTACAGAGTGAAAGTCAAACCAGAAATTCAGAGAAAGAAGGGCGAGCAACTGATACCAACCATTCAACTCAAAGCAGGGGAGTTTGAAGGGCTAGTATTGAGAGAGGAAAAAGATATAGGAGTTATAATGGAAACATGACTCATGGGAACTTAAAATCACAGACTATAATATTTTCTGGGAAGATCACGATGGAAAAGGAAGATAGTTGGGGTCACACTGTCCAGTGTAAGCTTCTATCAAAGCTTCTTGAGATATAATATGCAAAGCACTGTGCTAGGAGGGGTGAAGCACAATTTATAGTGTGCATTGCAGGCTACCAAAAAGGAGAAATAAGATATATGAGGGAGATATTCAGACAATTCAGAGGTGCATGAGAAGAACACAGCAATGATAATATTATTTATGCACAAGGTGAAATGTAGAATGCATGAGGTCAAACTAGGGAAATTTTTCTCTTAAAATATATGCAACACAACTTTCAAAATAGATAAAACCTTCAATTTCCATTAAAGTTTCCTTTGGTAGGAGCACATTGAAACACTAAAGAAATAGCCTGACAAGTTGTTTTTAGTCACTTTAGAGTCTATAGGTAATTGAATAATCTGTCAAGAAAGGACACCTGCAAAAGTTTCAAACTTCAACTCCACTGGCTGCCAGGAACATCCATGCTGCTCAGCAATAAAACAATATCTCAGGGTATGATCCATGGGCAGCAGCCACATATACCCCTCATTTACGAATCCTAACTCTGTCTCATATGACATTTACCAACCCTCAAAAGCAACATGGGATGTCTCTGATCCACTTGCAGCCTGCTTAGGAAGAACAGTCAAACATTACAGGGTACACCAGCAAATAGCATTGTGAGTCAAGCAATGACCTCTTCAACAAGAGGGAATCTATCTACTGTCTCTTGACAATCAATGGTGTTAGCATCACTGAATCCCACACCATAAACATCCTCAGGTTTACCATTGACTTGAGCGAAAACTGGACTCACCAAATGGATAAAATGGTTGCAAGAGAAAGTCATAGGCTAGGAATTTTGAAAGAAGTAACTAACTTCCTGACTCCCCTGAGTCTGTCCATTATCGACAAGGCATGAGTTAGGAGAGTGATGGAATTATCTTCACTGCAGCTCCAAGATCATTCAAGAAACTTGACAGCAGAAAGACAAAGCAGCCTGCTTAATAGACATCACATTTGCAAACATTTACTCCCTCTACCACTAATGCAGAGTGGCAGCAGCATGTACCATCTCCAAGATGTACTGCAGAAACTCACCAAATGTTCTTTGACAGCAGCTTTCAAACCACTTCTTTTTAGAAGGACTGGCATAGCAAATATACAGGGACACCACCACCTGCAAATGTGTTTCTAAGCCTCTCACCATCCTGACTTGGAAGCATATTATAATTGTTTTGTGTCACTGGGTCAAAATCCTGGAATTCCCTCCCCTATGGGTCCACCTACACCAAATTGACTTCAACGGTTCCTCTGTCAAGGGGATGGGCATCTTGTTGTATGACTGTGTGACACAACAATCTCACATTTGCTGCATGTACCAACAGCTAATGGCCAACATACTGTGCATGTATCAAACAATCAGCTCATGCCTCAAAATCTTATAGGAGTAGCACTCATTGAAGTCCATGGAGGCACTCATCATTCAAGCGTTCCAAGCACAGTAAGTCAAGGGAAAGCTCCAATACCAGCCATGGTCAGATATCCAGTGAAGGTATTCATAGTTAGGGGTTCCTGGCTCTGCAAACTGGGAAATGGATTATAGTGGCTGGTCGGGAGGGCTTGGGAGAGATGAGTTCAGGGTGATGTATGGCCACCTGTCAGGTGCATGGACTCCTTTTGTGTGCTTCTGTCTGGTTAGGTCACTCTTGGTCATGGACTATTGTCAGTCCATCAAGGAGAACAGGGTGTGAGAAGTTGGGAACAATGGAGGTGCTGCTGCAGATAGGCGATTTGGGAACCTATTCTTTGAGATTGGATCTGCAGGCTGAGGTCAAAGGAGGATGATGATTGTGAAGGAGATCAGAAGTATTTATAAGGGAGAGATATGTGAAGCATGAATGAGAATGTGGTAATGCAGGAGGAGGAATTCATCCATGGGTAGAATTCCCATGGCTTCACAGGGAAGACAATGCCTGACCACAGCTGGCACAGTCACAATATATGCCAGGGGCTTGTGGGAAACAGTGAGCAAGTGGAGATGGGTTAGGTGGAGACATGAGAGTTGTGAATCCTATGAGATTCATGGGAAGGGGTATCAAGACGTGGATCTGGATGTTTGAGGCCTCACTGACATGGAGAGGCAGAGGTTAGAAACCACAACCCAAAGAGCACTCACTGTCATCTTCCATTGTGACAGAAATTGAAATTTTATATTGGGTAAGTAAATAATTCAGAGTAGGAAGGGTACGTATCGCAACCTGAAAGAGGAGGATTGCAGTACCCATTGATGTGAGGCCCTTTAAAGGGAAACAACTTTATGCACAGACCCATGTAGTATACAGATCAGAGATCTGCAATGTCCCTCATCCCTGGCCATCCTAATATACTAGCTCTTAGTTTGCTGCACACCTTCTTGTCCCAGACATTGCTAACCACCTTATTCATATCAAAGCAATGTCTCAGTGTAGGCCCTGGTTTTGCAATTAGGATGAAGGAAGCCTGCTTGGTAGGGGAGCCCATTTAAATCCAGTAGTTCAGGGGTTTTTGTTCCTGGATGGCACAGACAATCTGAGAGTCGTCTTGCCAGAGGCAAGTGGATCCTCCTCAATTTCAAGTTACAAGAGTCAGTGGGCAGCAGGCAGGGTGGGAATGAAGGAGCTGGTCATTTCTGGAGTATTCTGAAGGTCTGAGGAAAGGTCTGAGGAAGATATTTGTGGTTCCTCATCTAGCTTGCTGCTGAAGCCATCTCCTTGTCTCCTGGGAGAAAGGGACACCTGGTCCATCTACTCTGTTGCTATGTTTTCAGGCCTGAAGACTAATGGCCATGGCGATCGACTACACATGTGTGCATGCATCCAGCAGACTCTAAACATTGCTCTCCGTGGAAACTCCCAACCTATCAATGGAGACTGGCAGGCGATCACATGATTTGCTGCACTACTGAAGCTTCTCAACCATTGTGAACTACATACTTGTCTGCCATTCCTATTGCTCTGTGGACATTCAGGCAAAGTCCCTGATTGAAGACACTTAAAGCTCACCTCCTGCCCTGGTTAAGCAAGTGCCTGATCTCTGGCAGTCTTCCAAATGTGAGGGGTCTGGTAGGTTTCTTTCTTGGCCAACTGCAGAGCTGTTGTAACGAGGTGCTCATCAGGTTTTGCTCACAAACTTTCTAAGCCTAATGTTCCTACTGCGGTGTAAGTATCTGAGTTAATGGGAGGCTTTTATTGATGTTTGATGAAGTCCCATACTCTGTGCTTCAGAGGTTGAACAGGTAGTTTCTAGCCAAACCAGCCATTTCCCTGCAGATGTGGTGGGCATCTCACTTATACCTTTAGGACAGAAGTGAGAGAAGGTGTCATCGTCATTTGTTATAACTGGTATGCAATGAATTCAACTGACAGTGAGTTTACTGTGGCAGAAGCAGTGGAATGAAGAATGGTACTTACTCACTTGGCATAACACAGATATCTCAGCAATTCCACAGGTCTCAATTTTCTGCAAGAGCTGTTAGAGTCTGGTCACCTGGCCTTCACTGTCAGTCTTTCAGACAGAGTATATCCTTTCTTTTTACTGACCCATATACCAGGTCCTCCCTGCTCCCTGTCAGGGAATTACAGTATCATTTGGGCAGCATATAATATGCGTGGCGCGGTGGCTCAGTGGTTAGCACTGCTGCCTCATAGCGACAGGGACCCGGGTTTGATTCCTGTCTCGGGCAACTGTCAGTGTGGAGTTTGCACATTCTTCCTGTGTCTGTGTGGGTTTCCTCCCACAATCCAAAGAAGTGCAGATCAGGTAATCTGGCCATGCTAAATTGCCCCTAGTGTTAGTTGCATTAGTCAGGGGTAAATATAGGAGAGAGGAACAGGTGGGGTACTCTTTGGAGAGTCGGTGTGAACTTGTTAGGGATGAAGGATCTATTTCCATACTGTAGGGAATCTAATCTTCTACGTCTCTAACAAGTTCAGATTCCATCCTTAACCAAGTGGGGCACCTTTGGAATTCCAACACTCAAATTGTGGATTTTTAAATATGGCGCAAGTATATAATGTGGCAGACATCCAGTGAATGGTGAGTTGTTCCAGAAATGGTACTTGATGTGGCGGGGATAGAATTACATGGAATGGACACGATAGGGCAGAGCAGGTTGCCAGTGAGGTGTGTTTGATAAAATATGGTGAGAGTTTTTCCAATAAATGTGATGTGAATCTCACTCTTCTAAAATTAAAATAACATTCAGTCCAATATTTTTGTTAATTTGGGCTCATCAATGTTTGTTAACCTAAGATAAATCTTCCTACAACAATGTGATAAAATCTTCTACTTCATAAAAAGAATTTTCACATTGTGAGTGACCACGTGTTGCTCCTTTTGGACTCTAAGCTGGGAAAAACAGAATTTGGGCACTGCCACATGGCTGAAATAAAGTTAATTTTTCTGGAACTTGAAGATCAAGTCGGAAGGAGTGACGCAGTCTTTGACAATTTAAGTTAATGTTACTGTTGGATCAACAAAATGGATACATTGTGAGACACAGGCACCAGAAATTTTTGAGTTTGAGAAGGCCTACCCAATGATTGCCTATACATTGATCCAGCTGCAGTTTGCTACATGCCTTTATGTGCAGTGCAGCTGAGACATGCAGAAGCCTAGAAACAGGGGATGCATCACTTTCTCCCTTTTCTCTGTGTAAGTAAGAAAATAGGCGTCCCTGTTTGTGTGAGTAAGAAGGAGCAAGAGGACGGTCTTTAGATTTCTAAGGTGTTATATCCTATCGAGGGTCAGATAGAGTTAATGGTGAAAGGATGCACATCAACAGAGTTGGAACTCTGTGCTCAAGAGAAGGCTAACTGCTACAGTGCAGAGAGTTTAAACTTGTTCAGTTGACGAAATAGGCATCAGAATGAAATAATAAAGATGAGAAACAAGGTATGCAGATGATTGAAAGATCTAGTGTAAGAGTATAGTTCGGAAGTAGGAAAAAGAAAACTGTTGGAAATGTGAAGGTTTGGAGTACAAGATATGTGTGGGCTATTGTGGCAAAAGTGTCCCTTATCCTCAGCCAGGAAACCTCGGTTCAAGTCCGACTTGCTCCAGATATGTGTAATAATATCTCTGAAAGGTTGATTTAAAAATATCTATCAACAGATCTGTGTAATAAATCAGGTTGATGAGTTTAGGGCAGAAGTTGTTATATGGGATTATAATGTAAGGGCAATAACAGAGAACTAGCTCAAACAGAGGGATCAGAAAAATATTTTTCTTAGTTATAAGATATTCAAGAAAAATAGAGCTGGCAGTATTGATAAAAGGAGCTGGAGAGGGATAAAGTAATTGAGGGGCCAAAATCAAAGTCAATTTTGTTTAGAAATATAATAGAGGAACGAATAAGGAAAAAGAAGTCAAGACCTGAAATGTTAACTATGTTTCTCTGCACAGATGCTGTCTGAACTGCTGAGTATTTCCAACAGATCTCTTTTTATAATTTGAGAATTCCATGTTTTACAATATTTCATTTTATATTAGTGTTGGATCTTGTTCTGGAGAGTGTAATTGCACATGTTTCATTTGGGAGCAGTCATAATAATATCATCCAAATGAGTGTTGCAATGGAAAAGGACATTGAATAATCACATGTTAAAGTAACAAGAGAAATGTTTAATTCAGTGAGTGGAGTACAGATCTATCCTAAGCAGTTTGAACCAAAACGTAATATGATATGTTGTATTTGGACAAGATCTTCAAGAGTATATATAGAGTAGATACATTTCTAGAAGGTGAAAGCAAGTGTATCCAATGTTGGAGATCGCTGAGTTACTGAAGTCATAAGAATTAAAATGAGACTGAAAAGTGATGGTAATGACAAATTTAAATTTATAACTGCAAAAGAGAATCAAGTTGTATGTAGACGACATAATTGAGATTTAAAAAGGTAATACATGAGACAGAGGGAGAGAATGAGACAAGTTTCACAGTGAACATAAAAAGGAATCCAAAAATCAATTATGATGCCATCAATAGTAAAAAGACAGTCAAATAAAAGGTGAGTGACCAAAATGTCAATCATCTTTTTGAAAGTGAAGATAATAACTGAGGAACTGAATGATAATAACTTTGAATCAGTCTTCATAGGAGAAAGGAGACGCCAATCTGAAGTTAAGGAAGTCAGTAGTCGTGATATTGGGTGAGATTAAATTTACAAAGAACATGTACTTGTAAAATTGGCAGTCCTCAAATTAGAAAAGCCATTCCATCCAAATGGGATCCTTTCAACTTCATTGACAGAATTACGGATGAAAAGAGACTGCCAAGACTCTGACCTCAATTTTCCAATTCTCTGTGGAGGCAGAAGATAATACTGAAAGACTGAAGAAGTATAAATGTCATGTGTCTCTTCAAAAGAAAAGGGAAAAGGGAGAAATATGGAGATAACAGAGCAATCACTCTGACACCAAGTTTAAGCGATAACAATCTGGGATAAAGTTAATCACTATGGGCTAAATTTAAAAAAACTCCACACATATTTATTAAAGGCAAATCACATTCAATTAACCTGAGAAATGTAGAGACCTGAAGAGTTGATGAGGTTTATCTGGTTGAGCATACAGACATTCAAAAGACATTTGGCATAGAGCCACATTGAAGATTAATAGGGATTAAAGGCCTAGTGACAACATGGTTACAAAATCAATTAAGTGACAGAAAACAGAAGGTAATGGTGAAGAGTTGCTTTTGCTTTTTGAGATTAATGGGAATTATTCAATGGTGTTCCCCAGAGAAGGGCCTTGGATAGTATTGTAGAACAGAAAGACATGGGGTTCATATGCATAATTCTTTGAAATTTGTATCACAGGTACTCAGGGTGTTTAAGAAGATGTATAGTATGCTTGCCTTCATTGTTCAGATCTTTCAATATCGGGGTTGGCACATCATGTTGAGGTTGTACAGGATGTTGATGATGCCTTTTCTGGAGTACTGTGTACAATTCTGGCCACCCTGCTATAGGAAGGATATTATTAAATTGGAGAGGTCTCAGAAAAGATTTACCAGGATGCTGCCAGGAATGGAGGGTTTGAGTTATAAAAATAAGCTGGATACGCCAGAATCTTTCTCTTTGGAGCATAGGAGGTTGAAGGTTAACTTCATGGAAGTTTATAAGATCATGAGGGGCAGAGATAAGATGAATAGCATGAGTCTTTTTCCTGGAGTGGTGGAGTTCAAAACTCATTCTTAAGGTGAGTGGAGAAAGTTTTGAAAAGGATATGAGGGGCAACATTTTTACATAGAGGGTAGTTTGCGTGTGGAATGAACTTCCAGAGGAAGTGGTAGATGCAGATACAGTTACAATACTTTAAAAATTTTTGGATAAGCATATGAATAGAAGAGGTTTCAAGGGATATGGGCCAAATGCATGGGACTAGTATGGTTTGGGAATATGGTTGGTGTGGATTAATTAGACCAAAGGGTCAGTTTCCATGCAATATGCCTATGACTCTATGATTTTCATAAGTTTACAAAATCATAAGGAGTATTAGTAGGGTGAGTAGCCAAGTCATTTTGCCAGGGTAGGGGATTATAAGAGGGCATAGATTTAATATGAGAGGGGAACGATTTAAAAGGGTCCTAAAGGGCAACTTTTTTCAGAATGTGGTACGTATATGGAACGATCTGCCAGAGGAGTTGGTGGAGATGGATACAATTACAAGACTTAAAATGCATCTGCAAGGGTACATTCAGAAGAGTTTAGAGGGATATGGGCCAAATGCAGGAAAATGGTAGCAGATCAGTTTCGGATATTTGGTCAGCATGCATACATTGGACTGAAAGATCGATTTTCGTATTGTATAACTCTATGACTCTAAATATTTTGTACAACCTCATAAATTAATAAGATGGTTTTAGGTAGACAAGGTATTATATTACAGTGATAATAAACTTGGAAGAATACCAAATCATAGTCATAGACCTCAAGATAGTACAGACAAAATGTCAGACATATGTCAGACACATGTCAGACGGAGAGGGGAATGAAGTGATTCATAGAAAGAATGAGGAAAAGCATTGTGATCTAAATGGCACAATTTTAAAGAGGTTCATGAACACAGAGACCTGGGACTGCAGTTATACATCTTGGAGAGAGCAGGACAATAAGAGGACTATTTTTATTAAATAATTGGAACACTTGGATTTTATTAGCAAACAGTTATAGGATAAAAGTAAAGATATTGTGCTTACATGTTGAAAATGTTAGCAATGCAGGGATACTGTTTTCAAGTTTTGCCACAATGTTTCTGCTTCAGCTGTGTCAGCATTATGGAATAATATCTGTATCCCACAGATACTTGCATAAGTTGCACAAGCTTACTCAGGTATGACCTGCTGTGATGAACATGACAATTTTGTTTGACAGTTTGGTTCATTGTGGGCTTCTGCTTGGAAATAAATATTATTGATACACTGCCTAGGTCTTTGTAGCTTGTGTGAATAATTGTGTTGTGTTCTCTTGTTGCTGGAGGACACCAGGTACTTGTTTCTACCAATTCCCATCAGTCCATTCTATGTATTATGAAGTAGAATCAGGCTATTTTCTCCCTCTTTTTCTCTAATGATTCCCATTTGAAATCTTTGATCAAGGATGTGACACTGGTCTATCTCCCATATTGATTCATTTAGATTCATGCAACGTATCTTTGGATTGTGTCAGTATCAATTATGTCTCTAACCATATAAACCAGACACAATTTGCATTCTCCACAATTAGACTAACAATTGGGTGGCACGGTGGCTCAGTGGTTAGCACTGCTGCCTCACAGCACCCAGGGTCCCAGGCTTGACTCCAGCCTTGGGCGACTGTCTGTGTGGAGTTTGCACATTCTCTCCATGTCTGCGTGGGTTTGCTCCAGTTTCCTCCCACAGTCCAAAGATGTGCAGGTTAGGTGAATTGGCCATGCTAAATTGTCCATAGTGTTAGCTGCATTAGCCAGAGGGAAATGGGTCTGGATGGGTTGCTCTTTGGAAGGTCGGTGTGGACTTGTTGGGCCAAAGGGCCCGTTTCCACACTGTAGGGAATCTAAACTTTTAGCAACTGTGTCTCAGATAACGTTCTTTATTCTTTCATGAGGCATAATCTTTGCTGGCAAATCCACCATTTGTTGCCCACCCCTCATTATTCGTGAATTGAGTGGCTTACAAGGCTGATTTTTAAGGCACATAAGAGTCAACCATGTGTTGTGAACCTGGAATCACATGAATGCCAGACTGGGATGGCAGATTATCTTCCCTAAAGGATATTATTGAAACATTTGTGTTTTTACAAATCAATGATATCTTAGGCATGACACAAGGTTCCCCATGGGAGACTGGTAAGTAAAGTTAGATCTCATGGAATACAGGGAGAACTAGCCATTTGGCTACAGCACTGACTTGAAGGTAGAAAACCAAGAGTGGCGGTGAAGGGTTGCTATTCAGACTGGAGGCCTGTAACCAGTTGGGTGCCACAAGGATCGGTGCTGGGTCCATTACTTTTTGTCATTTATATAAATGATTTGGATGTGAGCATAAGAGGTATAGTTAGTAAGTTTTCTGATGACATCAAAATTGGAGATGTCATGGACAGCGAAGAAGGTTACCTCAGATTACAACGGAATCTTGATCAGGTGGGCCAAAGGGCTAAGAAATGGCAGATGGAGTTTGATTCAGATAAATGCGAGCTGCTGCATTTTGGAAAAGCAAATCAGAGCAGGACATACACACTTAATGGTAAGGTCCTGGAGCATGTTGCTGAACAAAGAGATCTTGGAGTCCAGGTTTATAATTCCTTGAAAGTAGAGTTGCAGGTAGATAGGTGTTTGGTATGCTTTCGTTTATTGGTCAGAGTATTGATTAAAGAAGGTGAGAGGTCATGTTGTGGCTGCACAGGACATTGGTTCAGCCACTGTTAGAATATTTTGTACAATTCTGGATTCCTTCCTATTAGAATGATGTTGTTGAAACTTGAAAGGGTTTAGAAAAGATTTACAAGGGTTTTGCCAGTGTTGGATGATTTGAGCTATAGGGAGAGGCTGAACAGGTTGGTTCTGTTTTCTTTGGAGAACAGAGGCTGAGGGGTGACCTTATAGAGGTTTATAAAATCATATGGGGCATGGATAGGATAAATAGACATAGTCTTTTCCCTGGTGTGGGTGAGTCCAGAATTAGAGGGCATTGGTTTAGGGTGAGAGGGGAAAGATATAAAAGGGGCAACTTTTTCATACAGAGGCTGGTATGTGGATTGAATGAGCTGCCAGAGGAAGTGGTGGAGACTAGTACAATTGCAGCACTTAAAAGGCATCTGAATTGGTATGTTAGAACAAGGCCAGACCACTCAAAACATTCTCAAGCAAGCAGCCCAGATCATATGTTTCAGTAAGCATACAGTGAAAATTACACAGAGTAAGTTAGCGAGGTTGACTACCTGGTTTTAAAACAGACAAAAATTTATTCACAAAATTACATAATGAAACACAAAGAACAGAATAAAGAACCCGTCCAGAACTCAGTCTCTCGAAGCTAGACTTAGTAATGCTATTCTGAATATACACAATAGTCCCACGAAGCAAACCCCCTTAAAACACTGTTTAAAAAAATGAAACAGATACTTACAGGTTGAAGTTAGAAGGGCAGAAAGACAGAGCCTGTTCACACAGTCCACTGCTGAACTCCCAACTAGTTCTCGAATGAACTGCTCAGCTAGAGAGCTGATCACTCCCCTTCTGTTAGTCAGGTCACTTCTAAAAAAATGACCATTTTGGCCTCAGACTCATTTGTTTACATATAAACAAACCGACTTCTCAACACCCTTTAAACTCTGTACCAAACCAGTCTAATTGGAACTGGGAGTGGTTCATGACCTGTCTGAAAAAGCCAAGGACACAGTCTCCTTGAGAAAAGGAACAGCTTTTAGAAAAAAGGGAACAGCTTTGTGACACCTTCCGCTTTAAAAGAAAATGAACCAACAATATCAAAAGACGGCTTTAAAACACTTCAAAAACAAACTTGCTAGTAGTCTAAAACATACACATACACTATACTAACTATACACATGCAAACATGCACAACCACATGCAAATTCAGGCAGTGGCACACCTGCCACCAAACGCCTCCGTATCTCATTCGAGTATCAATAACGCATCGGCAATCACTTTCGCGACCTGCCACATGCATATAAGTCAAATTGAATGGCTGCAACAACAAGCCCCATCTGAACAGTCTGACATTTTGGTCCTGAATTTTTTCCAAAAATGTCAATGGGTTATGATCAGTGTATACAATTGTCTCAGATGCATTGCTGGTAATATAAATACTGAAATGTTGTAATGCCAACACCAAGCTTAAAGTATTTTTCTCCTCCATTGACTATTTCTGTTGATGAATGTTCAAATTCCTGGAAAAAGACCTGATGGGTCTTTCTATCCCCTCGATATCCTCCTGCAAGAGCACCGCACTGACACCCACATCACCGGCATCGATAGCTACCTTGAAAGGTTTCATGTAATTTAATGTAGCTAATATTAGTGCAGTGGTTAACACAGTTTTTAGGCTGTCAGTTGCCTTTTGACAGTTTGCTGTCCTCTGAAACGTCTTACTATTTTTAACAATTCGGTGAGTGGAATAGTCACACTGCTAAGGTTCAGCACAAACTTTTGGTAAAATCTACTCAGTCCCAGGAACCGTACTACTACTTTTTCCATCGATGATGTGGGAAATTCCATGATTACTTTCTTTTTCGTATTTTGTGAGGCCATTTGTCCGTGTCCAATAACATGGCCCAGGAAGGTGACTTGGGCTTTGGCAAATTCACTTGGCAAATACTACCAAGCCTCCCTTCTGAATTAGATTGAATATGTCTGATAAATGCTGTAAATGGTCCTTCCATGATTGACTAAAAACCATCAGGTCATCAATGTAAACCACACAATTGGGTAAACTGGTATTGAGCTTATTAGGCAGTCTCTGAAATATGGCTGGAGCATTTTTCATACCAAATGGCATTACTTTGAACTGATATAGTCAATTTGGCATTATGAAAGCCAAAAATGCCTTTGCTCTCTCTGCCAGCAGCCTCTGAGCAAGTCCAACTTACAAATGTAAATCGCTTGTCCTACTTTGTTGACACAGTCCTCCAACTGTGGAAATGGATATGCATCAGTCTTTGTAATGGCATGACTTTGAGCGATAATCCACATATAATGGTACCATTTGGCTTTGGCTCCATGACTATGGGTGAGCTCCAGTCACTGTAACTCACTTTGTTTATTCCATCTTGCAGCATGCACTCTATCTCCTTCTGAACCTGTGCCAACTTTAGAGGGTTATGTCTGTAAGGATGTTACTTAATCGAAACAGCATCTCCTATATCTACATCTTGCTCAATTAGTACTTCCGAGTTTATTTCCGCGTAGCTCTTTCAGGTCATTTTGATTTCCTTGTGGAAGGTAACTCAATAATTTATCCCAATTTTTGATAACTTCCTCATTGTCCAATTTGATTTGAGGAATGTTCAATTCAGTATTCTCTGAACTTGGATCTTCCTTCTGTGCTATAATCATTAACACCTTCTCCTCTTGTTTTCCTTCCCTATTAAAATACCTTTTGAGCATATTCACATGACACACTCTGCAAGACTTCTTCCTGTCTGGAGTCCTTTTCAAGTAGTTCACCTCACTCATTTTCTCCTCAATTTAATTAAGTCCACTAAACCTTCCTTTTAAAGGCTCACATGTTACTGGAAGTAACACCTATACCTTATCCCCAATGGCAAAATTGCAAATTTGTGATTTCTTATCCAATTCCTGTTTCATTGTATGCTGTGATAAATTTAAATGCTGTCTAGCCAACCCTCAAGCTCTATTTAATTGTTCTCTAAAATTTGACACATAGTCCAAATGGGTGGTCTCTGAATTCTGACTTATTAATTTCTCCTTGATCAATTTTAATGGTCCTCTTACTTCATGGCCAAAAATTAATTCAAATGGACTGAAGTTGTTCGATTAATTTGGTGCATCTCTGATCACAAAATGTACAAACGGAACTCCCTTATTCAAACCATCTGGAAAATCCTGACCATAAACCCTCAACATGGTCTTTAGTGTTTGTTGCCATCTCTCTTCTGTTCTCTGCGATTCAGGATGGTACGCAGTCGAATTGAATTGCTTTATTCCCAATTTATCGATAACATCCTTGAATAGTTTGGATGTGAAGTTTGATCCTTGATCTAATTGGATCACTTTTGGCAGTCGATATCTCATTTAAAAAATAAGTAATTCCTCTATAATCCTTTTAGCTGTAGTGTCGCTTAATGGGACTGTCTCTGGAAATCTACTTGACACATTCATTATTGCTGATACATACTTATTCTCACTTCTTGTTTGAGATAGGGGACCTATGCAATCACTCAAGACTCTTGTGAAAGTTTCATCAAATGCTAGAATAGATATTAAGGCAGGATTTATTACTGCCTTTGATTTTCCAATTAGCTGACATGTATGATATGTCTGGCAAATTTCAACTACATCTTTGTGCCATCCAAGCCAGTAAAAATGTCTTTATATCTTAGCCTGTGTTTTCCTCATCCCTAAATGACCTCTAAGTGGTAGCTCATGCGGCACTCGCAGCACATCCATTCTATAATCTACTGACAAAACAATTTGACGAATCTCTACCCATTTCTCATTTGCTTGAATGTGTGGTGGTCTCCATTTCCTCATTAAGACATCATTTGTTAAGTAATAGCACACAGGGATACATTCACTCTCCTTCCTTTTATATGCCTTTTGATATAACTGTTTTAACTCATTCTTCTGCTGTAACTCAATACGCTTAGCAGGGCTAAAGATACTTGCATGTTTACTTAGTTGCTCCTGCTTTGTCCCACATATCTGATTTTAAAAAGTCTCGGATAAAGCTATGTCAGCTTTCTTATCTATGCCTTTTGATCTCTCTTGCTTCAACTTGTGCCTTTGTGATCTTGTGACAACACAATCAGGGAAATTTCCTGAAAAAAAATCCTTTATTTCTTCAGTTTTTCAACTCGAGTAGGCAGCACACCTTCCAGTGAATCAGCTGTCTAATTTGCAAGGACAAATTGTATTCCTGGAGCAGAGATTTTGTCCAATACTCCTATAACAAATTCTCCACTCTTCTCTGGACTCTCAAACCTCACTTCACACAATTGAGCACTTCATGTCTCACCATGAATTCCTGTTACCAGTAACTTTTCTGGCAATAGTCCCTCAGGAGTACATATCTCCTCATTCTTCAGCATCACTGATTGACAGGATCATGTGTCCCTTAATATTGTAACCCCTTTACCTATTAATCCTGGCCTATGTGAATAAACTTTACCCTTCCATGTATATTTTTAAGCAGATTTGGCATCATTTCCTCCTTAACCAATCTCTGATCATCTTGTACACTCTGAGGCAATTGTCTAACTTGCCTTGTGCCTTTTGTTACTAGTCCAACAAAACTTCCAGGCTTGTCTGGTGTTCCTACATCTGGCTTTCTCCTAGCCCACCAACATTATGATTTTGTGTGGCCGACTTCATTACAATGAAAACACCAGAGCATTCAACTTCTTTGTTCACCTCAAGGGTTTCTTTTTTACCTTTATGCTGAGGTCTACCTTTCCCTTTCCATGTGAGGATTTCTCTTTGCCCCAATTTCTAACCCTCATGGACTGAAATGAATTCTTGAAGCCAAACCTTATTTTATGGACCAGCTCATAATCATCGGCCACTTCAGCTGCTAACCTTGCCATTTTAACTCTCTGCTCTTCCACGGGTTTGTTGCACTTCCTCACTAAGGTTATCTTCAGCCTTTTAAGCCGACTTTCCTATTTAAGTAGGTGAATGTGAGTACTGCAGATGCTGGAAATTAGAGTCAAGAGTGTGATGCTGGAAAAGCACAGCAGATCAGGCAGCATCCAAGGAGCAGGAAAATCAACGTTTTGGGCAAAAGCCCTTTATCAGGAATGAGGCTGGGAGCCTCGGGAGTGGAGAGATAAATGGGAGGAAAGTGGGGCTTGGGTGAAGGTAACTGAGAGTGCAATAGGTGGATGGAGGTAGGGGATAGTTCGGAGGGGTAGACTGGAACGGGTAGGTGGGATGGAAGATGGACAGGTAGGACAGGTCACGAGCGCAGTGCTGAGTTGGAAGGTTGGAACTGGGGTAAAGTATGAGGAACGGAAATGAGGAAACTGGTGAAATCCACATTAATGTCATGGGGTTGGAGGGTGCCAAGGTGGAAGATGAGGCATTCTTCTTCCAGGCGTCGGGTAGTAAGGGAGTGGCGATGGAGGAGGCCCAGGACCTGCATGTCCTCAGCAGAGTAGAAAGGGGAGTTGAAGTGTTCGGTCATGGGGTGGTGGGCTTGGTTAGTATGGGTGTCCCAGGGATGTTCTCTGAAATACTCTATGAGTAGGCATCTGTCTCTCCAATGTCGAGGAGATCACATTGGGAGCAACGGATGCAATAAATGATACGTGGAAGTGCAGGTGAAACTTTGATCAATGTGGAAGGCTCCTTTGGGGGCTTGGATGGAGGTGAAGGGGTAGGTGTGGGCACAGGTTTTGCAATTCCTGTGGTGGCAGGGGAAAGTATCTGAAGGGGACAGTTGGGGGACGTGGACCTGATGAGATAGTCATGGAGATAACAGTCTTTACGGAAAGTGGATAGAGGTGAGAAGGGAAATATATCTCTGGTGGTGGGGACCGCTTGTAGGTGGCAGAAATGGCGGAGGATGATGCAATGTATACGGAGGTTGGTGGGGTGGAAGGTGAGGACCAGGGGGTTCTGTCCTTGATGCAGTTGGAGGGGTGGGATTCGAGGGCAGATGTGCGGGATGTGGTTCAGGTACGTTGGAGGACATAATCAACCACGTGGGAGGGGAAATTGCATCCTTTAAAGAAGGATGCCATCTGGTGTGTTCTGTGGTGGAACTGGTGCACCTGGGAACAGATGTGGTGGAGGCATAGGAAATGGGAATAAGGGAGAGCGTTTTTACAAGAGTCAAGGTGGGAGGAGGTGTAGTCCAGGTAACTGTGGGAGCCAGTGGGTTTGTAGAAGATGTCAGTGTTGAGTCAGTCACCATTGATGGAGTTGGAGAGGTCCAGGAAGGGGAGAGAGGTGCCTGAGATGGTCCAGGTGAATCTCAGATTGGGGTGGAATGTGTTGGTGAAGTTGATGAACCGTTAAACCTCCTCATGGGAGCATGAGGTGGCATCGATGCAGTCATCAGTGTAGCGGATGAAGAGGTGGGGAGTGGTGCTGGTGTAACTGCGAAAGATAGACTGTACTATGTAGCTGACAAAGAGACAGGTATAGCTGGGCCCATGTGGGTGCCCATGGCTACCCCTTTCATCTGGAGGAATTTGGGGGATTCAAAGGCGAAAATTGTTAAGGGTGAGGACCTGTTCAGCCAACTGAATGAGAGTGTCAGTAGAAGGGTACACATGGGGACATCAGGAGAAGAAGAAGCGGGGGGCCTGGAGGCCTGGTCATGGCGGATGGAGGTGTAGAGGGACTGGATCTCCATAGTGAAGATGAGGCAATGGGGGCCAGGGAAACAAAAGCCTTGGAGAAGGTGGGGGGTGTAGGTGGTGTCCCGAACATATTTGGAGAGTTCCTGGATCAGGGGGATATGACAGTATCGAGGTATATGGAGAAGACTTCAGTGGGGCAGGAGCAGGCTGAGACAATGGGTTGGCCAGGATAGTCAGGTTTGCAGATCTTGGGTAGGAGGTAGGTTCAGCGGTGCAGGGTTCCCGAACTATGAGGTTGGAAGCTGTGGTTGAGAGATCTCCTGAGGTGGTGAGGTTATGTACGATCTGGCAGATGTTGGTTTGGTGATGGGAGGTGAGGTCATGGTCGAAGGGGTGGTAAGAGGAGGTGTCTAAATTGGCTCCGGCCTTCAGCAGTGTAAAGGTCAGTGCGCCAAACTACCACTGCACCCCTCTTTTCTGCTAGTTTCATGGTAATGTTGGAGTTGGGGCAGAGGGAATGGAGGGCTGCGCATTGTGAGAGTAGACGTTGGAGTGGGAGAAGTAGGTGGACAGGTTGAGCTGGTCAATGTCTCAGCGGCAGTTGGAAATAAAGAGGCCAAGGGCGGGTAACAGACTGGCACGGGGTGTCCAGGTGGATGGAGTGTGTTGGACACTGGAGAAGGGGTCCCTGGAAGATGGGTGGGAGTCCTGATTGAAAAAGTAAGCTCGAGGCAGAGGCGGTGGAAGAAGTGTATGATGTCACAATGCGTGTTGAATTCGTTGATCCGGGAGCAGAGGGGGATGAAGGTAAGGCCTTTGCTGAGGACTGATTGTTCGGATGCTGCTTGACCTGCTGTCTCTTTCCTTTTTAAGTATCAGTTTCTGAAGTTCAAAAGCTCCTTCTTTTTCTCTCTGTTCTGCTGCTCTCTCTCTTTTTCTCTCTCTTCTGCTTTTAATCGTAACTCAAACTGTTTCATTTCCTGCTGCCCTTTCCTGATCTCTCGCCTCTAACTCAAGCTGCTTCATTTGCAATTGAATTCTTGCCACCTCTATAGATTCTGATGATTTCTCTGTCAAGTTTAAATGCTGAACTACTGCTGTCATTATCTTTTCTTTCCTCACAGAAGCAGGCAAGTCCAGTCCCAGTTAGTCTACTAATTCCTGCAGCTTGATTTTATTCCAAAACTTCCAAGTCACCGCATCGACTTCCAGAAAACTTGTGATGACTGAAAGAGCCATTACTATCCCAAACTTTGTCTACCCAACCAAATCAATACTCGGAATAAAGACATTAGCACCCATTACTCGCTGTTTAAGATCCTGCAATGACTCCCCAGTCTGTTATGGACTAGGCCAGACCATTTTTAAGCAGGCAGCCGAAACCATGGCTTTGCAATTTGTTTCAGTAAGCGTACAATGAAAATTACCCAGGGTAAGTTAGTGAGTTAGTGAGTTTGACTACCAGGTTTTAAAACAGACAAAAATGTATTCACAAAATTACAAAATGAAGCACAAAGAACAGAATAAAGAACCACTCCAGAACTGAGTCTATCTAAACTAGACTTAATTATGCTATTCTGAATATACACAATACTCCCACGAAGCAAACCCCCTTAAAACACAGTAAAAAAAAGGAACAGTTGCTTTCAGGTTGAAGTTAGAAGGGCAGAAAGAGAGAGAGCCTGTTCACACAGCCCACTGCTGAAGTCCCAACTAGTTCTGGATTGAACTGCTCAGCTAGAGAGCTGACCACTCCCCTTCCATTGTACATGTCAGTTCTAAAACCTGACCACTTTGGCCTGAAGCCTCATCTGTTTACATATAAACAAAAAGGCCTCTCAATACCCTTTAATCTCTGTACCAAACCAGTCTAATTGCAACCGGGAGTGATTTATGACCCCTTTGAGAAAAACAAAGACACAATCTCCTTGAGAAAAGGAACAGCTTTTAGAAAAAAAGGGACACACTTTGTGACAGGTATATGAATAAGACTGGTTTAGAGAAATATGGGCCAAGTGCTGGCAAATAGGACTAGATTAGCTTAGGATATCTGGTTGGCATGGACGAGTTGGACCAATGGGTCTGTTTCTGTGCTGTACATCTCTACGACTCTCTGACCCTATGAGATTAGCTACTAATTTTAATTTTTAAAATAGATTTTAGATTTCACCAGTTACCGTGTAGTATTGGCATTATTGTTATACCAGTGTCTCCCTGTGACATGGATATGTGATATTGCAATACCAAAGATTACTCCTCAAGTACCTAAATGTTCTTGTTTCTTTGGATCCTATTTGCTGAATGTGGAATCCACATTGACTATCATTTTAAAGATGAACATCCAGACATGGTTCTGTATCCAACTCTGGAAGAATTTGAAAATGTATAACTCACCTGTTGACATATCCTTTTTGTTAGTTATGCACATGAATTAGCATTTTTTTTCTTTGTTGCATTCAATACCATCTCATTTTGGGACCTGCCATTTTTCTAATCCCAGAAGATTATGTTGTAGTGAATTGATGTGATCTTCAGTTTTCTCTAATGCATAAACCACAATCATCTGCAACTAGGTGTACAATGTCTTTTTTTAACTTGTTGGAAAGGTTATTTATAAAAGTCAAGAACAGTAAAGGTCAAAACACAATTCCTTAGGACACTCGAGAGGATTCATTTCTCTGTGAGAGACTGGGTCCCAATCACAGGCCACTCTTTATCTTTCATTGGTAGGGAAGTATTGAATCTATTTTAATTATGTCCCCCTGATTCCATAGCAGTGAATTGTGAAAAAAGATTTTCTTAAGGAAATTTGTCAAAGGTTATTGAGAAAAACTAGCACTTCCATGTATATAATCTCATTGCTTTCAATAACTGAAAACTTGGTCATTGACAGTCTGTAAAAGCTGCATTTCTGTTGATCTTTTCCACTGAACACCATGTTGACCATCTACCTTGATACTGTGAGCTTCAAAGTACTTCCTGACATTAGAGTGAAAAAAAAACTTGTTCATGCAATTTGTAGAAGATGCTGGTGACAGCTATTGGACTGTAGCTCAGGAATATTTTGAATATTCCACAGATGTTTACTTGGCCCCACTGATCTGTTAATAACCAGAATTGACCTACTCTCGAATGTGATTGGTTAGTATTGATTGACTAACAACAGTTCATTAGTTACTAACTTTAAAATCTAGGGAAGGCTTCTTGTGACCGGGTGATGGTGTCTGAACATCTGAGCCAGGAAACCTGGGTTCATGTCTTAGGTGTGTAATGGCATCTCTGAACAGGTTGATTATAAAATCCAGGGAGGGACTGTTATGGCGTGGTGGTAGTGGTCCTACTTCAAACCTGGAAGGTTAGTATTAATGTCCCATCCATTTCAGAAATGCATCCTAACACATCAAAAGAGGTTGATATTAAAAGGAAATCTGGGGAAGTACACTATCTGAGTTTGTAGCTTTATTTGGATATATTTCTTCAGATAATTTTGTTATACCTTTGTTACACTGAATGATGTTTTAGCATGCCGACAAAGTGGTCATTGTCTGTGCACTTTAAGAAGAACGTGAAGGGTCAGGATATTATGCATCCCTATCAGGTCTGTATTTAGTGGGGGAAGGGCAGAGGTATGAAAGATAGGCCAGGTGGCTAGCTCAGAGCTTTCTTACCAATGGACAAATACAAAGGTTTAGTGGATGGCAGAATTAGCAGGCTCACGTGGAAATAAATAATTAAGAGTTTATTGCATTTGTTGAAAGCTGACTTTTACCCTGGTATTGCATTGTTCATGCCAAAACATCATTGACAACAGCAGGTGGATGGGAATAAAATCTCCATTTGTCTCTCGAGGTTTCTAAAATGATGGCCAGGAATATAGAAGATTAGTATCTTCAGGGGCAACATTTGCCCATTGGGTATATCCCATACCAATCTTCCTTCCCATCCAGCTTCCTGTGCACCCTCCCTAAATTTCCTAAATTCCACGACCCAATTCTGCAGATTTACCACAGGCCTTATCATGGCCCTGCCTTCAGTACCAATATCACCATCACTGGGGCACTGCCATGACTGTTGGGGATGCTAGCCATTCAGATTGATGAACAACTTCCTAGTGCAGAGCCTCGGAAGATTTGCAATGAAGCATTTTAGCCCACCCAGAGTGCCTCTCCGCAGTCGAGTAGGATTCCAATACTTGAGCTGTCTTCCTCGGCTTTTCTTCAGGGTGACGAGGTAACTGCAACATCACATCCTGAGACATTTAACACCAAAGCCTTTGAAGATGGTGCACAGGAGGCTTAGTAGAATGGTGCCAGGGAAGAAGAGGTCTGTTTTTCTTTGCGAAAGGAATTTTATGGGAAATATTTGATAGAGCTGCTGTAGAGTAAATACAGATAAACAAATCCAGTGCCAAAAATGATGGTATCCAGAATGCACATACTTAAGGTGATTTGAAAATAAATCAGCAACACCCTGAGTAAGCAGGGTTTCTTTCTGCACAGTAAGTTATAGCGATCAGGAATATACTTCCTAAAAGGGTGCTGAAAGCAGATTTAATAAACACATTCAAAGGAGAATTGGATAAATACTCAAAGCAAACACTCATTAGGCTGCAGGGAAAAAGCAGAAGAGTTTAATAAATTGAATAGCTTTACCAAAGAGCTGGTACAGGCAGATTTGGCTGAGAGATTTCCCTCTGCACTATATCTTAAATGATTTACAGTCATACATTCACATTTTTGCACCTCAAGTTTACTGAGACCCTGCGTGAAACTCTGACTGCAACTTTACATCCTGTGAAAAGAGCAATGATGGAAAATCATTTGTTGGTGAATGTTGCAAAAAATAAGGAAGGGCACAGTAGTGATACTTTATTACATTATGCTTCAGTTTTGTCTTTGTTTGAGTAATGACAATCAAATACAAACTCAGGACATCAACCGTAGCAACTTTAGGGTTCTGACCTACCTACCAAACAGACTTACTGTAAAACACAGACATAATCTTATTTTGTCATTTCCCTCATTTTCCCTCATACATGATTTCCATATTCAATATTTTAATAATTGACTCAATATTACTTTTCCATTTTGCTCTGGGGTGCAATATGATTGCGATACAACAGCATTATTGAAGAACTGCATGCAAAATCTTTTTATTTTAATGTTTTTTAACACATTAGCCTCCCACTATAATAATGCTTGTAACCGTTGCATCGATAGCCTTTTCATGAACAGAAAAACATATACACTTTTACATCTAATATTAGCCCCTTTTATGAACAATTTTTGTATGATCCCAAAGACTACGATTATGGAAAGAATCTAAGGTACGAAAAGCAATGGGGTGGCACAGTGGCTCATTGGTTAGCACTGCTGCCTCACAGCACCAGGGATCCAGGTTTGATTCCTATCTTGGGTGACTGTGTGGAGTTTGCACATTCTCCCTGCATATGTGTGGGTATCCTCCTGCAATCCAAAGGTGTGCAGGTCAGGTGAATTGACCATGCTAAATTGCCCATACTGTTAGGTACATTATTCTGGATTAGTGGTGCTGGAAGAGCGCAGCATCCAAGGAGCTTCGAAATCGACGTTTTGGGCAAAAGCCCTTCATCAGGAAGAAGGGCTTTTGCCCGAAATGTCAATTTCGAAGCTCCTTAAATGCTGCCTGAACTGCTGTGCTCTTCCAGCACCACTAATTCAGAATCTGGTTTCCTGCATCTGCAGTCATTGTTTTTACCCTGTTAGGTACATTAGTCAGGGGTAAATGTAGGGGAATGGATCTGGGTGCATTACTCTTCTGAGGGTCAGTGTGGACTTGTTGGGCCGAAGGGCCTGTTTCCATACCATAGTGAATGGAATTGGATTTAAAACAAAGTACAGCATAGAAACAGGCTCTTTGGCCCACCAAGGCTGTACCAACCCATGATGCCTTTTTGAACTAGAAACGTTTTGCCTCAATGCAATCCATATCCCTTTATTTCCTGCCGATCACATTTCTGTCAAAATGTCTCTTAAATGTTGTTATTGTACCTGTTTCTACCACCTCCTCTGTCAATGCATTCCAGGCACATGTGAAAAAATGTGCCTCTCACATCCTCTTCAAACTCAGCCCCTTTTATCTTAAACTTGTTCCTCCCAGTAACTGGCATTCATACCCTGGGAAAAAGTCTCTGACTATCCATTCTATCATTGTCTATCATAATTTTGTACATGTCTATCAGGTGGCACCAACATTCACCAACATTCATCCACCAACATTCAAGTGTAACCAAACCACGTTTGTCCAATCTGTCCTCATAGCTAATATTCTCCAAACCAGGCCAAATCCTGGTAAACTATTTCTGTACCCTTTCCATAGCCTTGATGTCCTTCTTGTAGTATGGTGACCTGATATTGTGATGTGAACAAAATATTCCAAATGTGGCCTAACTAAAATTCCATACAACAGCAAGATGACTTGTCAATTTTTAAACTCTCTGCACTGATTGATGAAGACAAACATGTTATATGTCTTCTTGCCACTCTCAGTTGATGCAGTTATCTGCATTAAACTCCATCTGTTATTTCTTTGCTCAAGTCTCCAGCCTATCTATATCTGTTGGATCCTCTGGCAATCTTCGTTACTATCCACAGTTACCCCAATCTTTGTGTCATTGCAAGCCTTTAATCAGGCAATCTCCTGACTCTTTCAAATCGTTTATCATACATTACAGTCCCAGCAATAGCAGTCCCAGCACTGATCCTTGTGGATCACAGATCTCCAGTCAGTGAAACACCCTTCCATCAATACTCTCTTATATGTCTAAGCCAGTCCTAAATCCATTTCATCAGCTTACCATGGATCACATGGTATTTTCTATCAAACTGCCGTGACAGACCTTGTCAAAGGCCTTGCTAAAATCTCCTGAAGCAGGCCCCCCTACTGCAAAAACATCTCCTTCCTCAACACCTGCCTATGCAACCAACTTTTCATGCATGGACTCCAGATGACATTCAGACCTGAGTGGGATGACCACTACATACAGCAAATCCAAAGCCTGCAGAAACGGTTTTCCCTCTGGATCCTCTGCTCCATGATCATAGTCATGCGCTGCCACCTACTCTCCCTGCAGTCAGCCCTGCCCCAGCTCAGGGCCACATTCTCCCAGACCTGGAAAGGACCTCTACTATTCTTCATCCTGAGAAAGAGCTACACACTCAACAAATGCTTTTTCTCCAGCTTTTTGGACATCAAGGAATGTAAGTACCCCAAGCTTCCACTTAGTTACCTCCAAACCCAGGATTCCTCCAGACCATTCTCCCCACCTCCAGAACTGCTTGGACACCATTTTCCATGCAGCTACTACAGCCACCAATATCTGCCGTAAACGATTACATGTCACTTTCACCCCTGTTGCTCAATAGGTCGCAGCCACCACCAACCATACCGCTTCTGCAATTGTCACCAGGACTACTGCCTCCAATAATACCGCCAGAACCTCTTATGCCAAAACCTCAATGATCGCTGCCCCCTATGTCATATCCACTCCCATGGTTGCTGCTGCCAATGCCACTTTCTCCCCCAACAATGTCACTTACCGGAACACTGCTGACAAACATGTTGCCGTTGTACATGCTGCCGTAAGCACTTCTCCTGCTTATGACAGCTTAGACACCAGTCCCGCTCCCGCGGTTGCTGCTGAATGTGCCACCTCTGCCCCTGCTAACATCACTCACCCCAGCCCTGCCGATCATGTTGCTTCCATAGTCGCCATCGAGAATGGCGCTGCCAAAGACACCTCTTCTACAAACGCCACCCAGAATGGAACGTCACTTCTGTGGCCCCCCTCTCCATCCCCCACCCCTGTGTACCTCCCCACCCCCCTCCCCCCACCACTGAGTACTGTACTTTTGAGACTGATCTCCAGCATCTGCAGTTCCCACTTTCTCCTTAAAGACCATATAGACAAAATTTTGCAGATGAGTAAATCCTGTCCCTATGAACCTTTTCTGAAAATCCCCTATCACTGTCGGAAGGCTCGCCAGCCTGAAGTTGCCCCGATTATCCACATCACGCTATTTAAACAAGGGAACAATGTTGGCTATTCTCCAGACCTCAGGAACCTCTCCTGTGACTAAAGGTGATGCAAAGATTTCGTACAAGGCTTCAACAACTTCCTCACCTGCCTCCCTCAACATTCTGGGATATATCCTATCAAGTCCTGGGGAATTGTCCAGATTAAAGCTTTTTAAAAACACCCAACACCTCATCCTATTTTATAGCGACATGCCCCAGAATATCAATATAATATACCCCTCCCGAGGTTCACTCGCCCTCGCTCTGTTACTGTTGTTCAGACAGACTTGATATTTATGAATTCGCAATTCAAATCATACACTCGATTCAAAATTTGAAAAAAAAAGTGTAAGAAAGCAGGGCAACATTCCAAATCCATGTTGTTACTTACATTTCTTTGCATCATGTTTGACTGGTTGCAGAGTGCTCTAGCTAATGGTAGATTGCTCCTGTATCTTAAGGGACACAGCATTGTTCATACTAACTTTACAATGCAAGCCCTAACCATCAAATCAAGCTGTCAAATGCTCAAATTTGCTGTTGGCTTAAGTTGTCGGAAGTTTATTTGGCTGTATTACCCAAAGTTGTTCTTACAAACCTATTGTAGAAAACATCTAATGTTGGCAATGTTTTTTTTGACATGTCAATTAGAGTTTTATCTTAAAGGAATGTACAAGTGGACAACAAAATAGCAAGCTTGAATATGCAGTTCAGTTTGGACGCAAGATGGCTAGGCTGCTTAAAGTCAAAGTAATATTCAAGTAATTCTTGCATGCATGTTCTGTTCATCATGCATTCATGATGCATCTTCTTTGACTTTGTTCAACTACAGATTCATTCAAATTCTTGGGCAATGAAAAATGCTTTAACTACTCCACATTATTCATAACCATGGTCTCAAGAGTCAGTAATGGCAACCAGGAAACATGGCAAACATGCCATAGTTGAAATATTTGAGAACTTTTCCTGTGTTGTTACTCATCTTGACACAATGAAATATATCAGGTAAGCACAAATTCTAGACGTGACCAAGTAATTTTTTAGGGAGGATAATGCAGATGCTGAGTAAACTCCATCAATCAAATTTTGATTGTATTTACAACAAAACTGATTGTGTTTAAAGATCCAGAGGACAAATTAAACAATAGAACTATAAGAAATAAGAACGGGAGTATGCAATTTGGCCCCTTGAACCTACTCTGCCATTCAATAGGAGCATGGCTGATTTAACACTCCAGCCTTTTCCCCAGAACCTTTGAGTGGCCAACTGATCAAAATCTGTCTCAGCCTGAAACATGCAGAAGGATGCTGGCTCCACAGTTCTCTGCAGCAAAGAGTTCCAAAGATTCACAACCATCCTCATCTCACTCTTGAACTGACACTTTAAATCTGAGATTATGCCTTTTGATCCCCTAATTCCTTTTCTTGATATATCAGCAGAAAATAAATTGGGAGACAGACAAAGCATGTAAGAAAGGCACTATTACAATTATCATGGGCGATTTCAATACGTTGGTGGAATAGAAATACCAGATTGGTAGCAGATCCCAAGAAAAGGAATTCATAGAATGTCAATGAGATCTTGTTCCCGAGTGGTAGAGCCCACTCGGGAACAGGCAATTCTGTAATTGGTGATATGAGACGAGATGAACATGATTAAGATGTTGGAACCTCGAGGGAAATTGGCTAGATTTATTAAAATTCATCCTGTAGTTTGAGAGGAAGTAGCTGCAATCTGACTTAATGGTATTGCCTCCGCCGTATCTGCTCCCAGGAGGACCAGTTCCACCATAGGACACACCAGATGGCCTCCTTCTTTAGAGACTGCAATTTCCCTTTCCACGTGGTTAAAGATGCCCTCCAACGCATCTCGTCCACATTCCGCACCTCTGTCCTCAGACCCCACCCCTCCAACCGTAACAAGGACAGAACACCCCTGGTGCTCACCTTCCACCCTACAAACCTTCGCATAAACCAAATCATCCGCCGACATTTCCGCCACCTCCAAAAAGACCCCACCACCAGAGATATATATTTCCCTCCCCACCCCTTTCCACCTTCCGCAAAGACCGTTCCCTCCGTGACTACCTGGTCAGGTCCACTCCCCCCTACGACCCACCCTCCCATTCTGGCACTTTCCCCTGCCACCGCAGGAACTGTAAAACCTGTGCCCACACCTCCTCCCTCACCTCTATCCAAGGCCCTAAAGGAGCCTTCCACATCCATCAAAGTTTTACCTGCACATCCACTAATATCATTTATTGTATCCGTTGCTCCCGATGTGGTCTCCTCTACATTGGGGAGACTGGGCGCCTCCTAGCAGAGTGCTTTAGGGAACATCTCCGGGACACCCACACCAATCAACCACACCACCCCGTGGCCCAACATTTCAACTCCCCCTCCCACTCTGCCGAGGACATGGAGGTCCTGGGCCTCCTTCACCACCGCTCCCTCACCACCAGACGCCTGGAGGAAGAACGACTCATCTTCCGCCTCGGAACACTTCAACCCCAGGGCATCAATCTGGACTTCAACAGCTTCCTCATTTCCCCTTTCCCCACCTCATCCTAGTTTCAAACTTCCAGCTCAGCACTGTCTCCTTGACTTGTCCGGACTTGTCCGACCTGCCTATCTCCTTTTCCACCTATCCACTCCACCCTCTCCTCCTTGATCTATCACCTTCATCTCCTCCCCCACTCACCCATTGTACTCTATGCTACTCTCTCCCCACCCCCACCCTCCTCTAGCTTATCTCTCCACGCTTCAGACTCACTGCCTTTATTCCTGATGAAGGGCTTTTTGCCCGAAACGTCGATTTCGCTGCTCGTTGGATGCTGCCTGAACTGCTGTGCTCTTCCAGCACCATTAATCCAGTTAATGGTATTGCAGTTGAGTAAAAGGTAATTACAAAGACATGAGTTGGTTTGAAGCGGAGTCTATCAGGGAAGTCAGTGGAAAACAATGGTAGAAATTCAGGAGGCACAGCAGAAATTCATATCAAGAAAGAAGAAACATGTCTAGGGGAGGACAAGATAACCATGGCTGACAAGGGAAGGCAGGGATAGCATAAAAGCATTGAATATGGTGAGGATCAGTGGGAAGGTAGAGAATTGGGAAGCCTTCAAAAACCAACAGAGGACAAAAAAAGAAGGGGCGAGAAAATGAAATATGAGGGTAGTTCATATAAAAATATTAAAAAGATTACAGGAGTTATTTTTAGATATATGAAAGGTAAGAGAGAGGCAAGAGTAGTTATTGGATCACTGGAAAATACAGTTGGAGAAGTAGTAACTGAAAAGATAGAAGTAATAACAAATAAATGGTGGAGGAACTAAATAGGTACTTTGCATCAGTTTTCACAGTGGAAGACACCAGCAGCATACCAGAACTTCAAAGAAGTCAGGGACAGAGGTGGGTGTTGTGTCCATCAGTAAGAAGTAGGTGCTGAAAGCTCTGAAGGTGGATACATATCCCAAACCAGATGGACTACATCCTATGGTTCTGAAAAAGGTAGCTGAGGAGATTGTGGAGGCATAGAGATGTTAATCTTTCAGAAATCACAGGCATCAAGGAGGGTCCCAGAGGACTGTATGGTGAATCTAATAGCCCTGTTTATGAAAAGAGAGAGGCAGAAAGCGGGAAAATAAAGGCCAGTTAGCCTTACCTCAGTTATTGATACAATTAAAGTCCATTATTGAGAATGATATTGTGGAAGACTTGGAAGTGCATGGTAAATAAGACTGAATGAGCATGGCTTCATCAAAGGGAGATCATGACAGATAAATCTGCTAGAATTCTTTGAGGAAGCCGCAAGCAAGTTAGACAAAGGAGATCAGTTTGGATTTGAAGATGGCTTTAGACAGTGCTACACATGGTGATTTTGGAAGAAGGCAGAAAGTAGAGATAAAGGGTTCTTTTTCAAGATGGATGCTGATGATGGTCAGTTATGATCATATTGAATGGAAAAGCTGACTTGATGGGCCGAATAGCCGACTCCTGTTTCTATGTTCTACATTTCTATGTTTCCATGAAGAAATTGAAGAGGACTGCAGGCACCTTGAAAGCTCTTCCTGAGGGAGTTTTGCCTCTGAGAGGCTGAAGACGTCTGTGTCCATCTGTGATGAGAACCACAGCCTTTGGCAGCCTTGCTGTTTAGGAATGTTGAGGATTTCAAAGTTTGTGAGAAGATTTGTAGCTCTGATGCTCGTTGTTGTGGTTCTGTTCGCCGAGCTGGAAATTTGTGTTGTAGACTTTTCGTCCCCTGTCTATGTGGCATCCTCAGTGCTTGGGAGCCTCCTGTGAAGCGCTTCTGTGATCTTTCCTCTGGCATTTGTAGTGGTTTGAATCTGCCGCTTCCGGTTGTCAGTTCAAGCTGTCCGTTGAAGTGGCCGGTATATTGGGTCCAGATCGATGTGCTTATTGATTGAATCTGTGGATGAGTGCCATGCCTCTAGGAATTCCCTGGCTGTTCTCTGTTTGGCTTGTCCTATAATAGCAGTGTTGTCCCAGTCGAATTCAGGTTGCTTGTCATCTGAGTGTGTGGCTACTAAGGATATCTGGTCGTGTCATTTCGTGCCCCACCAACTAGCCACGAAATGACACGACCAGCTACCCTTAGTAGCCACACACGCAGATGACAAGCAACATGAATTCGACTGGGATAACACTACTATTATAGGACAAGCCAAACAGAGAACAGCCAGGGAATTCTTAGAGGCATGGCACTCATCCACAGATTCAATCAATAAGCACATCGATCTGGACCCAATATACAGTCCATTGTAATGGACAGCTGGAACTGACAACCGGAAGCGGCAGATTCAAACCACTACAAATGCCGGAGGAAAGATCACAGAAGCACTTCACAGGAAGCTCCCAAACACTGAGGATATCACCTAGACAGGGGACGAAACGTCTGCAACACAAATTCCCAGCTCGACGAACAGAACCACAACAATGTTGAGGATGCTGACCCTTGGCCTATAGATCCTGTGCTGAGGGAAATTTTTTTTTTCAAGAGACAGCCTCTCTCGCTCCTCTCTATCCTGTGCAGCTCCAAGTAGCTCGAGGATGGAGGATAGCATCTGCTGGTGTTGCCATATCACTTGGACCTTCTAGATAGAGCTGCACTTCCTTAGAGATCCAGCCAATTTCAGAATAAATTAGATTTTATGCTTTAGGGAAATCTCTTGATGATATGTTGAGATTACCCTCAGATAAATGAAAAACACTTGAAATCCAGTGAATAAAATTGTTTTCGCCAGTGAAACATCTGCCTTTAGAATAGAAGAAATCCTCTAATCTGTGCAATGCCTTTCACTGTGGCCTGTGACTGTCATGTTGATTCCACCTTTTACACTGAATACATTGGTTGATTTAAACTCTTCATTAAAAGAAAACTGCTGTGGAACGGCAATTTAGACAGATGCAGGTCCAGCATGTGATCCAAATTCTATAGCAAACAAAAGATTCATGCTTAAAAGTGAGGCTCCTAATTGCCTTTTAAACCATTTCTGTTGATTTCCCATCAGCACATTTGGGCTCTAAATCATCATACGAAGCCAGTGATGAGAAAAATGACCCAGACATCCCCACCTATCTCCTCTTTCCAGAGCTTTCGCAAAACACTTGCTCTTGAATGCTCCTCTAGTGAGCTGGAAAAAATTTTGAGCCAAAAGTTAATCTAAACTCGCTGTGCTGAAAATAAATTATTATCTGCATTGTAATTGCCATAACATTTGTGTGTAATCATTTTTAATCATGCAGTGAAATGCTATCCGAAAGATGTTATATGATTTATGATTCCTCAAGATATGCGTTTTGATTCGGTACCATTTTTCTTGTCAGCAAAACCCACTTTGCTTACCATCAGGATATAGTAAACCACTATCTCGTAATATGATAGCATTGAAATCGTTACACCTGCTTTCCAATCTCCCAGCAGACATGCTGATCAACACTTCAGTGGGATGATACAAAATCTATATCAATAAACACATTTACTTTCCAACTGGACAGCTTACTTTACAACAGTGAACAAGCATAATTGCTAGCAAATGTTGCTTTATTTCATCTGCTCCCTACTTACATTCCAGAAAATGACAAGACATTGCTCCTGTTAATGAATTACCATGTCACTTTACAGAAAGGGTTTTCTCTTTTACCTTCATTGAGCATATCTTAAAATAAGCATCTGCCTGGTCTCTGGGATAGACTTTAGCACCTAGAAAAGGGGGGGGGGGGGGTAGAGCTTAAATTTTATGAATAAGGGCTTTGAGACAGGAGATAAGTAGTCAAACGGTCCTCAGGAAGCAGGTAATCAATTGAAAAATTTTAATGAGACAAGCAGGTTCTGATTAAACTTGCAAAACTGACTATGAATCACCAAACCTCTCAGACTTCTGAAAAAAAAACTGTAAAGACAGTTTGAAGGTTGGGAAACAGAGGAAATTATTTTCCTGCACTTCATATGATCCAAAAGATGGAAGAGTGCTCACACTTCCAACTTCATTGACTCACCCTACCTTGCTTGTTAAGAATTAGTCAACATGCTTATGAGAACAGAAACAGAAATTGCTGGAGAAATCTAGAAATTGCTGGAGCAAGTCTAGCAGCACCTGGAGAGAAAGCAGATTTGATATTTCAAGTCCAGTGACCTTTTGTCATTGCAGACTTACTACACTGTTTAGATTAGATTAGATTACTTAGATTAGATTAGATTAGATTACTTACAGTGTGGAAACAGGCCCTTCGGCCCAACAAGTCCACACCGCCCCGCCGAAGCGCAACCCACCCATACCCCTACATTTACCCCTTACCTAACACTACGGGCAATTTAGCATGGCCAATTCACCTGACCTGCACATCTTTGGACTGTGGGAGGAAACCGGAGCACCCGGAGGAAACCCACGCAGACACGGGGAGAACGTGCAAACTCCACACAGTTAGTCGCCTGAGTCGGGAATTGAACCCGGGTCTCAGGCGCTGTGAGGCAGCAGTGCTAACCACTTGAGTTTAACTCAAGGTTTTAGATTTCCTCAGCATTTCACTGCCTGATCTGGGTGGATCATTTGAGAGAATCTCGAACATTGTCCATTCTTTCAGAATTGAAGTGGGATTTGAGGGGCAACACTTAGAGTCATAGGGAAGTATGGCACAGAAACATACTCTTCGATCCAACTTGTCCATGCCAACCAGATATCCTAACCTAATCTAGTCCCATTTTCCAGCACTTGGCCCATATCACTCTAACCCTTGCTGTTCATATTCCCATCCAGATGCCTTTTAAATGTTGTAATTGTACCAACTTCCACCACTTCCTCTGGCAGTTCATTCCATACATGCACCATCTTCTGCGTGAAAAAGTTTTCCCTTAGATCCCTTTTAAAGTGTTTCCCTCTCACTGTAAACCTGTGCCCTCTAGTTCTAGACTCCCCCAGCCCAGGGAAAATACCTTGTCTATTTATCCTATCCATGCCCCTCATGATTTTATAAACCTCAATATCATCACTCTTCAGCCTCCGACACTCCAGGGAAAACAGCCCCAGACTCTTCAGCCTCTCCTATAGTTCAAACTTTCCAACCCTGGCAAAATCCTTGTAAAACTTTTCTGAACCTTTTCAAGTTTCACAATATTCTTCGATAGGAGGGAGACCAGAATTGCACACGATATTCCAAACGTGTCCTAACCAATGTCACGTACAGCCATAACATGGCCTCCTAACTCCTATACTTAAAGTTCCGTACAATAAAGAAAAACATGCCAAACCTCTTCCTCACTATTCTGTCTATCTGCAACTCCACTTTTAAGGAACTATGAACCTGCACTCCAAGGTCTCTTTATTCAGCAATACTCCCCAGAACCATTCAAAAATTGGATTGTCCAGACTGAATCCAATTCTCCAGTATTTGTCTGCCAGCTTGATTTAAATATCTTGTTAGTTAGATTGATTAAATTGGACGGTTTAATATAAATTAGAATAGACCTAATCCATGGGCAAATTGCCAGAAATCTAGAATTTCATCAAGGGCGTTACATTACATTATGCAACATTTCCATTTTAACAATTGGTTTCAGTTTTGATGATGACAAATAATCCAAATTAAGTAAACAAGACTGCTACACTTTTTATCAAAAGACCATAGAGATGTAGTGATGGAAAGGTTAACCCTTTCCTGGACAGTAAGTTACATGTTATATTCTGTTGCAAACTTTCCTTGTGAGTTATCAATGACAGATTTTCTTGTCAAAGCTCCAATGTCTTTTTATGGGTAGAAAAAGGAAACATGTTCAAGATAACATGCTCATGTTATTCCTCTACTTTTGATTGATATATTTATTGTTTTAATAGCATAAGACCATAAGACAGAGGAACAAGAGTAGGCCATTCAGCCCTTCTAGTTTGCTCAATGACATCATGGCTGATCTAATAGCCCTCAAACCCACTTTCTTGCCTTTTCTCATGCTTAAAAATTCTGTCTATCTCAGACATGTATGTAATGACCCAGCCTTGACAGCCCTCCACAGTAAAAACATTCCACAGATTCACTGTCGTCACAGGGTTGAAATTCCTCTTCATCTTTGTCTAAAATGTGCAAGGTCTTATTCTGAGATTATGCCCTCTGGTACTTAACTCATCCACAAGGGGAAACAGTCTCTCAGTATCTACTTTGTGTAGTATCTATTCGAATACTTTCTGAAAATCCAAACATATTGATCCAATGCCATGCCTTTACCTGTCTTGCTTGTTCACTTCTCAAAAAATATTTCAGGCATGATTTCCCCTTCATGAAGCCATTGTAACTCTGCTTGATCATATTATGTATTTTCAAGCATTCTGATATCATATTATTTCTAACAAACTCTAACATTTTCTGAATGAGAGATGATAAGCTAATTGGTCTATAGATACCTATGCCTTCTTTGTCTCCTTCACTTTTCAAACAAAGGTTTGGGAGTTTTCCAGCTTGTTCAGAATCGAAGAATTCTGGGAAGATTACTATCAGAACATCCATGGTCTTTGCGGTTACTCCTTTCTTTTATCCTAGAATATGTCCCATCAGGTCCAGGGGACTTATCAATCTTTATATTTGTTTATCTAGCACATTTTCTTCAGTGATCTTATTGTATTTGTTCCTCTCCTCCTTTGATTATTTAATAATTTTAGAACACTAGTAATGTCTTTGACTGTGAAGATTAATGCAAAATTTAACTCCTTTGCCACTGCCTGGTTCCCCATTATTTTAGCATCATTCTCTAAGGGCTAATGTTCACCTTGGCCTCTTTATTCCTTTTTTTAATATATTTAAAGAAGCTCTTGCAATTCATCTTGATATTACTTGCAGGTTTATCCTCAAAGTTTGTATTCTCTCCCTTTATTAGTTTTTGTTTTGTTATCTTTTGTTGTTTTCTTTAATACTTGCCCAATCTTCTGCCCAATACTTGTCCACAACTCTTGGCCAAATTATGTGCTTTTTAAAAATTTTCATCTGATGCTGCATTTAACTTCCCTGGTTTGCCACTTTGAGTCACAGAGTCATAAAGCTGTACAGCATGGAAATAGACCCTTCACTCCAAATCATTCATACTGACCAGATATCCTAAATAAATCTAGCATCATTTGTCAGCATTTGGCCCATATCGCTCTAAACCCTTCCTCTTCATATACACAATCCAGATGCCTTTTAAATGTTACAATTGTCCCAGCATCCATTGCTTCCTCTGGCAGTTCATTCCATATACCTTGTGTATGAAAAAGTTGCCCATTTGGTCCCTTTTAAATCTTTCCACTCTCACTTTAAAACCATGCCATCTAGTTTTGGAATCCCTCACCCTAGGGAAAAGACATTGGCTATTCATCGTACCTATGCCCCTCATGATTGTATAAACCTCGAAAAGGTCTCCTCTCAGCCTCTGATGTTCCAGGGAAAATAGCTCCGGCCTCTTCAGCCTCTCCTATTAACATCCTTGTAAATCATTTCTGAATCCTTTCAAGTTTCACAACATTCTTCCTATACTAGGGAGACTAGAATTGCATTCGGTGTTCCAATAGTGGCCTAACCAATGTCCTGTTCAGCCACAATATGACCTCCCAACTCCTATACTCAATGCACTGTCTAATAAAGGAAAGCATACCAAACATCTTTTTCACTATTCTGTCTACCTGGGAGCCCACTTTCAAGGAACTGTGAACCTGCACTCCAAGGTCTCTTTGTTCAGCAACGATCCCCAGGACTTAACCACTAAGTGTATAAGTCCTGCTTTGATTTGTCTTTCCAAAGTACAGCACATCACATTTATCTAAATTAAACTCCCTCTGCCACTCCTCAGCCCGTTGGCCCATGTGATCAAGATCTCGTTGTACTCTGAGGTAACCTTCACTGTCTACTACATCTCCAATTTTGCTGTTGTCTGCAAATTTACTAACCATACCTCCTATGTTTATATTCAAATCAGTTTTATAAGTGATGAAAAGCAGTGGACCCAGCTCCAATCCTTGTGGTTACAGTTTTCCACTCTGAAAAGCAACACTCCACCATCACCGTCTGCCTTCTACTTTCAATCCACATCTGTATCGAAATGGCTGGTTCTCCCTATATTCCATGATAGTGAACTTTGCTAACCAGTCTACCATGAGGACCCTTATTGAAGTCCATATAGATCATGTCCACTGCTCTACCCTCATTAATCCTCATTGTTACTTTCAGTAAAGTACATTGACAGCTGTTATGAATACATTCAAATTGGTGACCATTGTAAACAAATAGCAATAATAAAACCTAGTATCTTCTAGCTAGGTCTCAGCTGGGATCAGACTGGTACATTAGCTGGGATCATAGCATTAGTCAGTATTAATTCTACATGTAACCTCGAGCCAGTTAATATCTCATAGATAAAAATCTCTTGCCTAGCATTATTGCAGCTAACCAGCCTTAACCAATGTAGCCTGATATCTTATTATTCTATAATAAGCTACTTGTTGATACTCAAGTATGTGTGTTTTGTATTGAAGACTCATTTTTGGTTAATCCTTCAAAAAATAATACTAGTAAGATCCTTAGGTTAGAATTGAAAGATGGGTTGGTGGCAGCAATCCACTCAAAGAAGTTTCTACCTGAACCAGGTGTAAGAGGCCAACATTTTGTACAACACTTTCCACTGAATGATTGTTCAAACTGAGTGGGAAATCATCTGCTGTCTGCTTAGTTTCTTGCTGATGCTGTTCCTAGTATTTTGAGAGGAAGGTGTTGCATACCTGTTGACATTGGACATTTCTATGTGGCCATAGAAGTCTCTTCTGTAAAGCTGCTGCTGTAATTTGAAAGATGGAAGTGTATGTTTACCCTCATACGCAATGTTTTCTCTTAAAGAAATATGCATTTTGTAAATGCGAAGAAATTGCATTATTTTAAATTGTAACCACCTGACATTTTGAATACTGCAGCTTGCTTAGTAAACACCAATTTTCATTTGCCAGTTCACTTCCTAAATTGCCATCTCTTTCAGACACCTTTATGCATTTATTATATATAACAAACCTTCTTTAGATTAATTCAGGGTTTTCAGTGATGGTGATCATCCACTACCTTTTGTGCTATTAGATTTATGGTCTTATTCATTTGGGAAAATGAGCAAAGATATAACATACCTAAAAAAAGTTATGGCCTGATAAAAAGAGGCTAGAACTTTTGGAAGGAAGTGTCCATGACGACAACAGCAGCCCTTATGGAAGGCAAAGTGATTTCAGAGTGTTTTTTTGAAAAAAAATGTTTAAGAATGTTTGGACAGATTGCCTTTGGAAAACACTAATTTCTATAATAAGCAAACATTGTGAAAAAAATGGTGTGGAAAGAGGAGGACTCAACTGTCAGTGTGGAAATAGATGGATTGGGGAACTCCCTTATCTTGGCCATTGTTCTGTGATCAGATGATGGCTCCCAACATTGTATAGATCTTGGGAAGGTGGCAAACTGACATTACAATTTTCCTACAGTCAGCTTGTACTGCTTTGTCATCAGATGATCCTTGAGTTTACCAGCAAATACACCACAACACATGAACTGAAGCTTTCCAGCCCGAGGCAGCCTTTTAAAGACTGTAGTCAAACTGCAGACCATTTCCTTTTAAAGAGAACTCTATTTGCAAATTTTGCTACTGTTACTATTCCTGGTATTTGTGCAGAAGCTGAGTACAAGCCCATCAAGGCCAGGTCAGATCACTTGTGTTGGTCTGTCTGAAAATCAATGGAAAATTGAGTGAAAACTGTAACATGTACAGTTATTTATAATTCTTCAGGGCAGTGAGAAACTTGAACAGGAAGACTAAAATGCCATCAAAATATTGCATTTTATGAGAGATATATTGGACAATTCAATTATCTGATTAGAATTGTCCTACAGCAGATAACATTTTAAGAGTTATTGGAATATTAAATGCATTAGCATGTAATGTTATTGAATTTGAATGAATCATACTTCTAAGATGGAACTAAATAAATACTTAAGAAGGAAAATCAAAAGGTGTATGTGTTTTAACTCAGGAGGCCTGGAAAGAAATATTTATTGTTGAACATGAAATAGAACCATTTCTCGTGGTGTACATAGACTAGTCCCAGCCAGAACAAAGAATTCTACAGATGCATCCCTGGCTCATCTTTAATTTGGGGATTTTTTCTTCTTTATATCCTGAATGGGTCTTTTTCTCTCTATCACCAAATTACTGTATTATGTTTTCTTCCTATTAACCACCACTGTAAATTACCTGTGTTTCCAAATGGATAAGTTATGTGTGAAGCCCATTAAGGGCATCAAAAAAGAGGGAGAGGTGAAATCAAATTGGAGTTACATGGGCCTGCTTCATTATCTTTAGCAGATATTTTGAATCAATTTGTTTAAAGACATTATCACACACACAGTTGGTGTAAGTGGGATTTGAACCTGATCCTCCAGATGTTAGAAGTAGGGCCACAACTGGTACACCACAAGAGCCCTGCACACTGCTTTAGGTTTTTTTTAAATCAACCTGTTCAATGATTTTGTTACACATCTTTGACATCTAGAACCTATGCCTCCTGGTTCAGATGTAGCGACACTTCTACTGGGTCTACTTCTTTTTCTCTTAAAACAAAAAAAAGACCCACAGGAAGATACAAAGAACCAAGATATTGGTGGGCTCTCTGATAATTGACTCTTCACCCTCTACTAGGAGAGAATCCTCAACATGATGGACTAAAGTGGCTGATTGACTGTGGTCTGATATTGGACTAAGTGTGTGGGAATCCCTTGACTGATGGCAGCCCCCCTGGACTTGAATGAAGACCACTCCACTTTGACTTTGAAATGTGGCCATTGTTGCTGGACTTTCAGTATGTTTGCCGCATGGGCCTACGCTATTGGTGTGACATTGAGATAGGATGATGTCGTGTAGGATGAAACTGTTCATCACCTTGACTATTGACTGCTGACAACCCTGGTGAGTTATCTTGCTTTGTGTGCATGTTTGCTAGCAAGGAAAGGCAGAAGTACTGTGAACCTTGAAGCACTGGGTTTGGGGCAAAAAGTCAAGGCAAGATAGGATTGCTGCAAGCATCTAAGGAGGCACGAAGAAAGAGTGTGCTAAAAGAACAAGTGATGCTCTTTGATCCAATCCCAGTACACAAAGTGACCTAACAGTGACATTACAACAGAAGGTGCCAGTGTACCCCATAGTGCAACATTAAACTGTAGAAACACACTGTAAGTGGATTGGAGCCCTATTATGAGAATGCAGCATGTCTGATACATGTTGCTTGTCAATGTCCATTGATATGAGGTGTATGTGACCACAGCCCATGGAGTGTGCCCTGAGATGCAGGTGCAAGGTGTCTGAGATGAAAGTCCAAAAGAGTAAGACACAAACTGCAGCCGTCAGGTACCCACTCAGACTTTCATGATGGGAATTCTCAGCACTTAGTTTCTAATCTTTTTCTTCCTTGAGCCAGAGATTTAACTTTACAAAGCACCTTCAGTGTGGTGATTTTTACTTTTGTTGCACATTTTTCCAACCACTGCAGCTCACTTCCTCTACAATGGTTTTGCCAGTCAGTTACTGAATGATTGAAAAGAGAATAGAAAGCTTTCTACTGCAGTTTTCTGAAGGAACAATGATTGATAAGAAGAGATTAGTGCAGAGCAACCTGCAGAGTAGACATGAACAGAGATCAGGGAGAAAAGTCATAGACTGCAGGTGGGAAAATGTAAGTTAGTGAGACAAGGTTACGTAGTAAAGATAATGAGTAATAACCCCATTAATAGGTCTCTCTCTGCTCACCAACAAGACTGTCATCTCAACATCTGGAAGTTAGTTGGAAGATGTAACTTGTTGGTCTCCCTGTTGAGAAGGACTTGGCTTGTCATCGCATATTGTTCTTCCAAACATTTTCCATAGTTGCTCACATTGGTGAGGGGCTAGGAAGATCCTGCTCATCATTTTTGAGAACTATTTTCATGCTGATGTCTTCATGCATTTTTAGTTGCCTTGCAGCATTTAAACAGCACTTGACAACTGGATACTACTATCCAAGAAAGGTTTAGAAAAGATTTACAAGGATATAGACAGGATTGGAGGGCTTGAGCTACAGGGAGAGGCTGAATAAGCTAGGATTATTTTCTGTGGAGCGTTGGAGGCTGAGTGGTGATCCTATGGAAGGTTAAAAAATCAGGAGGGGCATAGATAGACTAAATAAACAAGGTCTTTTCTGCAGGGTAGCGGAGTCCAAAACTAGAGGGCATAGGTGTAAGTTGAGCGGGGAAAGATTTAAAAGGGGCCTAAGGGGCAACCTTTTCATGCAAAGGGTGGTGTGTGTATGGAATGAGCTGCCAGAGGAAGTGGTGGAGGCTTGTACAATTATAACATTTACAAGACATCTAGATGGGTATATGAATAGAAAGGGTTTGGAGGGAATGGGCCAAATGCTAGCAAATAGTGCTAGATTCATCTAGGTTATCTGGTCAGCTTGGACCAAAGGGTCTGTTTCCATGTTGTACAACTCTATGACTCTATGATGCTAAGTTGATTCCCTAAAACCTGTAAATTTGGATATGACTCTACATATAGTCCCACAGGAATGTTTTGTTGCCAGCCATAATTTCAATTAGAAAAATAATTCGAAGTGCACAAATGTTGCTTTTGAGTCATAAATGGATTCAAGCATTTTTGAATGGAAAATATGCACTGAATGTGAGAGATTTAAGTTAAGGTAAGGGAGAAGGTAAATTTCACTCTTAAATACTTGCCTCTTGAATCAGCAGCTTCCACTGTAATAGCGAGAGCGATGAGTGTGTGGACCAGAGGGTTCCTGAGAAGGTAAATTTCCCTCTTAATTACTTAGATATTGAATAGGTGGAGGGAAGGCTCAACAGGAGTGGATGCGGATATGAAAATTGCTGGGCACATGAACTGATATGTTCAAGCTGTGGCTGAACCAGAGACACTACATGTGTAGTGTTTCCCATCTGTCCTTCTCCTTGAACCAAAAAACAACGTGTGTGGAGGCTTGGTGAGGTAAGGCTTTTTTTTGTTTTTTTTTCATTTATTCAATCTTTCTTGGTACTGTAGAGCACAGGGGTTGGAGGCAAGGGTAGTTGCATGCTCCTCTTGCAGGATGTAGAAGGGAAGGGTCACCACTGGTGTCCCTGCTGACTTCACCTGCAAGATGTACACCCAATTCCAGCTCCTCACAGACCGTGTTATGGAACTGGAGCTGGAACTGGATGAACTTCGAATCATTCAGGAGGCTGAGGAGATGATATGGAGGAGTTGTTGGGAGGTTGCCACACCTAAGTTACAGGATAAAGGTAGCTGGGTGACCATCAGGTGGAGGGAAAGGAGCTAAGCAGACAGTGCTGGCATCCCCTGTGGCCGTTCCCCTCAATAATAAGTATGCCATTTTGGATACTGTTGGGAGAGTACGACCTACCAGGGGAAAGCCACAGAGGCCAGGTGTCTGGCACTGAGCCTGGCTCTGTGACTCAGAAGGGAAGGGGGGAGAATAGGAAAACAATAATGAGAGGATATTCAGTCATAAGAGGAACAGACAGCAGATTCTGTCCTCGTGACTGAGTGCCAAGGTCAGGGATATCCCAGATTGAGTCTACAGGATTCTTAAGGGGGAAGGAACAGTAGCCAGAAGTCCTGGTACACATTGGTACCAATGATATAGCTAGGAAGAGGGATGAGAACCTGAAAAGTGAATAGAGAGAGTTAGGTTGGAAGCTAGAAGGCAGGCTGAGCAGAGTAGTAATCTCAGGACTGCTAGTGCCACATGCTTGTTAGGCTAGAAATAGAGAGTGAGTGCAGATGAACATGTGGCTACAGGCTGATGTAGGAGGGAGGGCTTCAGATATGTAGATCATTGGGATACCTTCTGGGGAAGTTGGGATCTATTGAAGATGGAGGGTTGCACCTGAACTGGAGGGGTAATAATATCCTGGATGGGAGGTTTGCTAGAGCTCCTTAAGAAGGGTTTAAACTAGATTGGTGGGGGTGGGAGCCTGAACTACAGATCAGATGCTGGAATAGGGAGTGAACAGCCAGATACAGTGTGCAGAGAGTCTGTGAGGAGAGATCAGCACTTGGTAGGACAAATGTGCAGTCAGCGTGATGGGTTGAAATGTATCTATTTTAATGCAAGAAGTATCAAAAATAAGGCTGACGAACTCAGAGCATGGATCAGTACTTGGACTATGCTGTTGTGGCCATTACGGAGACTTGGATATCACAGGGGCAGGATGGTTGTCGGATGTTCCGAGGTTTAGATGTTTCAAAAGGAATGGGGGGAGGTAAAAGTGGTGGGGGACTGGCATTGCTAATCAGGGATAGTATAACAGCTGCAGAAAGGAAGGTCATCGAGGACGGTTTGTCTACTTAGTCAGTATGGGTGAAAGTCAGAAACAGGAAAGGAGCAGTTATTTTATTGGGTGTTTTCTACAGACCCCCAAATAGCAACAGAGACACAGGAGCAGATTGGGAGTCAGATTTTGGAAAGGTACAGAACTAACAGTGTTGTTGTCATGGGTGACTTTAATTTCCCTAATACTATTAGGAACCTCCTTAGTTAAAATAGTTTGGATTGAGCAGCTTTTGTCAGGTATGTCCTGGAAGGGTTCCTGATGCAATAAGTAGATAGGTTGACTAGAAGGGAGGCCACATTGGATTTGGTGCTTGGCAATGAAATATGTCAGATCTCTCAATTGGAGAGCATTTTGCTGATAGTGATCACATATCCCTGACCTTTACTAACCGCATGGAGAGGGACAGGAGCAGACATTATGGGAAAGCATTCAACTGGGAGCGGGGGATATAGGGTCCCTAAATTAGAAACAGATGTTCTCAGGCAAATGCATGACAGAAATGTGGAAATTGTTTGGGAAGCACCTGCTGATAGTGCTGGACAGGTTTGTTCAACTGAGGCAAGGAAGGGATGGTAGGGTGAAGGAACCTTGGGTGACAAGGGATGCGGAATACCTAGTCAAATGGAAGAAGGAAACTTATTTAATTTTGAGGAGGCAAGACCAAACAGCGCTTTAGTGGGTTACATGGTAGCCAGCAAGGAACTGAAGAATGGACTTAGGAGAACTAGTAGAGGGCATGAAATAGCTTTAGCAGTTTTGATTAAGGAAAACCATCAAGTGTTCTACACTAGGGTGAGTAACAAGACAATGGCCAGAGTGAGGGTACGGCTGATCAGGGATAGCAGAGGGAATTTGCCCCTAGAATCAGAGGAAGTATGGGAGATCCTTAATGAATACTTTGCTTCAGTATTCACTATTGAGAAGGACCTTGACATTTCCGAGAACAGTGTGAAACAGACTGAAACGTTAAAAAATGTTAATGTTAAGAAGGAGGATGAGCTGAAAGTTTTGAAAAACTGAAGAATAGATTAATCCCCCGGGCCAGGCACGATATTCCCTAGGTTACTACAGGAAGCGAGGGAAGAAATTATTGTGCCTTTGGCGGTGATCTTTGCGTCCTCACTGTCCATTGGAGTAGTGCCAGATAATTGGAGGATGGCAAATGCTATCCCCTTGTTCAAGAAAAGGAAAAGGGATAATCCTGGGAATTACAGACCAGTCAGTATTACGTCAGTGGTGGGCAAACTATTGGAGATGATTCTGAGAGACAGGATTTATGATTACTTGGAAGACCATAGTTTGATTAGAGGTAGTTAACATGGAAGGTCATCCCTCACAAACCTTATTAAATTCTTTGATGATGTGAGATAACACATTGATAAAAGTAGAACAGTGGATATGGTCTACATGGACTTTAGCAAGGCATTTGATGAGGTTCCCCATGGTAGGCTCATTCAGAAAGTAAGGAGTCATGGGATACAGGGAAGCCTATATATCTGAATGCAGAATTGGATGGTCCATAGAAGACAGAATATGGTGGTAGATGGGAAGTATTCAGCCTGGAGCTTGGTGACCAGTGGTGTTCCATAGGGATCAGTTCCGGGACCTCTGCTCTTTGTGATTTTTATAAATAACTTGGAAGAGGAAGTGGAAGGGTGGGCTGGTAAGTTTGCCAATGAGACAAAGGTATAGTGTGAAGGGCTGTTTTAGGTTGCAACAGCACATTGATGGGAAGCAGAGCTGGGCTAAGTGGCAGATGGAGTTCAATCTGGAAAAGTATGATGTCATTCACTTTAGAAGGTCAAATCTGAATGCAGAATACAGGGTTAAAGGCACGATTCTTAGCAGTGTTGAGGAACAGATGGATCTTGGGGTCCATGTCCATAGATCCCTCAAAGATGCTACCTAAGTTGATAGAGTTGTTAAGAAGGCGTATGGTGTGTTGGCTTTCATTTACAGAGGACCTGAGTTTAGGGGCTGTGAGGTTATACAACAACTCTATAGAACACTGGTCAGACCACACTTGGAATATTGTGTTCAGTTTTGGTCACCTCATTATAGGAATTATGTGGAAGCTTTAGAAAGGATGCAAAGGAGACTTACCAGGATACTGCTTGGACTGGAAGGCATGTCTTATGAAGAGAGGTTGATGGAGTTAGGGCTTTTCTTATTGGAGCAAAGAAGGATGAGAGGTGACTTGATAGAAATGTACAAGATGTTGAGAGGCATAGATAGAGAGAATAGCCAGAGACTATTTTCCACGGCAAAAATATCTATCACAGGGGGGCATAATTTTAAGGTAATTGAAGGAAGGTTTAGGGGAGGTGTCAGAGGTAGGTTCTTTACTCAGAGTGGTGGGCGCATGGAATGCACTGCCAACAGTGGTAGTAGAGTCAGATACATTAGAAACTCTTGGATAGGTACATGGAAAACAGTACAATGAAGGGTATGCAGATTCGTCTGATCTTAGAGTAGGATAAAGGTCGGCACAACATTGAAGGCCGAAGGGCTGCACTGTGCTGTACTGTTCTATGTTTTATGTTCTATTTTTGTTCTGGGATAACATGCGTATGAATACACTTTAAAAAAATATTTTGTTCGTTTGCTAAGAATCTTGAATCCTGTATTTCTGCCAGTGAGCTGAATATAAATACCTTTGAAACAGAAAACCACTCATGAGGCACGAGTTGAGTAAGGATGTATGATTGAACTCAATTGATGTGAGTAGAGATTAACAACCCAAGTTAAAAGAGAATATTGAATTGTGAAATGAAGCGCTCATGCCATAATTTCTTAGGTCTGGAAGGCAAGAGTAATCTTGTTTTTGTTTTGTTTTCTTCAACCCAACAAAGCTCTTGGTGTTAAATATTAATTGCAGTTGACATAGATAAAATGCTAATTCTTTTTAGTGCTTTCATTTATAGATGATAGTAATGTTGTCCCTGGAAATACTGAGGTATGCATCTGATTAATTAAAAATTGAATCAGGTCGAATGAAGATACGACAAGCTGACATAATAGTATATTTGACCAAGCAGCAACTAATGTCTCAGTCCCAATTCAAAGCTGAGAAAGCAGTCTATATTTTTGAAGAAGACCAACCTCATTTTTAACAAGCTGGTAATGAATATTTCAAAGCAGCACCGAGAGATATAGCATTGTTAGCAAGACTTCTCTTCGCTAAGACTTTCTATTGTGGTCCATCCTGCCTGTTCGATCTTGTGCCAGGGATCTTCTGCCACAATTTGAAGAGAAGCAGAATCTCCTAATGTCTTGATTAATGATTATCCTTCAAATAACCCAACTGAAATTGTTGAGCTAGTCATTATGTTGTATGTTGTTTGGTGCATCCATGCTGTTCATAATCTGATTACCATAACTTTATTTTTATTATTCAGCAACAGCAAATCACCAGAGTCTACATTTAATATTAGTAAAGTTATGCAACATTTTTATACTATTAGTCTACTGACACTGTACAGGGAGCACTCCAATGTTGTCATTGTTTATGTCTCTCAACAAGTGGATAAGAGTTTTCTATTGATAGCAAATTTTGAGAAGATTTTTAGCTCAGGTTGATGATATGTGTGTAAGTTAGCTCGCTGAGCTTGAAGGTTTGTTTTCAGACATTCCAACACCAAACTAGATAATGTCACCAGTGACAGTGTCTGGTGAAGTACTGGTGGTATGTCCCACTTCTCTATGGGTGATGTCTTTGCCAGTTCTTTTTTTCCCAAACAATGATCCCAGCACCCACAAACGGAGCTGTATCAAGACAGGATTTCAACGAGCTACATCAAGCTGCAACACCCAAGAACTACAAAAAGCAGAAGAAAAAGGTCTACACAACGTTTTCAAGAAAAACGGGTACCCAATAAACACAATCCACTGATTTCTCTGAAACAAACCCAAACAAGCAGACACAATGCAACCAAAAACTATAGCCACATTACTGTACATCAAAGACATATCAGAAATGACTTCCAGGCTACTCAGACCCCTTGGTATCATGGTAGCCCACAAACCTACCAACACACTTAGACAGTGACTAATGAACCTAAAGGATCCAATAGATACCACCAGCAAAACTAACGTCATTACAAGATACCATGCAAGAACTGTAAAAAAAACTACATTCGGCAAACTAGCAGGAAACTTGCCAACAGGATACAAGAAAACCAACTGGCCACCAAAAGACATGACCCACTATCACTTGTTTCTATACATACAGACAAAGAACGGCACCACTTTGACTGGGACAACACACATATCCTAGGACATGTGAAACAAACACATGCACGAGAATTCTAAGAGGCATGGCATTCTAACCAGAACTCTATCAAGAAACACATCGACCTATATACTATCTACATTCATCAGCACTTCACCAGAGACTCTCATTGATGATGTTACAAGTATATTGACAAAACATCTGAAAACAAACCTTCAAGCTCAGCAGGCTAACTTACATACTCATCATCAACCTGAGCCAAACATCTTCTCAAAAATTGCTATCAGTAGAAAACTCTTATCCACATATTTAGAGACATAAACAATGACAACATTGGAGTGCTCCCTCTACAGACTTAGCAGACCTTACGAAACCAAGACCTTTCAATACAGAGGCAGGATGTACCACTAGTGCTGCACCAGAGACTCTCACTGATGATGTTACCTAGTATGGCGATGAAACATCTGAAAACAAATCTTCAAGCTTAGCGAGCTAACTTACAGAGTTTTCTACTGAGGCCACAGGAGTGGAGGTTGACTGTACTGGGTGCCTGGTTTGGATCAGTCTCACTAAGGCAGCTCAGAGTCTACCATTCAACAGATGGAGTTTGTCAAAAGAAACTTGATGATGACTTTTCATATTTCCCATTCCATGATTCAAAAGATATGAGTTATTCCAGAAGGTTGCCCCATATCAGGCGCGAAATGGATGGTCGGCTGCAATTGGATTGATCAGGTCATCATGGACTGGATCAGTGAGTTATGTCCTGAATGTTTCAGTGAAATCCAGAGATCTTGTCAGTAGATCTGTAGGAGAATGCTATTGCATGGGCAGGAAGTTGGGGAAAAGTGTACAGCAGACAGTTCAAGTTATCAGATACATGTGTGATAACCTACACCAGAAAGGTGTACAGGACTTAATGCTATGGAATCTGATAGGGCAAGTGCTAAAATTGGTGTGTTGTGGCATCTGCAGCCAAGGAAATTTGATTTGATTTATTGTAGTCACATATACCTGAGTACAGTGAAAAGCTGCAAACAGGGCAGGCAGATCATAGCAAAGATCCAGCAGGTTTGGTTAGTAAACTGTTTTTTTTTGTCTGTCTGTTTCTTCAGATGCTCCTAAAAGTCTACCTCAGGTGATTGCATGAATGTTGACTGGGATCATGATTTAGTCTTTGATCACACCATTTAAATATACAATTCCATTTTGGCACTCACATTGTGGAGGTGGGTTACACTGGACATTGCTTTCAAAACATTCAATGTAAACTCCATTTGTTGCAGTAATCTGCCAACATTGTAATGTATTTGCAAAGGATCCAGGGATTAGAAGTTTGTGCCACAATAAATGTCATCAGCATAGGTGCATATGTGTTAAGTGTTTGTTGGAATGTCATTAGTATTTGTGTTGAACAACACTGGTGCTGTAGTTCATTGGTCCAAACCCAACTTGGAAGCATTCTGGACTGCTTCAGGAGCTGGTCAGTGCGTTGCACTATATTTTCAGCATCTGTGAGGTCCAGGGGCATTATATCTATATTAAGATTCTCTTGGAAGCTTTCTCAGTGTGGTGGTGAATGCCAGAACTTGATCACATGTGCTACATCTCTTAGAAAACCAGCTTGATTGGTATTAAAGATAATCTGTACTTCCAGATATATGTGAATATCTATGCAGACTGCCACAGTATGACTAAATAAATTCAGCCACTATGGTTCAACAGATTGTGCTTAGTTTTTTGGATATTCCATCACATTCCAAGTGTCTCAGATTTGATCTTTATTGACTGCCTCAAAGCAAATGATTCTAACATTTGAAAAGAAACAACTGCTATGACTGAGGCTGGAGCAGAGCACCATTATTATTCTCACCACTGTATGGGTCACAACATAAAACAATTTTAAAAAATTTCTCCCAGTCATCAAGGTGACCAATAAAATAAAGTATCGAAAATCAGGTTTTAACCAGTGATATCTATTAACCAGGTTTCTTAGTAAACATAATTGTTGTTTATCAAATATAACTTATTAAATAAAAATGCAGTAATTGTTTAATATACATAGTCAGCAATATAGAAGCAATAAATGTTTGTCTCACTAAATTTCCCAAAACACATCCAGATCAGGAAAACAGAAAATAAAAACATAAGTCTCCACAGAAATTGACTTTATGAAAAATTGATTTTGGCTAATGAGTTATTCTTGAAATGCCAAGTGGATGATGCACCACAACTTCTTCCAGAGGTTATCAACATCATGATACATGTCTTCAACCAATTTGATTCACTCCATGCAAAATCAAGATAAGGCTGAGCACATCGCTAATTTCCTGTTTGATCCCATCCATCGCTTCACAAGTACTGTTTGGTGATCTGCACAAAATGTCCACTAATGTTTTTTTTCCATATCGTCCAGGCTAATGTCCTTCCTTTCTATGTTTTAATCTCCCCCTTAACCAGCAACATTATCCCACTCTTTTTTCCTTTCTGTCTATCTTTCTTGAAAATTGAATACCACTGGATGTTGAGTTCCCATCCTCTGTTACCATGGAACCAAGACTCTGTGATCCCAATTACATCATATCTATTAATAACTGTCTACTCAGTTAATTCATCCACCTTGTTAGAAATGCTTCTTGCACTGAGATACAGATCCTTCAGGGTTTTTTTTTAATGTTAACTGTCCTTTCATAATTATAATGTAATGAGGCCCTTTTTGATTGTTGTCTTTGGTTTCTCTGTCTTCCACTTTCATTTTTTGTCCCTTACTGCCCTTTTTCAGTAAATTAAAAATTCTAGTTTTCTTTTTCCACACATTATACTTCATTTGCCACTTTTTGTGCAGTCACTTAAGTTGTTTACAAAGTGTTGTGATTTTCTGTGTCCTTCCAATAGCTAGCTTTTCATCATCAGCTGAAATGCCCATCAGCCATGATTGAATGGCAGAGTGGACTCGATGGGCCGAATGGCCTTACTTCCGCTCCTATGTTTTATGGTCTTTTGATCAGCATTCTTAGATACGTTACTCTTAGCTGCTTTCTCTAATCATTAATTTTGACTATAAATAGCTGCTGCTCCAGCACTGATCCCTGTGACACTTCACTAGTCACAGCCTGCCAATTTGAAAATGCCCTGTTTATTCCACTTCCTGTTCGTTAGCCAATCTTTGAATTAAACTAATATATCACCTCCATCACCACAGAACTTGTCTAGTGTATGGCATCTTATCAAATGTGTTTTTTTTTAAAATTCCAAGCATACTATCATAACTTTTGGGAGTTTATTTACTCAGTCAACCTGAAACAGGTTTCCCTTATACTTGTGAAATTGGATTTAATTTTAAGATTACTGTTTGTGATTGGAAATGCCATTTTCATACATAATGTGGGATTTAATTATATCATGATCATTATTTGAATCTTTTATTGTGACTTTCATATTTAACACTGCCCCATTACACAATACTAGACCTAAAATAGCTTCATCAGAAATTGATTCCAGAACATATTTCTCCAGGATGATGAGCATAAGATAAATTTATCCCAAGTTGTTGTTTTAAACCATGGACCAATGATGTCCCATATCACATAAAGGCAGAAGGTTACTCTGTGGGGATTATATGTAACAGAGAAAATTTCAACCTGCTCCCAAACAATTCAGTAAATAGCTTTATAGATTGTTATCATTTAACATTCCTACTTCCAAGCTGACAGATCACCATTTCATCCTTTGGATGTGGACAACTTTGCCAAGAATCAAATGGATTGAAATAGTCATTTGATACCCATAAAATTGGGCAAAATCTACCAAGTATTTTCTTGCAAACAATTGCAACAGTGATTATGACCTGAAGTTCTTAAATTTAGTGTTGGAATGAATGTGTAAAATGCGTGATCCAAGGATATGATGTTATTCCTCAAACTACCATTCAATTTCATTAGGATTAAGTAAGAGTCCAAGGACAGAGAGGTCAGAACCATGGTGCTGGTTGTGTGGGAGGCTTGAACTGTCTATGGAGAGTTGTTTGATGGACCGGATCTCATCCTGCATGTGTATACAAGAGTTAATAACCATTTTGAAATTGAGGAATTTCAAAGATTCATCCTGATAGATTAATTATGTTATACTCATAGGTATGGAAGTCAGACTCAAGTTTATAATGTCCAGTTTGCCCTTTGTGTTTCAGTTTGAGCATAAATACAATTTATTTTATAAACAGCTAAAATGATGAGAAGATGAATGTTCTCCTGGTTAAAAATGTTGAGTACATTTACCTTGCAAACTTGGCAGGAAAGCAGCTTGAGTTCCAGCAATGATTCATGCTGTTGACTTTTCCTTTCATGTGTACGAAGTGATGTACTGCATCTACATTGTAATTCATGCCCGAAGGCATAGTTCTCTTTCTTCATAAATCACATGCCCTGTGAATGTGTCTGTTTTATGCAATGTCAAGGACTATATGATGCCAATTATCCTGCCTTAAGTTAAAACTCAGTCATTCCATGACATCCAGGTAATCACCCTCCTTTGGAAAAGGAAAGAGTGATCATTTTGTAGATCACCTCCATTCAAAGCACAAGTATGACCCTGAGCTTCAGACCTTATAATTTTAATTCCTCCCCACACAACCAGCACCATGGTGCTGACCTTGGACTCTTACTTAATCCTAATGAAATTGAATGGCAGTTTGAGGAATAATATCATATCCTTGGATCAAACAATTTACACATTCATTCCAACATTAAATTTAAGAACTTCAGATTATAATCACTGCTGAAATTGTTTACAAGGAAATAATTTATTGGTATTAACTCTGCTATTGCCAGATGTACCTCCTAGATATACACTTTTTGCTTCTTCACTTGATGCATGATTATTTCATTTTTTTCTTGCACTATCACCCATTTTATCAATGATTTTTCCTCCTTTTGCCCCATTGAAGATATTTCTTTGTTGTACTTTCCTTCCCAGTCTCATTCCTTAATTTGGCAATTGATTAAAACTGTTATTGCTCTTTTTTCTTTCCATTTCTTATGATAGGTCATTTATAGAAAACAGTGGATCGAACTTTTTCAGTGTACAAACTCAGTGGCTGATATGGATGTAAGAATCACTTTAGCTTGGGTTTAACTTTTTTCATGTGATTAAATGGTTGTTAGCTCATCACACACATATATTTATATGTGTATATATACCGTATGTGCAAGAAGAATGGCACGTGTTGTGATACAGGACAGACACAAAGTCAAAATCCTCACCATTATCTGGCAGGTAGAAGACCCTAGCTTCATATTAAAAGGGAATTTGACTCATTCCCTATAATGCAGGAGCAGAACACATGCTCTTGGAGTGAATGACAACAACTAAATATTCTGGCCCTTCATCTTTCCTGGTCAGCCTACTTCCCTTTCTCAGGACCTTCACTCTTGACCAGCCTCCGTCACCATGTTTATTATATACTGGCCTCCCTGTCTTACTCATTCACCATGCTCCAACCAACCCAGACAACCATCACCCCATCTCAATCACAACACAATATAAAACACAACACAATGCCTTCTTGTACACTTTTTGGTCTCCTTACCTCATGAAAGATAAAATTTTCATTTAAGGAATATAACAAAGAGTTGCTAGACTTGTTCTCTCCCGGATTTTGGAGGAAGCAAGGTCATCATCTTTGGAGAGTATTTGTCTATGTTGTATATCTTTAATTGGGTCCCTTGGTTGTGGACTCCCCAAACAGAGGAAATATATTACCTCCATCTACCTGTCAATCCCTTTAAGTACTCTGTATATTTCAATGAAATCACTTCATATTTTTCAAACTGCTGTAGGAGACCGGCCCAGATTGCCTAATCGTTCTTCATTGGACCGTCCCACCATACATGAACAAGTTTGGTGAACCTTTGTTGGACTCTTTAAATGGAAATAATATCTTTCCTGAGGTAAAACTGTACATAATGGTAATAAAGTTGTCCCCAGAACAACAGAACTGCAGTGATTCAAGAGGGCAATTCAATTATGCCTTTCCAGGGCAACTAGAGATCGAAAATAGAGGTGGCACAGGAAGTTATGGTTGACAACTCCGGAAAGAGTTTGAGGCTGTCTCAACAGTTTGTTGAAAGGCTAACCTTGGTACTCCAACATGTTGCAAAATATTTTTAATAAAAATTAGAAGAAAACTGTTCTCTAGCTCTAACCCCTTTCATTCTCAAACAACCCCCGTGCTAACACACACCAAACTATGCCCCTCCACAGAATCTCTCATAACTCCACGTCATCCATGCCAATCTATGCACTTCTACTCTTCCACGTGAACCTATTATGGCCATATGTTAATTTAATGCTGAACTGTGACTTTCACATACCACCCTTTACCATTAAATGCATGAAAATTAACTGACTCAGGACCCATAGTGTGATGAAGTACAGCTCTTAAAGTCTAATAATAAATATGCAATTTTTAAAAAATGAATTTAAAAGAAAACACATTTTTATTATTTTTATCTCTTTTAATAATTTATAAAAAGAAGCACATACTCCCATTTCTGAGAGCATACAACCAATTGGAGCCATCAATTGAACGCTGCAATGACAGATACTCCACTATCATAATGAAAGGATATGAAATCTACCATGATTTCATGTAATGATAGCCTACAGGATTATGTCATTAGAGAGAAAAAAAAATGAAACAAGCACTGATTATTTCTTAAGACTGCAGATTGGATTTCTTGCAAACATCTGAAGGGCAAGAGATCTAAACGTGACTATAGAACTTGACAGTTCTCTTGAAAGGTCCCTTAGCAGCTCTTTTAATGATTATCTTGAGAGTTTGTGTGAGCTTTACATACAAGCTTGTGACTTTTCAAAATGCCAAAATACACATGACTTCTTCTAAAGGGGTCCTGGAATTATCCAAAATAGTATCTTGCTTCTCCAAACGTATACCATTTCACCAAAGAACTCTGGAAACTTTAAATCATCTCTTATTATATCTTAGCGGCACAAGTCATGCTTTGGACACACCAAAAGAAAAAAAGGTCTGATCTGACTGAGGCAGCTGCACTTTAACTGATCTAGTTATCCCCATGGACAATGAATGTGCAAATTCAAACTCATCTCGACACTCCCATATTGCCTTAACCCTCCTCAAAATCAGGGGCAGACTTGAGACTTCTGCATTTATGCATCCAGTGCCTTTTTTCACTATGATGAAGAGCTCATCTCTCAGGTACCAAATCTGGTCTCTCTCTCTGTCCAAAGATGCTGTCTAATCTGCTGAATATTTTATTTTTTTAAATTTTAATATTAAAGACAAATGGTGAAGGAGTGGAATAATACCATTTATACATGTTAAACAGTAATTGAGCTCATTTTGGCATTTTTAAAGACATGATTTATAGTGCACTGTGTTTAGCAGTTTGACTTTCTCATTAAGGACTTTTCATTGAGTGGATAGATCAGCAGCAAAATAGATCATTCCTCATCTTCATTTACATATGTTCAATTTAATGATATAAGTGATATTAAACTTTACAAAAGAAGATAAGATATCCGACAAAACAAGCTACCTGTATACTTCCCAAAACCTCCTCTGTCTTTTTAAGATTTTATACATTGAAGCAACTGGAGAGAAACCATTTGAAAAAAAATAAGGACTGCAGAGTGTGGACAGAATGCCCATTCCAAAATGTCACTGTACAGCAGATTCCATAAAAATGGAATCTGGTAATCTTTTGACCAAAGAGTTAATAGAAAAGTCACATGATCTATGAAATCCTGCGAACATTTTTCAAGTGTATGGTGCATTTTTTTAATATTCAATATGATGTGCAATTAGATGATTCTGCCACATGAATTGATCTGACTTGTTAGTTTGTTACAGTGAATCAAAAAAATCAAAGCTGCAAGATAGTGATTTCAAGACTGCTGACCTTGGGAAAAGACTTTGAATGAAACAACTGAAAATAGTTGACTTTCTGAAGACAATCATGACATGGATTTAGTGGAATTCAGACCTACCTGCCTGCGGCTTAACTTTGCACATTTTTTCAAAACATGTCCTCATTCCTCTTGAACTGTCAGACTAACAGACAATTGATTTAGTAGTTGCTGCATTATTTTGCAAGGAATTGTTCTACCCTTGGAATTACACGCAATATCAAGACATTCTTGAATCCAGTAGAAAAAAATACCTTTCCCAGATTAAGAATAGGTGTTTCTGTGGTTCACAATATGTCATTTGGCTGAGGGGGATTACTCTCATCGCTACAGACATCTAATGACATATTGACCTCAAAATTATACAGAAGGGGGAACAGTTTAAATGTGTGAGTTAGTGTTGCTGCGATACTAGGGGAGAAAAGAGTTTCAAACAATTACAGTCTGTAGAATTTTACAGTAATTAACTGCAAGTTAAAGTAAAACTGCAAAAGAGTAAATGAGTGTCACTAATCATATAATGAACCAAAGTGCACTGACAGCACAAAATAAGTTTGTTCTAATCCTAATCAACACATTAATTTTCTATATTGCACCATAAATAGCAAATGCCTAAGGTAATATTAAATCTATTATCTAAAGTGAGATACAACTTACAATTACAAGCCACTTTATCTTTACAGTTATCTAAGTTATAAAGTCATAATGATTCACAACATGGAAACAGTTGGAATTTGGTCCAACTTGCCCATGCTGACCAGATATCCTAAATTAATCTAGTCCCATTTGCCAGCACTTGGCTCATTTCCCTCGAAACTCTACCTATTCATATACTGATCCAGATGCCTTTTAAATGTTGTAATTGTATCAGCCTTCAGCTGTCAGTTTATTTCATAATGCACCACTCTCTGTATGAAAATGTTGCCCCTTAGGTTCCTTTTAAATCTTTCCCCTCTCACCCTAAACCTCTACCCTCTAGTTCTGGCTACCCAACCCTAGGGGAAAAAAAACTTTGTCTATTTGCCCTATCCATGCCCCTCATGATTTTATAAACCTCTATAAGGTCACCCCTCAGCCTCCGAAGTTCCAGGGAAAACAAACCCAACTAATTCAGCCTGTCCAAAATTCTTCAGTTACATTACAGTCAAATGCTTATTGTACTCTCATTTTAATGCTGAGTCACTTAACAATGCCTTTTCACTGTTGCCTGCTACCACTAACCATTCATTTGAACCACACAATGACCATCAGTTGATTAGCAGATCTATTGAGGCTATCCTATACCATCATGGCTCAGCTGAGAATCATAATCCACAATATTTCTCAAAGATAGGCATCTCTTAATCTCATAGGAAAGGCAAAATTAATCATGCGGAAGTAAATTCCAAACCAATTTGGGAGAGTGGTGGTTATGGGAAGGAAATAAATCTGGGAGTTTATTCTCTCATCCACTGAGAATGATGCAAACGAGTGCCCGAATCCACAGTGTCTAGAAATGACATGCAAGCACTTTTTTTCCCTGTTTTTATTTTATCTCCACACTACCGCCTAACTGCGGTAGTGCTTATTCTTTTCCCCAGCACCCATGTTGTGTGTGTGCAGGTGTGAGACACAGTAAAAGACACAAGGTGTACGAATCTTTATTCAATTTCCCCAGGAAGCAAATAAATACCCAAGTGGCCAGTGACAAGCAGAACCCTTCACATCAAAGGGCAATGCTGTGTGATCAAACAGTGAAGGAGAGGGCAGGGGTTAAATCAAAATAGAGTTGGAGGGGGAAATTTTTAATCTTGTTTTATATCAGATATTTACCTAGATTTTTAAAAACAAAATTCAACCAATCTGACATCTAAAATCTAAGAGCAATAATTTTCTAGCCTGAGTTTTTTTTTTGTCATTTTGTGGTTGGAAATCAGGAGTGGAATGGGCCTAACTTTCTCATGTACATTCTTGCCAAGTAAGTGTCGACTCTACCAATGAGTACCTGGTAATTTACTTATTATGCTTTCACTAGTGCTAGTTCCTCCTTTTGGCTAGTATAGACTAGGATGACATACATTAACAACATTAACTCCATTCCTTGCGGCACCCACCTCTCCCTGAACAACTCCAGGGTGTCGGTGGACACAGCATGCTCCTTCTCCAGATACACCCGTGCTCTAACTTTAGCGCAGAAGAGGGGCAGTCAGTCGGCCCTAACGACCCCCTCCACGGCCCGCTGCCCGGACTTGTTTATGGCCAGTTTGGTCAGGCCCAGGAGCAGATCCACGAGGAGGTCTTCGGACCTGCCCTCCCTCCTCTGTACCGGGTGCCCGAAGATCAGGAGCGTGGGACTGAAGTGCAACCAAAAGCAGAGAAGGAGATTTTTGAGAAAATCAAAAAGGAAGTGCAAACGCCCGCACCCAATAAATACATGGTCCACAGACTCCACAGCGCCACAGAACAAGCAGTTGGGCTGAGAGTCCCTGAACCACCGCAATCTGCGGTTGCAGGGGACTGCTGCATGCAGCTCCCTCCACCCCAGATCCCCGAGAGAAAGGGGGAGGACTCACGTGTAGAGAGCCCACCACTGGGGATCTCCACCGCCCGGTGGCAAATGGGCACGCCAAGGCGTGTCCGGGCAAGCAAGCACTTTTTCATGCTGTGTTATCAGCCATTGTCAGGAAATTGTCCAGCATCCTTTCTTGAAACCACACCCATTACTGGAGCTTGGAAATTGTTTCAACATTATTTATATTTTACAAATAGCAAAAAGCTAGTTGACGTTTGACTTTGATCTGTTTTTCATTATCAAATATCATGTTCTCCTTAATCTAATTAATTCAAATAATTTACAGACATGGATAGAGTCTAGATCCTTCATTATTATAATTACCAAAATTAAATCTCTTCATCACCTGTGTTAAAATAACTTGGATTGCTAACCCAAGCATGACATCCAAATATTATTAAACTAACAATCAATCTATTAACCTCTTCTGAGTCGTTATTGACCTGATCACCTAATAAATAAGGGGGAAATATTTGGTCAAAATATACTAGGCATCGCATAATTAAAGACTTTATAGGATTTTTGTTTCATATTGGGTTATTCTATTCTTCTATTTGAATTTGTTACAACTCAAGAATTGTGATGTTAAACACAAATGTTCTTTCATGCTTGCGTCGTTTTCTCATTCAGGAGCTGTTCTTCACTTTACAATTGTGCTTGCTTTGCTGTTTTACCTCCTCTTCTTGATATAGTATGGCTCTTTATCAATGTCGAGCCCCTTGTTAATGTATGTCATCCTAGTCTATACTAGCCAAAAGGAGGAACTAGCACTAGTGAAAGCATAATAAGTAAATTACCAGGTACTCATTGGTAGAGTCGACACTTACTTGGCAAGAATGTACATGAGAAAGTTAGGCCCATTCCACTCCTGATTTCCAACCACAAAATGACAAAAAAAAAACTCAGGCTAGAAAATTATTGCTCTTAGATTTTAGATGTCAGATTGGTTGAATTTTGTTTTTAAAAATCTAGGTAAATATCTAATATAAAACAAGATTAAAAAATCGCCGATGATCAAATACTATAATGGCACAATGTTTATGTCCAGCAAAGAAAGCACAGTCTTTGATTCACAGAAGTCAATTACTGAATGTTAAATTATGCAGACTACATTTAAAACTTCATTGAATTTTTGCATGTTGTTATTTTAGAGAGAGAGATCAAGAAAATTTACAGACTTTAATCTTCATGAACATATAAGCCAGAAATACTCCATTTGTATATATGAGAGAAATATGACATTATTAATAATTAATACCAATTGCCTTTACCTAATCTAAAGTGCTTTCTTCTCATGCTCACTGGGACAATACAATTCACAAATCAGTATTTGGCTGTTTACATAGAAGGTATCATAGTTATTGGAGACTTCTCTTGCTTGGTCATTGAGCAACCAAGTTTAATTCCTGCTTCTACCTTTTCAACATTAATTGTTTTGCCACACTTTATAAAGTCTTAAATATATACCTATACTTCTGGCTAAAAATATGCTAAATAAAGTATTTATTTTCAAAACTTTGCTCTCAATTGATATGCTACTAAAATCAATCTGGGGTTCAAGTCCCACATGGATCAAAGGTTTGTGATGACATTTCTGAATAGATTGGTTAGAAAAATATCTGGAAAGATGTTTTGTCAACCACAGTGAAATGTTATTAATAAGTTATTTTGTGTTAACGCAATTGGCTCCCATGCATTTTAATGCTTTGATACAATGTATTGTAAGTAAATGGTCACGCAATTGCCAAATCATGGTTTGGAGTCATTGACATCAGTTGGAGGACATGAGGTTGCATGGGTTGGCATTTGAAAGGACATATGGGGTGAGAGAGATTGAAAGCTTTTCTGTTTCCTTTAATTATAGCTGGGACTAAATTCCGACAACACAACTGTTGACATTTTAAACAAGGCCCAACTGGCATAACTTCAGCTGGCACTGCCATAATCATCAATGGAGATTGTTCCTCTGGACGTCATATTCTCTGAGGTAAGCATACAAAGCCAAGAGGTTTCCCAGCTCCCACGACCCATCTCAAGGTCGAAAATCTGGCCCATAGTTTCAACCAACCATACTGTCTGGATGATATTTAATTTTATACATTTAAATTAAACAGTCCCTGAGTCTTCTCTATTCCAAAGAAAAGTACCCTAGACACTCTATTTTTTTCTCATAACTGAAATAGTCCATTCCTGGCAACATCCTATAAATGTCCTTTATACTGTCTTACACAGTATCCTCTCATTGCAGATAAAATAAACACATATATAAGAAGTATTTATTTTCAAAATATTGTTGTCTAATTGATACACTTGTAACAGATTTTCAGAGAAAATTGTATTATTTGCCTTTTTTCCCTGTTGCATGACAACAGCTTTTAACACTAGCATAAATTGACTGATGAATAACAGACCACATTGCTTCAATGCTGGGGAAATGGTTTTCATTTATGACAACATGCACAGCAACTCCACATCAAAAACATTGGCTCAGTACGATTACCTCTGACGGTATTTCCATGCAAGGGCATTGCGATAAACTTGCTTTAAAATTAAATAAATGGTTTGTGACAGCAATCTTTATGGAATGCATGCACCATCAGAAGATGAGCACCATTTGAAAATTGAAAGTATCACTTCTATGGCTGGTTTTGCATAATCCATGTAAAACTCTGTCAATATTATCTACATTCATGCTAGAGTATTTTTCATATATCCATGTGGCAAATGCAAAGAACTGAATTATTATTCATTGAATAATATCTGATCTAAAGTAACGTGATATTTTTCTCACTATCGAAGGGCAAGCTTTGATCATATAGTCACACCTTTAACCTTCTATAATTATTCTTTCCTTCCTGAGTAAACACAAAACAAATCAGCAAAGTGTAAGCAGATTGTGCTATCGACCATTCAAGAGTGCTACACAGCAGAGTAAAACACTTCCTCTGCACAATTTTAATCATGGCTATTTGTGATGCGGCATTCAAATGAAAATAATTTTTTTCCATTTACTTAAATTGGAAACAACACAATGCCAATGGGCCGAGTTAAAAATCACACAACACCAGGTTATAGTCCAACAGGTTTATTTGGAAGTACCATCTTTCAGAGCACTGCTCCTTCATCAGGTAGCTGTAGGGTAGGATCATAAGACAAAGAATTTTAGCAAGAGATTTAGCAAGTCATGCAACTGAGATGATATAGTGAACAACCCTAGGTTGCTATTAAGTCTTTCACCTTTTAGAATGGGTTGCAGGTTTTGGTTCATTAATATGTAAATCTCAGAACTTTTTTTTAGTCACATTCTTGATATAACTTAAGGTTTTATAAAAAAAGGTGACATCTCAGCAAACAATGCATTAAAGGTGTGAAGTTAGATTTGATCTGTATCTCAATCTTGAGCCAGACTGGTTCTATTTCCAAAGTAGGAATTTATAAAATGTTAACTGGATTGACTGGCTGCATTGACTCCCTGCAGATTGTGTGTTTTTTGAACAAAATAGAATGTATCTACAATCACAATTCTCCAAATGCAAATTCACCCCATAGACTTAAATGTTGGTGTGCATGCACATGAGGGAGGAATAGAGAGAGAGAGAGAGAGAGAGAGTAGGTGCGTGCGTGTGACAGAGAGGGAGTGTATAATGTAGTAAGGTCACCTGTAGTGTGACATGAACCCAAGGTCCCAGTTGAAGACATCCTCATGGGTACCGATCCTGGCTATCAGCCTCTGCTCAGCCACTCTACGTAGTTGTGTATCCCGAAGTCTGGCTAGGAGGATGGTCACCCAAAGATCCAAGGCCAAATGTCCCTGACCGCTGAAATGTTCCCTTACAGGAAGGGGACGTCCCTATCTGGTGATTGTTGCGTAGTGTCGATTCATCCGTTGTCGTAGCATCTGCTTAGTCTTGCTAATGTAGCATCCTTGCTGGCAGCATGTGTGATAGACGTTAGCTGAGTCACATGAGTAGTTGAGGCATACATGGTGGGTGGTGTCCGCATGTGTAATAGTGGTATCCCTGTTGACGCTCTAATACATCTTGCAGTGGTTGCCATGACAGGGTTGTATGGTGTTGTGGTCGATGTTGTACTGAAGGCGTCAGTTTGCTGTGAACTGTTTAAGGTTTGGCGGGTGTTCAAAGGTGAGAAGTGGAAGTGTAGGGAAGGTCTTGGTGAGGTGCTCATCCTCATTGATAATGTGTTGCAGGCTGTGAAGAGCATGGCTTGGCTCCTCTGCTGCCAGCAAGTACTGGACAACGAAGGGTACTTCATCGGTTGCACCCCATGTCTGTCTCCTGAGGATGTCACTACAGTTTTTCGCTGTGGCACATCAGAATTGGCAATCAATATGTTGAGTATTGTACCCTGTTCTTGTGAGAGATTCCTTCAACACCTTCAGGTGTTTGTCACGTTCTTCCTCGTCTGAACAGATCCTGTGTATGCATAGGGCTTGTCTGTAGGGGATGGATGTTTTAATATGTTTAGGGTGGAGGCTCAAGAAGGGCAGCATCATGAAGGCTATTCATGGGCTCGTGGTAGAATGAGGTACTGAGGTGTCCGTCCTTGATGGAGATGCATGTGTCCAAGAATGAGACAGATAATACAGAGTAGTCTATGGTAAGTCTGATGTTGGGATGAAACGTGTTAATATCACTGTGTAGTTGTTTCAGTGACTCCTTGTCACGAGTCCAGAGGAAGAAAATGTCATTAATATATCTAGTGTATATGCTGGTTGGAGATCCTGTGCAGCAAAGAAGTCTTGTTCGAACTTGTGCATGAAAATGTTGGCATATTGGGGTGCAAGTTTATAAATTCCTACTTTGGAAATAGAACTAGTCTGGCTCAAGATTGGGATACAGACAGACTCTAACCTCACACTTTTAAGATATTGTTACCTTTTTTTATAAACCTTAAGTAATCTCGAGAATGTGGCTTGAAAGAAGTTCTAGAATTTACATATTAATGAACTGAAACCAGTAACCCATTTTAAAAGATGAAGGACTTAACAGCAATCTAGGATTGCTTAATATATAATTTCAGTTGCATGACACAGCAATCTTTTGCTATAAATTCTGTGTCTTATGATCCTATTCCATCGCTACCCAATAAAGGAGCAGCACTCAGAAAGCTAGTATTTCCAAATAAATCTGATAGTCTATAACCTGGTGTTGTGTGATTTTTAATTTTGTCCATCCCAGTCCAACACTGGCACCTCCACATCAAATGTGCCCAAAAATGAATAACTCAAAACTAGAGTTAAATTGCAATTTTGAAGATATTTCTTCCACAGCTTCATTCTGCACAGTTCATTCTCATCTTTAGCAAATAAATAACTGTTGTGTTTATGTAGGGATCCATCTCTGGGTGCATATCCAGTGTAAATTGAGTTTATTTATGCTGCTGTCTCATTCAGTTACTTACTCAAACTCATTTGTGCAATCACAAATGTAATATCACTAAAAAGACAGCATACTCTGATTACTATTTACTGCACCCACATCTTTGGGTGATTTGATATTGAAAGTAAGGGAGGAGTCACTTAATATTGGGATACAGGAAAAGGAAATAACCAAATTTATTTTAAACTAGCAAAGAAGCTGAATCAGTGCAGTGCTCTGTCACTCATAATGAAAACAAAAATGCATGGTGATAGTGCTACACAGCACAATGGAAGGTATCCTTAATATGAAGATGGACTTCATATCCACAAGGGCTGTGTAATAGTGACTGCTACCAATATGACCATTGACAGATGCATCTGTGGTAGGCAGTTTGGTAAGGATGAGGTTAAGCATGTTTTTTTTCCTCTGTTGATTTTCTCAGTACAGGCTGCAGACCTCAAATTGAAGGCTACATGCTTCAGAATTCAACTAGCTCAGTTGGTAACGCTGCTGCTGAGCCATTCTTTTTGGTAGATTTGAAGTCCCCATCTAGGGCAAATTCTGCACGCTTGTCACCCCCAGTGTTTCCTGCAACTTTCAATATAAGGTAGTATTGATGCATCAGCCAAAGATGTGGGTGCAGTAAATAGTAATCAGCAGGAGCTTTAACTTGTCCATGTTTGACCTAATGTCATGAGACATCATGTGGTCCAGAGTGAATGTTGAGAACTCCCAGGACAATTCCTTCCTGACTGTATACCATTGTACCACCACCTCTGATGAGTCTGTCCTGCCGATGGTTGACTCTGGTGTCTGGAATTAATAAACAAGATGGCATTCATTTCATGATCATCGTCAGACTTTTAATGCCAGGTTTTATTGAACTTAAATTCTACCACTGTGATAAAATTCTAACTTATGTCCACAGAGCATTTTCTGTGCTTCTAGATTACTAGTCCAGTGTCAATAACGTATCATCACTTCCCCCATGTCCCTCACAGAGATGTTAATTGTAGCTTCAATTGTTTTCTGACATGGGGTGAAAGATCAGCAATACCAGATATCTGCTAATTAATATTTTAAACATAGACCTATTGAATTCAGTGTTGAAGCTATTTGGTGCTTCTTGCAAGAACACAAGAATAGAACATTGATGAAGTGGCAAACTTCATGAGTTATAACAATTTCATTGTATCAAGCACTTCAACAAATTGCACCTCACTCTAACCAATTTACTTTCTTGTCAAGAAACAAATTTAGTTTCAGTCCAGTGCCGTCATTATGCCAATTACTTTCATTTATTTGAGTATCTCATCAATAAATTGCTCCAGTGTGGTGCTCATGAAGCACCTTAGTCTGCAGCCTTAATGTTTAATCAGCATTTCAGGTCTATTTATTGCTTAGCACAATCAGTAGTGTATAAAGTTATCAATTAATTGCTCTTGTTATTCAGTTGAGGTAATTCTAGACAGGAGCATTTCTCTTTGATCAATTTGTTTCCTGCAGCTGTATTTGAACTTTAACTTGTTAGAACACCACACCACTTCCAACTATTGGCATTGAAATTATGACAGTGTAGATATGAATGCAGCAATTTCACTGTTGAAACATAGAGCACCCTCTCTTTAGTCAATAAGTTGTCAACATTTTTATTCATTCATGTATTCCTTCATGGGACGTGGACATTGCTGACTCTCCAGCATTTATTGCCCTTCCCTAGTTGTACTTGTGTTTGGTGGTGAGTTACCTTTCTGAACTGCTGCAGTCCATGTGCTGTAGTTGACCCACAATGCCCTTAGGGATGGAATTCCATAATTCTGACCCAGTGACAGTGAGGAACAGCGAGATATTTCCAAATCAGGATGGTGAGTGGTTTGGAGGTGAACTTGAAGGTGGTGGTGTTCCCATGTATCTTCTGTCCTTGTACTTTGAGATGGAAAGGTTGAGGGTTTAGAAGGTGCTGTCTGAGGATCTTTGATGAATTTTTGTGGTGCATCTGGTGGATAGTACACACTGTTGCTACTGAGTGTCAGTGATGGAGGGAGCGGATGTTTGTAGATGTAGTGCCAGTCAAGCAGGCTGCATTGTCCTGGATGTCAAGCTTTTTAAGTATTGTTAGAGTTGTACTCATCGAGGCAAGTAGGGAGCATTCCATCAAACTCCTGACTAGTGTCTTGTAGACATTGGACAAGATTTGAGGAATCAGGAAATGAGTTACATTTTGCAGTATTCCTAGCCTCTGACCTGCTCTTGTAGCCATCGTAATTATATGGTATGTCCAGTTGAGTTTCTAGTCACTGTTAATGCCCAGGTTGTTGATACTGAAAGGATCCAGTGATAATAACACCAATGAGTATGAAGGGGTGGTGACTGGATCACCTCTTATTGGAGTTGGTCATTATCTGCCATTTGTGTGGCACAAATGTTACTTACCACTTGTCAGTCCAAGCCTGGATACTGTTCAGACCTTGTTGCATTTGAACATGAACTGCTTCACTATCTGAGGAGTCATGAATGCAGGCAAACATTTTGCAATCATTAATGAGCATCCTCACTTCTGACTTTATGATGGAGATAAGGTCAACGATGGAGCAGCTGAAGATGTTTGGGCGTAGGACACCAGGCTGAGGAACTCCTGCAGAGATGTTCTGGAGCTGAGATGACTGACCTCTAACAGCCACAATAATCTTCCTATGAACTAGGTATGACTCCAACCACTGGGAAATTTTCCCTCAATTCCCACTGATTCCAGTTTTTCTTGGGCTCCTTGATGCAAAGGTTGTCAATCTCATTTCATCTCCGGAATCAACTCTTTTGTCCATGTTTGGTGTCTTTGTGATGAAGTCAGGAGCTGAGTGGCTCTGATAGAACACAACTTAGGTGTCAATGGGCAGGTTGTTGCTAAGCAGGTGCTGCTTGATAGCACTGTTGAAGAGACCTTCCATCACTTTACTGATGACTGAGAATAAACTGATGAAGTGGAAATTGCCAGCTTAAATTGTCATGTTCTTGTGTACAGGATATACCTGGGTAACTTTCCACATTATCGAGTAGATGCCAGTGCTGAAACTATACAGGAACAGTTTGGATGGGGGAATGCATGGGTCTTCCGTACTATTGCTGGAATGTTTTCAAGGCACATAACCTTTCTAGAATCCAGGGAAATTTCACATAGAGCGAATTGAATTGGCTGAAGACTGACGTCTGTGACATTGGGGACCCCTGGAAGAAGCCAAGATGGATATTAGTGATCCAGATGGCTTTTTCTGTCAATCAACAATGGAGATCAGTCAATTTTTAATGCAATTGTTTAAAATTGACATAAATTCCACCTACTCTGGTAGGATTTGAACCCATGTCCTCAGAATATTACCTGAGTTTCTGGTTAATAGTCTGGCAATAATTAAGCCATTGCCTCACCCAATGAAATATTAAGTAACAACATATATAATTGACTGGAAGAAATATATTTAGACAGTCTGTGCCTTCTAAACACCACTTGTCTATGAAATCCACTGCTCCCCCAGCATTATTCCCACTAATGTTTGAGCACCCAACTTGGTCTCTTTGTCCCAATGTTATCTCATCTGCTACTCATTTGCTGTCTTCATGTATTGTTCACTTAATGCTTTTAAACCTGCTATCACTCTTCTCCTTAAAAATAAAACTCTTAATCTCACCTCCTTTTTAAACTAATTCAACATAACTAAAGTCTGTTTTCTCTCCAAGTTTCTTGGAAGTGTGGCCACCTTCTAACCATACATCTATTTTTTCGGTATTCCATGACTGAACCTCCAATCAGTTGTCATTCCTCACAATAATGCTAAAATTATGTTTATTGTGAAATATCAAAATATTCCTCTAATTATATTCTCAGCTGATGGTATTGCTGGACAAGTCAGATCCCAGAATGAAATAAAAACAGAAAATGCTCGAGAATCTCAGCAGGTCTGGCAGTATCTGTGAAGAGAGAAATGCAATTAATGTTTCAAGTCCAATATGACTCTTCAGTTCTAAGCTTAAAAATTACAAGGAGAAAAGCTTAAACTTGATTCTGAACTCAACTGTTGTTTCTGAGAGTCGTACAGTCATACAGCACAGAAACAGACCCTTCCAACTAGTCCATGCCAAATATCATCCCAAATTAAACTAATCCCACTTGCCTGTGCTTGGCCCATACACCCTCCCTCCCCCCACCCCTGACAAAACATTACTTACTCATATCATTATCTCAATGTCTTTAAAAGTTGTAACTGTACCCAGGTCCGCCACTTCTCCTGGAAGTTCATTCCACACATAAACCACTCTCTGTTTAAAAATAAGATGCCCTTCATGTTTTCTTTAAATCTTTCTTCTCTCACCTTAAAAATATATTCCCTTGTGTTGAATTTACCCATCCTCAGGAAAAGGCATTCACCTTATCTATACCCCTTATAATTTTATAAACCTCTATAAGGTAATCTCTCAACCTCCCAGGCTACAGTGAAAAAAGTCCCAGCTCATCCAGTCTCTCTCCATAACTCAAGCCCTCCAATCCATTAATAGTATATGTTATTGTTTGTTTTACCAAAATGCAATACCTTGCATTTATCCAAATTAAACTCCATCTGCCACTCTTCAGCCCATTGACCTATTAGATCAAAATCCCTGTGTAAACTTAGATAGCTTTCCTCACTGTCCACTATATCACCAATTTTGGTGTCGTCCGCAAATTTATTAACATGCTTTCTATATTCTCAAATAAATCATTCATATAAATCACAAACAAAGTGAGCCCAGCATCAATCCTTATGGAACACTGTTGATCATAGGTCTCTAATCTCCAAGATCACTCTCTGTCTCCTGCTATCAAGCCCATTTTGTATCTAATTGGCCAGATCACCCTGAATAGTATGTGACCTAACTTTATGAATTAGTTGACCATGTGAAACCTTGTCAAAGGCTTTATTAAAGTCCAAGTAAACAATATCATCAATTTTCTTGGTTACTTCCTCAAAAATCTTAACTAAGTTTTTGAGACATGATTTCCTTCACACAAAGCTATGCTGGCTATCCCAAATCATTCCTTACTTCTCCAAATGCATGTAAATATTATTGTTCAGAAACACTTCAACAATTTAGCCACCACCAATGTCATACTCACAGGTCTATAGTTCCTAAGCTTCTCCTTACAACCGTTCTTAAATAAAGGCACACATTTGCCAATCTCCTGTCATCCTGCACCTCATCCGTAGTTATATATGATACAAATATTTCTGCAAGAGGTCTCACAAATTCCTGACTAACTTCCCACAATGTTCTGGCTTACACTAAATTAGATCCACCTTTACATTTTCTAAGACCTCCAACATTTCCTCTTCTGTAATGTCAATCATTTTCAATATTTATTTCACTGAGTTCTCTAGCCTCCATTTCTTTCTCCACAGTAAAAACTAATCAAAATATTCAGTTATTATCTGTCCCATCTCTTGAGGTTGACCACAAGACAACCTCTTTGATCTTTAAGGGCCCTACTCTTTCAATTGCGCTCTTGCTCTTAGTTTGGAGGTAGTGAGGACTGCAGATGCTGGAAAGTCAGAGTTGATAAAGTGTGGAGCTAGAAAAGGCACAGCAGGAAATAGTTATGGAAATAATAACTCTTCCATAAAAGTTAATGTTTTTAATTGGACTAGGGCAAATATTAATGATATGGCTTTCAAAAATTGATTGGTATGGACTGTTTGCAGGTTAAGAGACATCTGACACCAAGAGTTTAAAGTCATTGTTTCTGCCAGAGTGAAAGGGTAAATTGGTAGGATATGATAACAATGTATGAATGATGATATTGAGGTTCTAGTCAAAAAAATGAATTGTGTATTGGATAGCATTCAAATGAACCTCTTAGCAGTCTATGGAGTGTGGGGCAGAAAGAAAATTTCTTTTTTATAAGAGAAAAATCAGGAAGAAAATGAGATAGCCTTTGCAAATAAGGCTAATGATAATCCACAAAGATGCTACAATTGCAATAAAAGCAAGAGTGGATAAAGTGGGGAGCTGAATAAAGCACAGCAGGTCAAGCAGCATCAGAGGAGCAGAAAAGTCAACAGTTCGGGGACATTTCGGGGACACTTTGGGGACATTTCGGGGGACTGTTCACCAGGACTTGATGAAGTGTTCTGCCCAAAACATCAACTCTCTCTGCTCCTCAAAGGCAGCCTTGGAGGACGTTCTTCTGAAGATCGGAAGCTGAATGTGCTTGGTTACTGAAATGCTCCCTAACTCAGAAGGAACATTCCTGTCTGGTGATTGTTGTGCAGTGTCCATTCATCTGTTGTCATAACATCTGCATGATTTCACCAATATACCATGCCTTGGGATATCCTTGCAGCAAATGTGGTCGACAACATTGACCGAGTTACATGAATATCTGCCATGTACGTGGTGGGTGGTATTCCCACTTGTGATGGCAGTATCCATCTCGATGATCTGACATGTCCTGTAGAGGTTGCCATGGCAGGGTTGTATGGTGTTGTGGTCGCTGTTGACTTGAAGGCTGGGCAGATTGATGTGAATGATAGCCAGTTTAAGTTTTGACAATTGTTTCAAGGCAAGCAGTGGTGGCACAGGGATGATCTTGGTGAGATGCTCTTCATCAACAATGACATGTTGAAGGCTGTGCAGAATATGACGTAGTTTCTTTGCTCTATAGAAATACTGGACAATGAAGGGTACTCTATGGATCTGTCTTCTGAGGAAGTTGTCATGGTTTTTTGCTGTGTGTCCAAGAATCAGACTGGTTCTGAAGAGTAGTACATGGTATGTCTGATGGTGGGATGAAAATTGTTGAAGTCATTGTATCATCATTTCAGTGATTCCTTACCATCAGTTCAAAAGAAGAAAATGTCATCGATATATCTGGTGTATAGCGTTGGTTGGGGGTCCTGCACAGCAAAGAAGCCTGCTCAAACTACTGCATGAAAATGTTGGTGTGCTGGGCTGCAAGTTTCATCCCCTTGGCTGTTCTGTATGTCTGGATAAAGAATTGGCTTTCGAAGGCGAAAATGTTGTCGTCGAGGATGAAACAGATGAGTTGTAGGATGGCATCTCTAAATCAGAAGTTAGAGCATAGAACATAGAAAAGTACAGCACAGAACAGGCCTTTGGCCCATGATGTTGTGCTGAGGTTTAATCCTAATGTAAAATATAGTAACTTAACCTGCGCATCCCTCAACTCACTGCTATCCATGTGCATGTCCAACAATTGCTTAAATGTCCCCAATGACTCTGCTTCCAACACCACCGCTGGCAACACATTCCATGCATTCACAACTTTCTGCATAAAGAACCTACCTCTGACGTCCCCTCTGTACCTTTCTCCTAATATCTTAAAACTATGACCCCTCTTACCAGTCAATCCTGCCCTGGGGAAAACTCTCTGGTGATTGACTCTATCTATTCCTCTCATTATCTTGTATACCTCAATCAGGTCTCCTCTCTTCCTCCTTCTCTCCAGAGAGAAAAGTCCAAACTTATTCAACCTTTCTTCATAAGGCAAGCCCTCCAGTCTAGGCAGCAACCTGGTAAATCTTTTTTGCACCCTTTCCAAAGGGTCTGTATCTTTCCTATAGTAGGGCAACCAGAAATGGACACAATATTCCAAGTATGGGTCTCACCAGGGACTTGTAGAGCTGTAACAAAACCTCGCGGCTCTTAAACTCGATCCCCCTGTTAAGAAAAGCCAGAATACCATATGTTTTCTTAACAACCCTATCCACTTGAGTGGCAACTTTGAGGGATCTATGTACTTGCACACCCAGATCCCTCTGTTCCTCCACACTGCCAAGAATCCTGTCTTTAATCTTATATTCAGCATTCAAGTTTGACCTTCCAAAATGCATCACTTCGCATTTATCCAGGTTGAACTCCATCTGCCATTTCTCAGCCCAGCTCTGCATCCTGCCTATGTCACGCTGCAGCCTGCAGTAGCCCTCGATACTATCGACGGCACCTCCAACCTTTGTGTCATCTGCAGATTTACTAACCCCCCTCACAACCTCCTCATCCAAGTCATTTATAAAAAACTACAAAGAGCAGAGGCCCAAGAACAGAGCCCTGCAGGACCCCACTCAGCACTGACCTCCAGGCAGAACACTTTCCATCTACAACCACTCTCTGCCTTCTATCAGCCAATCAATTCTGAATCCAGATTGCCAAATCACCTTGTATCCCATACTTCCTGATTTAATGAATGAGCCTACCATGGGGAACCTTATCAAATGCCATGCTGAAGTCCATATGCACCATTTCCATTGCTCGACCTTCGTCAACCTGTCTTGTCACCTCCTCAAAGAACTGAATACGATTTGTGAGGCATGACCTGCCTCTCACAAAGCCATGCTTACTGCCTTTAATCATGCTATGTTTTATCAAATAGTCATAAATCCTATCCCTCAGAATTCTTTCCAAAACTTTGCTGACCACAGACATAAGACCGACCGGTCTGTAATAGCCAGGGATTTCCCTACTACTCTTCTTGAAAAGAGGAACAACATTTGCCTCGTTCCAACTCTCCTGTGGAGAGTGAGGGAGTAAAAATCTTCACCAGTGGCTTAGCAACCTCCTTTCTTGTTTTCCGGAGCCGCCCAGAATAAATCTGGTCTGGCCCTGGGGACTTATCCATCTTAATGTTTTAATGGACAAGGTTCCTTTCCTTAGTGAAAACTGAAGCAAAAAAAAAATCATTTAGGGCTTCCCCTATCTGCTCAGACATAAGTTCCCTTCGCTATCCCTGATCGGCCCTACCTTCTCCCTGAAAATTCTCTTATTCCTCACGTATGAGTAAAATGCTTTTGAGTTCTCCATAATCCTTGTTACCAAGCCTTTTTAGTGCCCCTTCCTGGCTCTCCTCAGTCCATTTCTGAGCTCCTTTCTAGCAAGCCTGTAATCCTGTAAAGCTGTGCTAGATCTTTACTTCTTCCACCTTACGTAAGCTGCCTTTTGATAAGAAGCTCCTCTGTTCTTGTCATCCAAGGTCCTTAATCTTACCCCTTCTTACCTGTCTCAGAGGAACAAATTTGTGCATCACTCGCAACAACTGCTCCTTAAATAGTCTCCACAGTTATTGGTATTGAGTACTAAGTACTGATATAGGTCATTCTTGGACACATGCATCTCCATCCAAGATGGATACTTCAGTACCTCAGTCTATGCAGGCCCATGGATAACCTCTTGGTGCTATACTTCTCCAGTTTCCACCCTAAACATATTAAAGGCAACAATACCTCCAGTTAAAACCTGTGTACACACAGATGAAGGGCACCTAAAGATTTTAACAACCCCCTCACACGAATGGGATACAGTGCTCAACTCATCGATTTCAAGTTCCGGCGAGAAACTACAGCCTTTGTCATCCAGTACTTCTCTGGAGCAGAGAGACTACGTATTGTTCTTCACAGTCTTCAACAAGTCATCAATGAGGATGAGCACCTTGCCGAGATCAACCCTACGCCTCCACTTCCCGCCTTCAAACAACCATCAAACCCTAAACAGACAATCATTCACAGCAAACTACCCAGACTTCAAGGCAACAGCAAACATAACACAACACAACTCTGCCATCGCAAACTCTGCAAGACATGTCAGATCATCAACATGGATACTACTATCACACATGAGAACACCACCCACCACGTACACAGCAGGTATTCATATGACTTGGCCAGCATTGTCCATCTCATACACTGTAAGCAAGGATGCCCCGAGGCACAGCCATGTAGATGCTACAATGGATGAATGGACACTGCGCAACAATCGCCAGACAGGAATGTTCTCTCCCAGTTGGGGAGCACTTCAGTGGTCATAGATATTCAGCTTCTGATCTTTGGATAAGCGTCCTCCAAAGTGGCCTTCAAGATACACAGCAACGCAGAATTGCTGAGCAGTCACTGATAGCCAATTTCCATCCCCATGAAGATGGCCTCAACCATGATCTTGGGTTTATGTCACTTTATGTGTGACCCCACCACACTGCTCTGAATTTGTAAAATCTCCCTTGCAGTCATGTTTTGACATCATCACCTCAATAAATTGTTATGGTCTCTCTACCTTAATTAGTTTGTGCAGTTTCAGATTACTTATTACTTTGGTTAGACCCTTGGCATGTGACTCTTATTCTTATCATGTTATTCCAGACAAATAAAAACCAAAAGAATTATAAATTAGGAGCAAAGGCAGGGGTTGCTGGGGGGAGCTCAGCAGGTATGGTAGCATATATGAAGAAAAACCAGAGTTACTGTTTCAGGTCCAGTGACCTTTCCTCTAGTTTTTCTTCACAGATGCTGTTGGACCTGCTGGGCTTTTCCAGCAGCTTTTGTTTGTTCTCCATATTATTCTAGTCATTTGCTTTGTCTCCAGCACCACCTTAGTTTTATTTTTTTGTAACTATATCTCTATCTTGTTTCATTGGATTATAGGTCATCCCTTCGGTTGTTATTCAGCTATTGACACTTTACTCAACCCATCTAATGCCTTTGGTCACCTGCAGAGACTGATTATTCGACACTCCGCTAACACCATTTGTATGATGTTTTTTTATCTCTCTGCTCATAAATTCTGTGTTCTGTGTGCTTCCCTCTCACTTCACCTGACAAAGGGGGTTATGCTCCAAAAGCTTGTGATTTTAAATAAACCTGTTGTACTAAAACCTGGTGACATGTAATTTCTGACTTTGTGCACTGTAGTCCACCACCGGCACCTCCACATCAATAAACCAAATAGAATTATGATCATGAGATCCAAAGTATTCCCCTACTACCACTTTAGTGACTTACCTTATCATACTACCCAAGAGAAGGTCAAATTTTACTCCTTCTTTAGTAGGAATATTTACACAATGATAAAGAAAATTTTCTTGAACACATTGAAAATATTCTTCGCCATCCAAACTTTTAACAATATTGTATTCTCAGTGAATATTTGGAAAATTAAAATCACCTACTATTACAACATGATTATTCTTATATCTGAGATCTCTCTATATATTTGTTCCTCAAATTCCCTCTGACTACTGGGGATCTTTTATACAATCCTATCAAGGTAATCTTGCCTTTTTTATTTCTAAATTCAATCCATTTATTTTTACTGGACGATTTATCAGAAATACCTTCTCAAGTTAAAGCAATAATGTTTTCATTAATCAAAAATGCCAATTTCCTTCTTTTGCTTTTCTTCCTATCATTCCTATAGCATCAGAAACCCAGCCCATTGAGCTGCCAATCATGTCCATCCTTCAGCTAAGTTTCTGTAATAGCTGTAACATCTCAATCCCATGGTCCCAAACATCCTTTGACTTCATCAGCCTTACCTGTAAGACCTTTGCATTGAAAAAAACACAAATTAATTCTTCAGAGTTACTTGTTTTCTCTGACTTGCTCTAGTCTGTAATTTCTAATTAACTTGGTCTTTTCAGATTAAAAATGCTCTTTTTATATCTTTCTACTTACTCTGCTATTTAGAATCTCTCCATTCTCCCTCTCTGTTAGTTTACAGTCTTTCTTAGAATTAGCATAGAGTCATACAGATTTACAGCACGGAATCAGATCTTTCCGTCTAACTCATCCATGCCCACCAGATATCCTAGATAAATTTAGTTTCATTTACCAGCATTTGGCCCATATCCCTCTAAACCGTCCCTACTCATATACCCATCCAGATACCTTTTGAATGTTGCAATTATACCAGCCTCCACCACTTCCTCTGGCAGCTTATTCCACACATGCATCACCCTCTGCATGAACAAATTGCCCCTTGAGTCTCTTTTATATTTTTTCACTCTCACCTTAAACTTATGCCTTTTAGTTTTGGTCTCCCCCACCTCAGAGAAAAGACCTTATCTAGAACTAGACAGTATAGGTTTAGAGTGACAGAGGAAAGATATAAAACAGACCTAAAGGGCAACTTTTTCACGTGGGAGTGTGGTATTGTATTGAATGAGCTGCCAGAGGAAGTGGTGGAGACTAGTACAGTTGCAGCATTTAAGAGGCATCTGGATGGGTATATGAATGGAAAGGGTTTGGAGGAATATGGGCTGGGTGCTGGCAAGTGGGGCTAGATTAGGTTGGGATATCTGGTTGGCATGAACAAGTTGGACCGAAGGGTCTGTTTCCGTGCTATACATCTCTATGACTCTATGACTCTATTTCCTTTGTCCTTTTATTCATTTTCTCATTTGAGCTTGGTACCAGGAGTAAATCAGAGATTTTCACGTTGAGATTCCATTTTTTAATCTTTTACATAACCTCTTATATTCACCCTATAAAGCCTTAATCTTTCCCTTAACTATGTCATTCCTACCATATGCACAATAGCTTTCAGCTTGTTAGTTTCCCATTTAACAATATGCTTTGAACATTTTGCGACGTCCTTAATCCTGGCACCAGGAAAACAACATACTATCCTAGATTCATGCTCACTGTTGCAGAATACCCTATTTGTGCCCTTGATAAGAGACTCTCCTATAATGATTGTTCTTTTAAATTTTGTCAAATCTCATCTAATGTAAGATTCAATCTTTGTACCCAAAATCTGATTTCCTCTTCTGTTTTCTTCTCAATAGTACCCAAAACTGAATATCTGTTTTAGAGAGGAAAAAGCCAAAGGAGACTTCTGAACTACCTTCTTATTTATCCTAACAGTCACCCATCTATCTGACTGATCTTGCTGCATAATCGCTTCTTTAAATATACTAGTCATCCATTCCTGTGTCTTTTGTATGCCCTCAATGACATTAAACCTAAAAGGAGGCAGCTTACAATAGTACCTTATATACAAAATAAACTATCTTTCCCTACCTAATTATTATGAAGGATGCAAAAGATAAGAATCAAAATATCTAACATATAACTCTTTCATAAAATCAACCAGTTAGCTGAACAATCTAATTACCAAAAATGATTTCTCACCAAGTGGTCCAGCAGAAAGATTTCAATCTTCTGATATTGAAAAAAAAAATCTCACTCCAGAGCCACCTACATGTAGGCTTTTCCAAAGTCACCACAAACATAATTTGTTTCACTCCGCGATTTTAAAAAATCTATTTTGGGCGGCACGGTGGCACAGTGGTTAGCACTGTTGCCTCACAGCGCCAGAGACCTGGGTTCAAGTCCCGCCTCAGGCGACTCTCTGTGTGGAGTTTGCACATTCTCCCCGTGTCTGCGTGGGTTTCCTCCCACAGTCCAAAGATGTGCAGGTCAGGTGAATTGGCCATGCTAAATTGCCCATAGTGTTAGGTAAGGGGTAGATGTAGGGGTATGGGTGGGTTGTGCTTCGGCAGGGCGGTGTGGACTTGTTGGGCCGAAGGGCCTGTTTCCACACTGTAAGTAATCTAATCTAATTTTAAACTCCATCTGTCTACATGTAGGCCTCTCCAAAAGGTCTGTTAACTGAATTCGGTTTGAAAAATTACATACTTTTTATTTGTTTTTGCATTTTTTACTATAAAAGAACTAAAAAGATGGAGTATGAATGTATCAGTATGCTGTTCAAATAGTCCCTTAATTGCCTTCTAGTTATCTTCTCAACTCTTGTTCTCTACTCTGGAGTAAGAACAAAACTAATGGTTTAATGTGTCTACAATGTCTGCCATAAACCCCAAAGTAGAAACATCTCATTCCATTAACACTCCAGGGGTTTTCGTAGGCCTTTGATTGAAGTCATGTATCTTCCTGGAACTGTTGCATTTAGATGTGATCCAAAATGAATTTCTAACTTTTTTTTAAAAGAAAGAACTTCATAGCTCTAACACATATCTGTTTAGCTCTCCTTATAAAACAACCAAATTCCAAAACTGAAGCCAACATATTCAACTCACTTTCATCTCAGTCCTAAGCATGTGACAGAACTGACCACAACCTCTTCCAACATCTCTGTCCTTTTATCACTCTGGGATAGACTTTGCTGACCTTGTTCCAATCTAGTTTAGCTGATCATAACCAGAATATCACCTGTGTGACTTCTCTCCCTTCTGTTTCCCAACAATCTGTCCTTAACCCTTTTTAATTCTCATCTATATACTTCCTATCAGAACATCATCAAAAGCAAATCATCAGCTGTCTCATGTATGCTGATGGTACCTGGTCTATCTTACTAGTACCTCTCTTGACTCCTTTACTGTTGCTAAATTATCAGAGTAATTATATAAATTTCTGTATTGGATTAGAATAAGTTTTCTCACATTAGTTAGATGTGAAACCATTGTTTTCAGGTCCTGCCCACTTGTCAATTTCTAGTCATCTTCCTCTTCCCTCTCCCTCCAACTAGTCTGTTTTAACCTTGCAGCATCAGTAAAACTGCCCATTTTCACTTGATCACCCTTTTATCAGCTCATATGCTGCTATATCTTTATTCATAACCTGCTTTGCCTCAAGACATAACTGTTACAATGCAGTCTGAACTGATCTCCCACATTCCCCACATGTAAACCTGAGACCATCCAACCTTCTGCTTCCAGGTCCTAATTCACACTAAGTGCCAATCAGCTATCACCCTTGGGCTCACTAATTTACACTGGTCAAACAATATCCTTAAGTTTCTCAGAATTATTTTAAAATTCTCAGAATGACCGACCAGCTGGCCAGATTCAAGCTGTTAGGCAGAAAGCAGAAGAAATACATCACAATGAAGTTTTGCCGTTAAATCAATAGGACCTTCACATTCTTGATCTCGGTCACATCAACCAGTTACTTTCAGCCCACTCAACTTTTCTCCCATTATTTCTCAGTTTTCATCACTATCATTCTTCAACAAATTCCAAGATTCCCACTCTACAGCTGTTAATTTCCATCCACAACCTGTCAATGCAAATTGCATGCACTCAGCCCTTAAATGGATTGCGTGTCTAACCAGCACTATCAGGTGGTGAATTCAGCCCAACCCACACAAAACCCACAAGGAGTGAAAACTTGTATGAAACATGGCTATGACTTTCCATCATAAGTTACAATTGCACCAAGCAATGCAGCCATCCCAACAACACTGTGAATAATAGCAATTCCCCTCATCTCCCCTCTGGTGTTTAATACACAAATATCAATCCAAAGTCAATTTTCTCCATGTGACTTGTTATTTCTTTCTACCCAATACAAGACATTATTCCTTTGCCTAATTAGAGCTTTGATATTTGGTAATTTTGAATTTATTGAATGAGATATTAGGGTGGGAAAATATACCCATAATTAGTTTATCCACAAAAAGTACAAGAAAAGCTATCAGAAAATAATCACATTCTGGCTAAAGTGCACAATATGTTCACAAAGTAGGATTGGATGCACATCATCTGACATACTTGGTAATATGGGTGGAATTCTCCCAGGCTATGAAATGATGTGGGTATTGGTGAGAAAACTGGGATCAACAGAAATGAGATACTTGGCCACTAAACAGATGGTGAATGATAAGAAGCAAATCCCTCTAATGAGCAATGAGCTATTGGTATCCACTTACTTCTTAAAATTCACTAAGTGGACGTGGGCATTGCTGGTTTGCCAACATTAATTTCCCATCTCTAGTTGTCCTTGAGAAGATGAAGATGAGCTGCCTTCTTGAACCACTGCAGTCCATGTGTTTCAGGACTTTTACCCAATGGCAGTGAACGAATGGTGATATATTTCCAAATCAGAGCATGAGTGGTTTGGAGGGAAGCTTTCAGATGGTGGTTTTCCCATGGATCTGCTGCCCATTTCCTTCTAGATGCACAGGGTGGTGGGTTTACAAGGTGCTATCCTTGTCATTGGTAAATTTCTGCAGTGCATCTTGTAGAGAGTACACACTGGTGCTAATGAGAAACATTTGATTTAATTTATGATCAACCATACCCAGGTACAGTTACAGTAGTACAGGCAGATCATGCCATACAAAGATCTTAAGGTGATTGAACAGAGCGAGGAATACATAGCTACAGCTGCAAAGAAGGTACAGAAAAAAACAGATCAGTATTAAATTTGATATTTGAGAGGTCCATTCAGGAGTATTATAACAGAAGCTGTTTTTGAACCTGTTAGTACATGAATTTAACCTTTTGCATCTTCTATCTGTGGAAGAGGTTGGAAGAGATTATAACTGGAATGGAAGGGGTCTCTGACCATGCTGGGTGCTTTTCCAAGGCAGCGAGAAATGTAGATGAAGTTAATGGGTGGAAGGTTAGCTTTCATGATATACTGGGCTGTGTTCACAACTCACTGTTGTTTCTTACAGTCCTGGATGCAATAGTTGCTATACTAAGGCACGATGCATCCAGATAAAATGCTTCCGATAGTGCATCTATAAAAGTTGGTGAGAATCCTTATGGACATTCCAAATTTCCCTAGAGTCCTGAGGAAGAAGAGGTGTTGTTGTGCCTTCTTGATGTTGTGTCAATGTGGGTGGCCCAGGACAAATTGTTGGTGATTGTCACTCCTAGGAACTTGAAGCTGTCAACCATCTCCACCTCAGCTCCATTGATATCGATAGGGGCATGCCCTCCTCCTTGCTTCCTGAAGTTGATAATGATCTCTTTAGTTTTCAGTGATGGAGGGAATGGATACTTGTAGATTCAGTGCCAATCAAGTGCACTGCTTTGTCCTGGATGGTTTCAAGCTCCTTAAGTGTTGTTGGAGCTGCAGTCATTCAAGCAAGTGGAGAGCATTCCATGACTTGTGCCTTGTAAATGCTTTAGGGAATCATGAGGTGAGTTACTTGCCCTGACATATTGGTCACTGCTATCCAAGCTGGAAGGTTGGAGGAATCCAGTTGGGTTTCTGGTCATGGTAAACCCCCAGGAAGTTAATAGTGGGGGATTCAATGATGGTAATACAATTGAATATCAAACAGCTGTGATTAGATTATCTCTTACTGGTGATGGTCATTGTCTGGTAACTATGTGATGCAAATATTACTGGATTACTTGCATTAAAATGATATAATTAGTTAATCTGAGCCACTTTTATGAGCATTTTTCTCTCCTTCTACCCACTGGAGATAAATTAGAGTGCAATATCTCCTAACATGAGAGTCAGGATGGTTGCTGGCAATTTGAGTTCATTGCTTGCTCCTCTGACTCTCGAGCTTGGACAGTAGTCACCAATACCTCAGTGCATGCTCCATAGGAACCAACTATTTGCATATCTGACCATGGAAATTGATATTGGGCATTTACCACTCTCTCCATATCCTCCTTGCATGGTTCCATTCCACTTACAATCTGAATCTGCACTTTAATTCTGCACCTTTCATTGGAATGCTGCTCCCAGCTCATGGACTGCACACAAGTGTATCTCAGAGGTCCTCACTTGCTCACTTAATGCTCACTCACTTTACGCCTACTTTGGTGCAGACAGCATCTCTGTCTTTTCCTGCTTTGTTTTGCCTTTTTGAGCTTCTCCCTCCCAGTGAGAATTTAAAGTCTCATAGTACTTCTGATTTTCCTTGCCCTTTAATGAACAATGATCCACTGGACATTTGGGAAAGAACAGAGCCTTTCTATTTAGAAGGCAATGGCCTAGTGGCATAATCACTGGGCTGTTAATCCAGAGACCCAGATAGCATTCTAGAGACCTGTGTTTGAATCTTGCTAAGGTAGAATTTAAATTCAGTAAATATCTGGACTTAAGGGTCCAATGAATCCATTGTCAATTGCTGGGAAAAACTCATTTGGTTCACTAATGTTCTCTCGGGAAGGAAACTGCCATCCTTACCTGGTCTGGTCTATATGTGACTACAGATCTACAGTAATGTGGTTGACTCTTAGCTGCCCTCTGGGCATTAAATGCTGCTTACCCAGCTACACCTTCATGCTGTGAGTGAATACAAATTAAAGGATGAGAAACTGATGTAGCTCATCTTCAATCTCACACAGTCGAGAGTGTGGTGCTGGAAAAGCACAGCCGGTCAGGCAGCATCCGAGAATCAACAGGAATGATGAAGGGCTTATGCCCGAAATGTTGATTCTCCTGCTTCTCGGATGCTGCCCAAGTGGCTGCCCTTTTCCAGCACCATACTTTTGACTCTAATCTCCAGCATTTGCAGTCCTCACTTTCTCCTTGGATCTCAAAGCAGTATATTTACAAATATGAAGTTCTATTTAAAAAGCAGTATTAGTCATGTTGCCTATATATTGTGAGAAGCAAGTTTTTATTTCCCTTCCCACTGTGCACAATCTGAAGGGTAGTCCCAGACTCAAAGTGCTTGATTTGAGGGATGCACTAGATTTTAAAAATGATGATGGTGCCAGGACTCTGGGGTATCCCTGAAATGCAGAGTCCTTTCACTTGTGGCAGAAGAGAGATAGTGATATCTTGGCAATGGCACTGTGTTAGCAATCCAAAGCTCCAAGTGAATGTTCTGAGGTCATGTGTTTAAATCACACCATGACAGATAATTAAATTTGAATTCAACAAAAATCTTGACTGAAAGTTAATAGTCCAATGTTGGCCACTGTTAATTGTCATAGAAACTCATCTGGCTCATTAATGTCCTTTGGGGAAGGAGATCTGCTATCTATATCTGGTTTGCCTGACATGTGACTCCAGAGTCACACTAATATAGAGTCAGAGTCATAGAGATGTACAGCATGGAAACAGATCCTTCGGTCCAACCCGTCCATGCTGACCATATATCCCAACTCAATCTAGTCCCACCTGCCAGCACCCGGCCCATATCTCTCCAAACCCTTCCTATTCATATACCCATCCAAATGCCTCTTAAATGTTGCAATTGTACCAGCCTCTGCCACTTCCTCTGGCAGCTCAATCCATACATGTACCACCCTCTGCGTGAAAAAGTTGCCCCTTACGTCTCTTTTATATCTTTCTCCTCTCACCCTAAACCTATGCTCTCTAGTTCTAGGCTCCTCAACCCAGGGAAAAGACCTTGTCAATTTATCCTATCCATGCCCCTCATAATTTTTTAAACCTCTATAAGGTCACCCCTCAGCCTCCGACATTCCAGGGAAAACAGCCCCAGCCTATTCAGCCTCTCCCCGTAGCTCAGATCCTCCAACCCTGGCAACATCCTTGTAAATCTTTTCTGAACCTTTTCAAGTTTCACAACATCTTTCCGATAGGAAGGACACCAGAATTGCACGCAATATTCCAACAGTGGCCTAATCAATGTCCTGTACAGCCGCAACATGACCTCCCAACTCCTTTACTCAATACTCTGACCAATAAAGGAAAGCATACCAAACGCCTTCTTCACTATCCTATCTACCTGCAACTCCACTGTCAAGGAGTTATGAACCTGCACTCCAAGGTCTCTTTGTTCAGCAACACTCCTTAGGACCTTACCATTAAGTGTATAAGTCCTGCTAAGATTTGCTTTCCCAAAACGCAGCACCTCGCATTTATCTGAATTAAACTCCATCTACCACTTCTCAGCCCATTGGCCCATCTGGTCCAGATCCTGTTGTAATCTGAGGTAACCCTCTTCGCTGTCCACTACACCTCCAATTTTGGTGTCATCTGCAAACTTACTTACTCTTATACTCGCATCCAAATCATTTATGTAAATTACAAAACGTAGAGGGCCCAGCACCGATCCTTGTGGCATTCCACTGGTTACAGGCCTTCAGTCTGAAAAACAACCCTCCACCACCACCACCCTCTGTCTTCTACCTTTGAGCCCAGTTCTGTATCCAAATGGTTAGTTCTCCCAGTATTCCATGACATCTAACCTTGCTAATTAGTCTCCCATGGGGAACCTTGTCGAACGCCTTACTGAAGTTCATATAGATCACATCTACTGCTCTGCCCTCATCAATCTTCTTTGTTACTTCTTCAAAAAACTCAATCAAGTTTGTGAGACATGATTTCCCACCCACATAGCCATGTTGACTATCCCGAATCAGTCCTTGCCTTTCCAAATACATGTACATCCAGTCCCTCAGGACTCCCCCCAACAACTTGCCCACCACCGACGTCAGGCTCACTGGTCTATAGTTCCCTGTCTTGTCTTTACTGCCCTTCTTAAAACTTGGCACCACGTTTGCCAACCTCCAGTTTTCTGGCACCTCACTTCTAACTATCGATGATACAAATATCACAGCAAGAGGCCCAGCAGTCACTTCTCTAGCTTCCCACAGAGTTCTTGGGTACACTTGATCAGGTCCTGGGGATTTATCCACCTTTAACCATTTCAAGACACGCAGCACTTCCTCCTCTGTAATCTGAACATTTTGCAAGATGTCACCATCTATTTCCCTACAGTCCTTATCTTCCATATCCTTTTCCACAGTAAATATTGGTGCAAAATATTCATTTAGTATCTCCCCCATTTTCTGTGGCTCCACACAAAGGCCACCTTGCTGATCTTTAAGGGGCCGTATTCTCTCCCTAGTTACCCTTTAGTCCTTAATGTATTTGTAAAAACCCTTTGGATTCTCCTTAATTCTATTTGCCAAAGCTTTCTCATGTCCCTGTTTTGCCCTCCTGATTTCCCTCTTAAGTATACTCCTACTTTGATTGATTCCTAATAGCCTTGTGGGTAATTTGGGATGATTAATGAGAGTGTCCTAGCCAGTGATGCTCAGATTCCATGGAAAAAGAAATTAATGGGGACAGAAAAGGTTTAAAAATGTGTCCCCTCATACTTTAAAATCAGGTTTTCTTAATGAATATTTTATTAAAGAAGTTCAGCTTTAGTATCAAGCTCGCACTCATCTGGAGAGCTGCCACAGTGGCTCCTGTCAGTGATAGTGTAGGAAATGTATGATAATAATGTTCCTGAATTAGTAATTCGGAAACTTCAACAAATAATCTGATGACAGGAGTTCAAATCTCACCATTGCAACTGGTGACATTTAAACTTAATTAACATTCACATGAAAAATAAAAGCTAGCCAGTAATGGTAACTCAGTAATGATTGGTTTGTGGTTAGAAACTATTGCATTCATGAATGTCATCAAGTATGAAATCTATCATCCTTGCCTGGTTGGACTTATGTGACCCCAGAGCTACAGCAATGTGATTTTGTTTTGCACAGCATGATTATTACAGTGTTAATTCACTAAAGGTGAACACTTTTAATAATTCCATGTTTTGCTTATTACAATAATGCACATATTTGTAGAACTCTTAGTTTTGAAGACTTAGTCCATACGTTCACGAGCAGTATTTTCGACTCTTAACATTCCTCTGCGTCTTTCCATTCATTCTAGACCCTCTTGTCCTAGAATGCTGCACGCCTATTTCATCCACACCTTTTATCATCTTGAATATCTCAACTTCATCTCTCCTCTTTCTTCTAAATTCTTGAGTATAGGCCCAAACTGTTCAATCTCAGATTGTAGGTTTGCTCACTGAACTAGTAGTTTTGTTCTCAGATGTTTCATCAACATGCTAGCTAACATTATCAATGAGCCTCTGGTGAAATGCTGATGTTCTGTTCCACTTTCTATTTATATGTTTTGGTCTCTTAAGATGGATGATATCGTTTCCGGTTCTTTTTCTCAGAGGTTGGTAAATGGGGTCCAATTCTATGTTTTTATTGATGGAATTCCAGTTTGAATGCCAGGCCTCTTGGAATTGCCATAGGATGGATGCATTGTCCCAGTCAAAGTGGTGTCTTCCTTTGTCTGTGTGTCAGGATTGTAGTGATAGTTGGTCAGGTCATTTGGTGGCTAGTTGATGTTCAGTTAGTGGCTAGTTTCCTGACTGTCTGTCCGATGTAGCATTTGTTGTAGTCCTTGTAGGGTATTTTGTATATCACATTAGTTTTGCTGGTTGCTGGTATAGGATTCTTTAGATTCATCAGTAGCTGTTTTAGTGTCTTGGTCGATTTGTGATCTACCATAATGCCAAGGTGTCAGAGTAGTCTGGTCATCATCCCCGAGATGTCTTTGATGTATGGTAATGTGGCTAAAGTCTCTGGGCCTGTTGAGTCTTCTTGTTTAGTTTTGTTGTTTAAGAATCGGCAGATTGCACTTATCGGGTACCCGTTGTTTTTGAATATATTGGACAGGTATTTTTCTTCTGCTGGTCGTAGTTCCTGGGTGCTGCAGTGTGTTGTGGTTCATTTAAATATTAAATGTTCAATCCCTTTTCATACAACAAATCCCTCATCTCTGGGATCAATTCAGTGAACCTCCTCTGAACTGCCTCCAATAAAGGGACTGAAGTTGTGCACAATACTTCAGGTGCAGTCTCACCAATACCTTCTATTGTTGTGACAATAGTTCCTTACCATTATATTCTATCCCTTTAGCTATAAAAGCCAACATTCCATTCACTTTCTTTATTATCTGCTGTACTTGCATGCTAGTTTTCTGTGACTTATGAATGAGTAATATCGAGGGCTGAAGGGTCTGTTTTGCGCTGTAATGTTCTATGTTCTATGAGTACACTGAGCACCCTGAAGTCTCTCCCCATTAAGATAATAGGTTACCTTCACATTTTTCCAACTCAAATGCATGACCTTGCACTTATCCACATTAAACTCCATCTGCCACATTGTGGCCCATTCTCCGAACCTATCTATATCCATTTGTAAGGTTCTTATTTCCTCATTGTAATTTATCTTCTCACCTATTTTTGTGTCATCCACCAATTTGTTTACAGAGCCTCCTATCTCTGTATCCAAGTCATTAATGTAACTTGGAAATAACTGTAGTCAGAGGACTGAACCCTGTGTCACCCATTACTTATATCTTGCAATCCAGAGAAAGATCCATGTATCCCAACTCTCTGCCTTCTGTCCATCAGCCAGACATCTATCCCGGCACATACAGCTCCATAGTGCTCCACAGCACTGACTGCTGCCATTAGCTGCTTAATGATACAAACTCCAGCAGGACACCTGTTGGAGTTTCATTTGAGGTAACATTTGAGATCCATTTGAGATAACATTCTATCTTCACAGTTGGTGCACCATATGTCAAAACATTTTTCAAGAGCTCCTCTTGAGATTTCATGAATGTGATTTGTTATTCATTCTTAATAAGTTTTTCAAGTTGCAGCAATATAGCAACACTATCTTCTGTACTTATTCTGACATGTGGGATTTGGACTTCATCAAAAACAGATTAGAAAAACTTTGTCAATTTCCCGTTGTCAATTTGCTCGCTGAGCTGGTAGATTTGTTCTCAGACATTTCGTCACCATACTAGGTAACATCATCAGAGAGCCTCCTATGAAATATTGATGATTTGTCTCACTTGCTATTTATGTATCTTGGTTTGTTATGGTGTATGATATCATTTCGGTTATGATTTTTAGAGATTGATAAATTAGCTCCAAATCTGTATGTTTGTTAATGGAGTTACAGTTTGAATGACAGGCTTCTTGGAATTCCTTCACTTATCTTTGTTTAGCCTGTTCCAGGATGGATGCATTGTCCCAAGTTGAACTGCTCTCCCTCTTCTTCTGTGTGTATGGATACTACTATAGTTGGTCATGCCTTTTGGTGGCAAGTTGGTGCTCATGTATCTTGGTGGCTAGTTTCTTGCTAGTTTATCAAGTGTAATGTTTGTTGCAGTCGTTGCATGGCATTTTGTACATTACATTCTGCTGCCTGTGGGTATGGGATCTTGTAAATTCATCAGTAGTTGTTTTAATGTGGCAATAGGTTTGTGGGCTACCATGATGCCTAGGGGCTGGTGTAGTCTGGCGGTCATCTCTGAAAAGTCTTTAAGATATGGTAGGGTGACTCGAGTCTCTGGGCATGCTGTATCTTCCTGTTTTGGTCCATTGTGTAGGAATCAGTGGACTACACTTATCAGGTAACCATTGTTCCTGAATACATTGTATTGGTGTTTCTGTTTGGCTTCTCATGGTTCCAGAATGGTGCAGTGTTTTGTGGCTCATTTAAATAGTGCCCTGATGTAGCTCCGTTTATAGGTGTTGGGGTGGGTGCTCTTGTTTTTGAGTATCTGGCCTGAGTGTGTGGTTTTCCTGTAAATGCTGGTCAGCAGCTCTCCATTGGCTTTTTGTTCTACCACTACGTCCAAGAAACGGAGTTGGTTATTGTTCTCTTTTTCTTTGGTGAACTCTATACTGGTAAGGATGTTATTTATGTGTTTGTGTGTTTCTTCTAGTTTGTCATGTTTTGTGATGATGAAGGCCTCATCCATAAAGCTTAGACTGCATCATGAGAGGGCTGTGCATTCTAACCTTTCTTCGTGCTTCTACTCTAAGTCCTGATACTGGTGATCCCAAAGGTGTCTCATTGATTTGTTTATATATCTTGTCATTGAAGGTGAAATGGGTTTTGAGGCACAGGTCCAGTAGTTTAAGGATGCTTTCCTTGCTGATGGAGTTGGTGTTGTTGGGTGTTTGTATCCTTAGTTTGTCTAGCAATGAGGCCAGTGCTTCTTTGGCTGGGGTGATGTTTATTGACGTGAGTAGGGCGATTACATTGAAGGAGACCATGACCTCGTCGTCCTCTATCTTGGTGTCACAGAGTCAGAGTCATAGAAACAGAATGTTACAATAGGGGTAAACTCTCCTGCTTATTTTAAAACTAGCAACACAGCAAAGATGTATCTCATGCAGTAATCTGTAAAACATCGAGTGGCCAAGGACTATTTAAAATAAAAATGAACAATTTTATTTCTTAAAGTATAACAGAGAAAATTAACTAACAGCCATTTACTATCCCTTACTGTAACCTATCTGTTACCTTTACTTCTATAACACAAGTCCGATAAAACACCCAATTAAGATTTAGAAAACAAGACTTCTTATCTCAAAAGCAGACAGCTTTTGTTCTTCTATTCAGATCTTCCTGTGTCTTTTTTTCTCCTTCTTAGGAATTTCTGCGCCATAGGTTACTGAAGGAGAAGGTACCTTTTTAAGAGAGCTATTTTTCAGGCAGTCTGTTTACATGCTGGGCTTGTCCATTCTCCTCTCAACTGTCCAATTTTCCCTGGTCTTCTACTCCCAATGTATCGATTGTGTCATTGGCTTTTAAGATTTTCAATACGCTCAATTCAAACTAGATTGGAGTTTGATATTTTTCAGGGTATAATTTAAACTGATTGGCCAATTTTGAATTTGTTTTTGTCTCCAGGCAACGAGCTAATCGAATTGTTCAACCAAGAGTGAATGGAGTGGGTTGAGTCTTCTACCAGATGTTTTAGTTTTCATGATAGTTTCTTTGCTAGTCTGTACGTTGGTGTACCGGGAAGTGAGACTATGGTTCTGAAGGGGGCCCCTTGTTTGTGTACCTTTGGTAGTCCATCAAATCAGGGTGTGTTGGACCCTTCTGGTTTCATATTAGGAGGTCTGTCTTGTTAATTTCGCCTGTTTTGTGTAGTTTCCACGTTACCATCCATCAAAGACATTTCAGAGAAGACCACCAGACTACTCTAGTCCCTAGGCATCATGGTAGCCCACAAACTTAATACCACACTAAAACAGCCACTGATGCACTTAAAAGACCCCGTACTCACAGTCAGCAGAGCATAATATGCAAAATAGCTGCGCAGTTGGCTCCATCGCCACCTGTTGGTAGAGGTCGGTATTGGTTAGTAGTGTGCTTGCATTTTCAATATACTGTGTCCTGTTCATGATGACAGTCATGCGTCCTTTGTCCTTTGTAGGATTACAATATTTCTGTATATTCCAAGCCCTTCCAGGGATTTCCTTTCAATGTGTCAAGGATGTTCCCTTCTTCCTTTCTGCTTAGTGTTGGTACGATCATTTGCCTGATGGTCTTTTGGGTTTCTTCTGTTAGTCCGTTGTCTTTTAGGGTGGATTCCTGTGCTGCTAGGAAGTCCTTTTTGTCACTGTCCCTGTGATACATCAAATACATTTCAGAGATGACCACCAGACTGCCCTAGACATCATGGTAGCCCACAAACAATTACTACACTAAAACAACTACTGATGCACTTAAAGGATCCCATACCTACAGCCAGCAGAATGAACAATATATAAAAACATTACTCTGCAAGGATTGCAACAGATATTACATTGGACAAACCAGCAGGAAACTAGCCACCAGGATGCATGAGCACTATTAGCCATCAAACAACATGACCAACTATTACTGGAATCCATGCACACAGACAACAAGGGACACCAGTTTGAACAGAACAATGCATCCATCATGGGACAGGCCAAACAAAGACACACGCTGGAATTCCTAGAGGTCTTGCATTCAAACCAAATCTCATCTTCCATTTCTGTTTGCTATCTATATCAATGACTTGGATTGGAATGCACAAGTCATGAATAGTAAGTTTGCAGATTACACTAAAATAGGAAGTATCGTGGACAGTGAGGAAAGTTATCAGAAATTGCACCAGGATCTTGATCAGCTGGGGAAGTGGGCTGAGAAATGGCAAATGGAATTTACTTTAGATAAGTGTTGAAGGTAAAGAGTCATCAAGACTCAAACCATTAGCTTGCTTTCTCTCCATGTATGCTGTCTAACCCACTGTGATGTCCAAAATTGGAAGCCAATTGTTGGAGACCACTGCAGGAGTTGCTCAAGATAGAGACCTTGAGAACACAATTTGCAACTGTAACTTGCAAAATAAGTTGAAAAAACAAGAGATAAGTGCTTAAGTTGAACTTTCAGCCCATCACATCTGCTGCTCCATTCCGGCCAATAATGGTTGGCCTTGGGATACAATTGTACTTTCCTACCCATTCCCAAGTCCCTTGATTTCCTGAAATATTAAAATACCGTCTATTTTTGTGTTATTGTTATTCAATGACAGAGCAGTCACAACTCACTGAAGTGGAGAATTCCAAAGATTTTCAAGCAGTTCAGGTGAAGGACTCTTTAATCATCCCAATCCTAAATAATTAGTTCTTAGCTATGGCTTAGATTTCCCAGCCAGTGGAAACAACCACTAGTCCACTCCAGTTCAGTTAAGACGTTTTTTCTTTAATCTCCTATTCTTCAAGTTAAAAACTCAAAATGTATCTTCAATTTGAGATATAGATTTTTTTTAGATTTAGATTCCCTACAGTGCAGAAACAGGTCATTCGGCCCAACAAGTCCACACTGACTCTCCGAAGAGTAACCCACCCAGACCCATTCCCCTACCCTATATTAACCCCAGACTAATGCACCTAACACTATGGGCAACTTAGCATGACCAATCCACCTGACCTGCACATTTTTGGACTGTGGGAGGAAACCCACGCATACACGGGGAGAATGTGCAAACTCCACACAGATAGTCACCCAAGGCAGGAATCGAACCTGGGTCTCTGGAGGAAAATGAGACATCTGGATAAAAATTGTCTCATAACGCAGAAACAGCATGGGTTAATGTTTAACTAATTTTTCTGAAATTCTTTGAGGACATTATGCATTTGGTGGACAACAGGGAACCAATGGATGTGAAATGTCTGGATTTCCAGAAAGCACTCAACGAGGTGGCGTACAAAAAAATGCTGCATAAAATAGAGGTGCGTGGCATTTCGGGCAATGTATTAGCATGGACAGAGGATTAGTTAACTAACAGAAAGCAAACAGTGGGGATAAATGAGTGTTTTTCTGTTTAGCCAAGAATAGCTAGTCGTGTGCCTCAGGGATCAGTGTTGGGACAGTAATTGTTTATAATTTACGTAAATGATTTGGAGTTGGGGACCAAATGTAGTCTGTCAAAGTTTACAGATGACACTAAGATGAGCGGTCAAGCAAAATGGGCAGAGGACACTGAAAGTCTGCAAACGGACACAGATAGATTGAGTGGGTAAGATGGAGTACAAATTTGATAAATGTGAGATCATCCAGTTTGTTGGGAATCACAGCAGAATGGAGTATTATTTAAAAGGTAAAAAATTGCAGTATGCTGCTGTGCAGAGGCACCTGGGTGTCCTTGAGCATTAATTACAAAAAATTGGTTCGCAGGTAGAGCAGGTAATTAAGCAGGCAAATGGAATATTGTCTTTCATTGCTGGAAGAATGGAGATAAAAAAAAAGGAAGGTTATACTGTAGCAGTATATGATGCTGGTGAGGACATTGTGGAATAGTTTTGCTCTTGTCCCTTGAGAAAAGATGCCTTGACACTGGAGGAGGTGCAGGGGAGGTCCATTACATTGATTCTGAAGTTGAGACGGTTGGCTTATGAGGAAAGATTGCGCAGACTGGGAGTGTACTGATAGGGATTTAGAAGAATGAGGGTGGGATGGGGGAGTGGAATCTTACAGAAACATATAAAATGATGAACGGAATAGATAAGATAGAAGCAGAGAGGTTGTTTCTACTGGTGGGTGAAACTAGAACTAGGAGGCATAGCTTCAAAATAAGGAGGAGCAGATTTAGGACTGAGTTGAGGAGGGATTTCTTCACCTGAAGGGTTGTGAATCTGTGGAATTCCCTGCCCGGTGAGGCTACCATGTTGAATGTTTTTAAGGCAAAGATTTTTGAACAGTAAAGGGATTAAGGGTTATGGTGAATGGGCAGGTAAGTGGAGCTGAGACCAAGAAAAGATCAGCCCTGAGGGGCTAGTTGGCCGACTCCTGCTCTTAAGTTCTTAGATTACAGTCCAGACTGTTGGGAGCTTTTTTTGTTTACTTTTTTAAGCATTACATCTTATTGGTCATACATAGAGGACTTTTCACCTGCATTTTTTTTCTCTCTGTGGCAGTACTCTTTGAAAAGTCACGTCAGAATATAATTAAGGATGTCCACAGTATTTCAGCATTGTAACCCCCGATCATGATACTTTACAATTTTGTGTATGGCATATTTGGGTTAGAACATATTTGTGTAAATAACTTCATAGAAGGTAAGAAAATCTCCTCTTTGACATTGTTCTTTTTAATCTTTATTTCTTTGCAATATCAACTAAGAAAATTTGCATTCCCTTACTCATATCTGCATGGTTACTTCAGTGATCAGGGACTACCACAGTTTCTATTATGAATGGAAGTCCATAACTCACCGTCATTCCTGAAGCAATATTTCTTTCCACACAATCTGATTGTTTCACCAAGACACAAAATCGGTTCTGTCATGTTACCTTTGTTTCATTAGGATTTATGGAGAGATGTTTTCAACAGAACGTAAATTCCACTTTCACATTGTTTTCATCATTTATCAAAGATCTCCTGCTCAGGCAGTCGTTAACAGGGCAGCACCACATGCCATGAAGAGACCTGACATTTCAGGTCATGAAAGGCTTGATATGTATTCAGCTAATGTCAGCTATGGGTTGAGAGAGCAGTGTTTCTATTGACTTAAAGAGTGTCGTTATTATTTTTGCTCCTGACTGTCGAAAATAAGTTGTCAATCATTAAGAAAGAGTATAAATCCAGGCCTACAATGTATTGATTGATGGGTTGTGGTTAGTATTTAGATATAGAAAAGAATAATAATCTTCAACTGATGCTTGGAGGCATTTAATAACTAAAGCTCATGTAAACTGAACATAAATAGTTTGTGTGTGTTTTTATATGTTTTAGTATGTTGCTGGATCTTATTTCCTCCACTTACTCCTCAAATCATAATGTTTTTAAACAGAGAGATCAAGTGTCATTTAGATTTATTAAGCATGCTGCACTGGGCACTTCAAAAAATCAGGTCTCATGATGTGTTGGAGGGTAACATGTGTTATTGTTCTAAGGAAATACTCGTTAAAACTTCTTACTTTTTATGAATTTTCTAACCCCTCCATGTGACGTTCCCAGTGTTTCTCCAATACATTGTTAATCAGAAGCTAAGCTATGAATCCATGTTGGATGTCAATGATCTTGTCGCTCATAAATACTTGTTGCTTTTTCTTTCTGAACAAGCTTTCTCGACTGGGTAAATATGTCTCCCTATTATGATTTGCTAAAACTTGCATGAAAAACATCTCTTAATTCTGCATGGATCCTTACAAAAAAGACTTTCCATACTCAAGCATGTTTACTTCGTGGAACTAATTACTGTAGAAAACTTACCATAAAAAAAAGGCTTCTCTGAGTCTTTCAGAACTCATGTACAAATTGGCACACTTTTTGATTGTTTTTAATTAAAAGAAGTGAACTAACCATTGATATTGGTTCAGTTTATGCTCAACAGTTCAATATGATTATACATCCTGCTAAATTCAAAGACTAAAAGTTAATTTTATTACAATATACAAATTAATAGTGACATTGTTGTGGTTCTGTTCGCCGAGCTGGGAATTTGTGTTGCAAACGTTTCGTCCCCTGTCTAGGTGACATCCTCAGTGCTTGGGAGCCTCCTGTGAAGCACTTCTGTGTTGTTTCCTCCGGCATTTATAGTGGTTTGTCTCTGCCGCTTCCGGTTGTCAGTTCCAGCTGTCCGCTGCAGTGGCCAGTATATTGGGTCCAGGTCGATGTGTTTGTTGATAGAATCTGTGGATGACATTACTATTATAGGACAAGCCAAACAGAGAACAGCCAGGAAATTCCTAGAGGCATGGCAATCATCCACGGATTCTATCAACAAACACATCGATCTGGACCCAATATACCGGCCACTGCAGCGGACAGCTGGAACTGACAACCGGAAGCGGCAGAGACAAACCACTATAAATGCTGGAGGAAACAACATAGAAGCGCTTCACAGAAGGCTCCCAAGCACTGAGGATGTCACCTAGACAGGGGATGAAACATCTGCAACACAAATTCCCAGCTCGGCGAACAGAACCACAACAACGAGCACCCGAGCTACAAATCTTCTCACAAACTTTAAGAGTGACATTATATTGATGGACTTACAGTAGTCCAAAATTAATCTCGACCATACATACACTTAAGGAGAATTTATTTTCCCATTAAAAGGGCAGGAGTTTCCAATGCCTATGTCACCAATGCCCAGTTGGGGTACAATTTCAAAATTGATATCATGGAAGTCATCGTAGGATCTTGCCACGATTACTGGGTCAGTTCAAAATTTTGAGAGATGTTGGGACAAGTTAGGTGGGGTAATGTTGTTTGTGATTAGATTATAACAATTAACATTATTGAGAAATCCCACTGACTAAAGACCACTTTGCCTCCCTCCCCAAACCCCAAGGCTCCACTACCACAAAATTCCATAATAAGATCAAAAATAACTGCATGCTCAATTGGCTTTAGAATTAATGTCATTCTTCTGAAATTAGTGAAAAAACCTATATTATAAATTAATCTCACAAACAAACTTTACATCAAGCTTTGGTGTTAGATTGACTGCTGTTCACTTCAGGGGCACAATTTATATGCATTCGCACCTGGATCAGCCTACTCTTCCAGTTACTGTATTTTTACTGTTTATATGCCTATAGAAGACATTGGGATTCCATTTTATGTTAGCTTCTGTGTGTTGTCTTGCTTTGCTTTCTCTTATCTGTTTTCTTTGAATTTCCTCCAAGAACTTTCCATATCCAGTCAATTTCTTCATTGCATAGTCGACTTGCTTTTTTCTTCATCTTAATCTCTCTTTTTTGTCTTCAATAAGGTTTGGATTTGTTTGTCCTATGTATCGCCTTTTTAGGAATATATCTTGAATGTGCCTGAACTATCAATAATTTAAAAATGGTCCATTGCTAAACTACTTTTTTTTTCTCCCTGCTAACCTTTTGATCTAAAACCATTCTTACAATTATAGAATTCCTACTGTGTGGAAGCAAGCCATTTAGCCCATCAAGTCCACACTGACCCTCTGAAGAGTATCCCAAACAGAATCACTCCATCGCTACTAGCCTACTCTACATATCTTTGGATATGGGAGGAAACGGGAACACCTGCAAATAACTGATGCTGACACAAGGAGAATGGACAAACTCCACACAACTAGTCACCCGAGGGTGGAATTGAACCTGGATCCCTGGCACCACCAGGCAGCAGTGCTAACCATTAAGCCACCATGCTGTCTCTCCTTTCCCATTGAATTTGGCTTCTACTTCCACCTTCATTATTCTTAGATTTGGTTGCCCCTTGCCCATTTCCACAGCCAACCTTAACATGATGATACAACGATTATTGTCCCCTACATGTTACCCCGCTACTTGGCCCACTTCATTCTCAAGAACTAAATTTCAACAGTGACTTCTTACTTGTTGGACTGAACATATTGTTATAGGACATTCTCTCTGCATTTGTGGAGTTCACTTCCTTTTGCACTACCTCCGGTCTTAGTCTATATTAAAAGATAAGGCTTCAATAAAGTTTCTGAGGGTGCCAATTACCCCAAGCAATAAGGCTTTTAAAAATCCATCATGCAGTGGTGCCAGATCTTCCCAATAAATGATACTTATTGCAACAGCTAGATACTAGTTGCAGATTAGAACTATGCAGAATTTACAACACACCTATCCTCTTTGCACTTGCCTGGAAATTGAAATTCTGATTTAGATTCAAAAACTTTGGAGGTTTCCTACTAACTAAGCTTATAAGCTACTCAGACAAAGATATTGGGATTAAACCTACTCTATATCTAGGTAAATATTAAGCTTTGCTTTCCCCACTGCCCTAACTTAGGGTTGATACCCCAACCCCCTGCAGACACACAACATTGGTTTCAGCAGCTAGTTCTGCACCCTGGCCAGTTAAGCCCCTGACACCTCCCTAGACCAGAATCTCCCTCCAAACCTAACACTGGAGTCCCTCAATGTTACCCTCCAGACCCAACCCCAGCTGACCCAACCTGAGCTTCAACTCCTGCCAGTCTTCCAACCTGTCCTACCATTTATATGACCCAAACCCCGATCTCCCCATCCAACACCAATCTCCCAGCCAACCACCTTTCCTCTAACTTGACCGTCCCTTCTTCACCACCCCCACCACTGCCCTTACCCTTCACACAACCTGACCCTCCTACCCACCTGACACACCAACTCTATAACCCTTTGGCATCCCAACCCCTCATCCAGCTGGGACCCTACCCTTCTCCCACCAACCACTTCAGCCCCTTACCAATCTGCCATAGTAATCCCTCTCCAACCTACCTCACACTTAATACTTCGGTTCGCAGTTATCAATGTTTTTGAAGGACCCTTACATTTTGAATACAGGAGCTAGCATCTAATACAATATGTGGTTTCAATGCTGATCCATTTTCATCTGACTTGCACAAGACAACTTCCGTTGGAATATTCCTGTCCTAAGAACATTTACATGGAGAAACCATCCAAAGATAAGTGTGTTCTATTTTCTGTCTGATCATGTTTCTGACCCTGACAGGAAGATCTGGACAATTCCTCTGGTTATTTTTATGATTACTAAAAGCAATTGCTTCAGCTAGTAAGACTGAACCCCTAACTGTATCCATCCTTTGAATGAAAGCTCTTTGTAAGATAATGCAGACAGCTTCTATTTTCCCAAGTTATGTTAACTTCTATGATAACTCTCTTGAGTAATTCATTGTGTTCAATTCTGACTCCCATTAACCTCATTGTCAGTCAATTTTGTTTAACGTAAAGCAGAGGTCAGATTAATGAACAAAATTTGCCAGGAAACACCTTTTTAAATGCGACACAAGTTACATCAATTTTAAAAATTCACGGTCAATTGCCTTCACTGTCCTTCATAGTGGCAGACTGAATACTGTTTGTTAATATACTGGATTATTAAGCACTTTAAAACACTGACTGAGGAACTTAAGTTGAGTTAACAAGTGCATCAGAAAACAGTAGCTTTAAATTTTAAGCTGTTTCTGCCAAATGGAATGTAACAAAGACATTTTAACACACAATTTTAACAAACCTATGTTAGGAAATTGGGTAGATTCATGTTACATGCCCTTTTCACACCTCACAATAGTACCATTTTTTTTCGTCATTATTGAAGTTAATGGGTTATCAGACAAAGTGAGGTGTAAACCAAGTGTGGAATCTTATAGGGGTCTGATTCTATGCAGCTTTCTATTGTTGCACCTTGCACAAACAAACTGAATGCCAAGAGTTCATGACGTGGAAGTCAAAATGGGTAACTAGTCATTTGCTCCCCACATCCTGACAGTGGCACCTGATGCATGCCAGCTTCTAAGAATTCATGCCTCATCTTTAATCCAATTACAGTATACTTTCGAACTTCAGTGCTGCACCTTGTGGCATAACAGAAACTATCATGGGAATACTGCAGCAAGGATACTTTGCGGTCAGGAACAGGCTACATCTCCTTCCTGTTTGCTTGTTTTCTTAGTGCTCATTCACATTGTGCCTCCTAGCCTGGCCAGAATTGGCTGTGGTTGTCAGGCAGATCAGTAGAAACTAGCACTCAATGTGCAAAGAGATGAATGATCTGCTGCATTCTGCCAGGGTATGTACCAATATGTATTCAATGCTCCAGATACCTAAGAATGTGAGTTTTCATTGTAAGGTTGTTGATGCATGTACAGGAGGTTAAGTGCCAGGCATCTCAATGAGATGTCTCATCAGAAAACAATATCTCTCACTTCATTGCAGCTATCAACATAGCACTACCAGCATCACAGTGACTCTGCCTCTCAAACATCTGTCAGAGTTTACCCTAAAAACATAAAATGAGCAATAACTCATTGTTATCTATATCAATGATGTGGATAAGAACGTACGAGGTATGTTTACTAAGTTTGCAGATGGTACTAAAATAAGTGGTGTCGTGGACAGTGAGGAAGGTTATCAGAAATTGCAGCAGGACCTAGATCAGCTGGGGAAGTGGGCTGAGAAATGGCAAATGGTGTTTATATAGATAGGTATGAGGTCTTGCATTTTGGAAAGTAAAATTAAGTCAGGAGTTTCATGGTGAAGGATAGGGCCTTAAGGAGTGTAGTGGAACAGAGGGTCCCTGGAGTTCAGATGCACCATTCTCTGAAAGGGAAGTCACAGGTAGATAGGGCAATGAAGAAGGCTTTTGGCACATTGGCCTTCGTCAGTCAGGGCACTGAGTAGAAAAGTTGGGATGTTATTTTGCATTTATACAGGACATTGGTGAGGCCACGCTTGGAATATTGTGTTCAGTTTTGGTCACCTTGCTAAAGGAATGATGTTATTAAACTGGAAAGAGTGCAGAAGAAATTTACAAGCATGTTGACAGGGTCTGAGTTATAGAGAGAAGTTGGACAAACAAGGACTTTTTTTCTTTCGAGCATAAGAGATTGCGGGAATTGTTTAAGATTATGGAAGGTATGAATAGGGTGAATGCACTCAGTCTTTTCTTCAAGGTTGGCTGCAGGACATCAGTTTAAGGCAAGGGGGGAAAGAGTAAAAGGGAACCAGAGGGCCAACATTTTTTACACAGAGGGTGGTACACCTATGGAATGAGCTGCCAGTGGAAGTGGGTGAGCTGGATACATTAACAACATTTAAAAGGCATTTGAGCAAACACTTATATAGGAAAGGTTGAGAAGGATGTGGGCCAAGTGCAGGGAAATGGGGTTAGCATGAATGGACATTTTGGTCAGCATGGACCAGTTTGGGCTGAAGGGCCTGGGTCCGTGCTGTAGGATGCTATGACTTTATGAACTCAGTAGCTCATGCAACATCAGGTCATTGACCTGTCATCATAACAAGGGGAAATTTATACATAAGATTTTCAACAAAGATTTCCACTGGACAATGTCATAACCATTAAAATAAACCTATAGATTTTAGCTCCTTTTTAAAAAATTCAGCCACTGTTGCTGGCCCCAGCTAGGATTTATTGGTGTCAGCCAATTGTTCAGGCAGGCTTGTTGGCCTTGTCAGATTTCACTCGTAATTCTACAGTGTGCAGGCAAAGAAATGGCTTGAGGTTATGAAGGAGTCAAGCAATTAAAGAATTTTGTGCTCATTCACACACAAAGATGGAGTTCTACCCCGCACGTTCATGCCTCATATATATGGTTGGACTTATGATGAGACATCTTCCTTTCTTTGGCTAACAAAATTGACCCTGTGAATTTATTTCAATCAAGGCATGCACTAATTAATACTCATGACAGGTTAATGAATGCAAAACCGATAGGTCAGGAATTGCGAACCTTCTGATACGTTCTGAGAACTTCATTGCAAAGATTGCATCTTCCATCAGGAAACTGCATTTTTGCCTTTTGCTTAAAAAAATTGTTCTGCCTGCCTTTCTAATAAGGCTGGCCAGACCCAGAAAATACCACCCCGTTAGTAAATACCTGAAACATATCTACAACTTAGGAAGAGAAAAGGACAAGGTTCTGAGGAGAGAATTTAGGAAATTAGGCAGGAGCTAAAAAGTAGGTCCTTGAGGATACTAACTTTTGGATTGCTCCTGGTGCCACATGCTAGTGAGGGTAGGAAGAAATGTGTGGCTGAAGAGCTGGTGCAGGGGAGAAGGATTCACATTTTTGGGTCATTGGAATCACCCTGGGATAGAAGTGATCTGTACAAGAAGGACAGGTTGAACCTGAATTTGAAGTGGACTAATATACTGTTGGGGACATTTGCTAGAGTACTTGGGAGGATTTAAACTAGTAAGGGAGGAGTGGGGGGGATTTGATCCAGACAGATAGTGAGAAAAGAAATCAGAGTGAAACTGGTGCAGTTGAGAAAGGGAGTAAGTCCAACAGTCAAGGCAGGCAGGAGCAAGGCAGAGAACACGATAGGACTGATAAATTAAACTGCATCTATTCCATTGCAAGAGGCCTAACAGGTCAGGAAGATGAATTAGGGCATGGTTAGGAACATGGGACTGGAATATCATAGTTATTAGAGAGACATGGCTCAGGGATGGACAGGACTGGCAGCTTAATGTTCTAGGGTACAGATGCTGTAAGAAGGAGAGAAGCCATGGACAAGAAAGCAGGGGTGTGTTGTTTCTCATTAGAGATAACATTACAGCTGTACTTAAGGAGGATATTCTTGAGATTACGTCCAAAGAAGTTACTTGAGTGGAACTGAGAAATAAGGAAGGGCTGATCACCTTATTGGGATTGTATTATAGACACCCAACAGTCTGCAGGAAATTGAGAAGCATCTTTACAAATAGCTCTCTGTTATCTGTAAGAATAATAAGGTTGATATCAATAGGGGATTTTAACTTTCCAAACATAGCCTAGAACTGCAATTGCATTAAGGGCTTGGATGGAATGGAATTTGTTAAATGTCTACAAGAACACTGTCTGATTCAGTATGTGGAGATACCGAGTAGAGAAGGAGCAAAACTTGACCTTCTCTTAGGGAATAAGGCAGACAGAATGACTGAGGTGTCAGTGGTGGAGCACTGACTAATTCTGTTAATTTTAAATAGTTATGGAAGAAGATAGACCTGATCTAAACGTTACAGTTCTACATTGGTGGATGGACAATTTTGACGGGATTAGGCAAGACCTTTCAAAAGTCGATTGGGGGCAGACATTCACAGGTAAAGGGATGGCTACAAAATGGGAAGTCTTCAAAAATGAGATAAGTTGCCCAGAGACAGCATGTTCACGTAGTGCAAAGGGCTGGCAGGAGTAGGGAGTGTCAGGTATGGACAGCAGGGATTGAGTGAATCCCTGGAAGAGTTTAAGGGCAATAAGAATATAGTCAAGAGGGAAATCAGGAGGGTAAAAAGGTAACATGAGATAGCTTTGGCAGATAGGGTTAAGGAGAACCCAAAAGGATTCTACAAATACATTAAGGACAAAAGTGTAAACAAGGAGAGAATAGGGCCCCTTAAAGATCAGCAAAGGTACTTATGTGTGAAACCGCAGGAGATAGGTGAGATACTAAATGAGTATTTTGCATCAGTGTTTACTGTGGAGAAGGATATGGAAGCTAGAGAACTTTGGGAAATAAATAGTGACATCTTTAAAATTTATGGGACCTGATCAGAATCTTGTGGGAGGCTAGGGAAGTATTTGCTGGGCCCCTTACAGAGATATTGGTATCATCAATAGCAATGGGGGAGGTGCTGGAAGCCTGGAGGTTGGCTAACATGCAATTATTTAAGAAAATTCATGTGGAAAAGCCAGGGAACAATAGACCGGTGAGCCTGATATCAGTGGTGGGTAAGTTGTAGGGAAGTCTCTGAGGGACAGGATTTACATGTAGTTGGAAGGCAAGGACTGATTACGAATACTTAACAGGGCTAGGAAATTGTGTCTCACTAACTTGATTGAGTTTTTTGAAGAAATGATGAAGAAGATTGATGAAGGCAGGGTGGTAGACATTGTCTGCATAGGCTTCAGTAAGGCCTTCAAAAAGCTTCCTCATGGTACACTGATGAGCAAAGTTAGATCACATAGAACACAGGGAGAACTAACCATTTGTATGTAAAATTGACTCAAAGGTAGGAGACAAACGGTGGTGGTGGGTGGGGGGATGTGGGTGGGGGAGGGGGCAATTACTTTTCAGACTGGAAGCCTGTGACCAGCAGTGTGCTGCAAGGAAAGGTTCTGGGTCCACCGCATTTTGTCACATATATAAATAATTTGGATGTGAACATAGGAGAGATGGTTAGTAAGTTTGGAGATGACACCAAAACAGGTCTAAATTGGTGGTAAAGTAGAAAGTAGACAGCAAAGAAGGTTACCTCGGAGGACACAGGGACCTTAATTAGGTGGAAAAATGGGTCAAGGAGTGGCAGATAGAGTTTAATTCAGATAAATGTGAGTTGCAGCATTTTGTTAGGGCATATCAGGACAAGACTTATATACTTAATAGTAATGTCCTGAGGAGTGTTGCTGAAGAAAGAGATCTTGGAGTGCAGGTTCATAGTTCCTTGAAAGCGAAGTCACAGATAAACAGGGGAATGTCGGAGGCATTTGGTACACTTGCTTTTATTGGTCAGTGCATTGAATATATGAGTTGGGAGGTCACATTTCTGCTGTACAGGACATTAGTTAGGCCACATTTGGAATACTGCATTCAATCCTGGTCTCCCTTCTATAGGAAAGATGTTGTGAAACTTGAAAGGGATGTGAAAAGATTTAAAAGGATTTTTACGAGGGTTGGAGGGCTTGAGCTATAGGGAGAGGCTGAACAGGCTGGGGCTGTTTTTCCCTGGAGCTTTGGAGGCTGAGGGGTGACCTTATAGAGGTTTACAAAATAGTAAAGGTATTTTCCCCAGGTTAGACGAGTCAAAATCTGGAGGCCATTGATTTAAGTAGAGATGGGAAAGATTTAAAAGGGATCAAAGGGGCAGAACATAGGGTATGTATAGAATGAGCTGCCAGAGGATATGGTGGAGGCTGGTACAATTAAACATTTGAAAGGCATCTGGATGGGTATATGAAGTGGAAAGATTTAGAGGGAAATGGGTTAAATGCTGTCAAGTGGGACTAGGTTAATTTTGCATGGATGAGTTTGGAAGAAAGGATCTGTTTCTGTACTATATATCTCTATGACTCTGTGACTGTACTGGTGGAGAGAAACAACAGCAACAGTAGAAATAACAAAAATACATGCTCAACACTCCAAATGCAAATCTTCATTTGGAAACTGGTAAAAAGCATGGACATATGAGCTGAGAAAGGAGTAAAAAGCCAGTCATGTGTAGACAATGTCGAGTCCTCAGAGAAGAGGGCTTTGTAAGGAGCAACAGAAGGTTCCATGAATTAGTTAGAGTTAGCTAATGGGAAAAAAAGGAGCAACCTTAAGAGGAACTGTGCAATAAATGGAAGGCAAAAAAATGAATGTTACTTCGCACAATGAGTATTGCCGTCACTGACATTAAGTCCCTGACATGTAGCTGCATGGATGTGAAAGAGCCAGAAACTAAATTTAGACTGGGGCTACATAATTGGGGAGGCCTCAGGGTTAATTTAATTTGAACACAAGCATGTTTTTTAAAAACCTATTGAAAGAGCCTAGAAAAAGAGGAAACATTAGGAAAAATTCAAGATTAGAAGTGGGTGTGACCCAATAATTAAGCCAGGTTTTCAGTGGGATATTTTATAAATACCGCATGTAGAAGGAAGCTTTTGGTTTTTTGAGACGGTGAAAGGACAGATGACCTCCATTTTGTTCAGAAACAAATGAGAAAGTTCCATGATGGCTGACAAAGATGAGAAAATACCAGAAGAATCAGATAACCATTTTGATCATTAAAAAATGTCAAGAAAATCCTGAAACTGTTTACTCTTACTACAGCGTACTGTGTGCCTCCCTCCACTTCACCTGGTAAAGGAGCAGTGTTCCAAAAGTTTGTGAGTTTAAAATAAACCTATTGGACGATGACCGGGTGTCATGTGACTTCTGACTTTGCCCACCCCGGTCCAACATCAGCATCTGTGCATCATGTCTGAAGAGGCGGAGACTTCAGCCTATAAGGATGAGACTATAGAGTGCAGATCCAATAGCTGTCAAGACAACAGAAATGCTCCAACGAACAGAATGTAAGGAGTGGAAATGTGTATATTATTTAAAATCAATTGGCGCTTACATACATGTCAGACAAAGGAATTTAATTACCTCCCGGAGAACAACTGGTCAAGAATCAAAATGTTGTCCACCATTTGGTCAAGGGCAGCCAGTAGAAGATTGAATTGAACTTCCAAAGTCATTGTGGAAAAAAAACTGTTGTGATGACCCGTGATAACATAAAAGAAATAGTTCACATGATCAAGAGGTAACAATAGCCAGCCAGCCAAAACAGGCTGAACCAAAATCAAACACAGTACTGTGGATAATGGAGATCTGAAACAAAGTGCTGGAGAAGATCTGGCAGCATCTGATAAGAGAAAACAGATTTAATGTTTTGAGTCTGTTCTGAAGAAGGGTCACTGGATCTGAAGCATTAAATCTTTTTTCTCTCCCACTTAGCTGTTGGACACTTCCTGTTTTTGTTTGAGGAGATTAAAGAACTAAAGAATGATCAACACCTGACTACTATTTTCCAGTTGTTGCGTAGAAGGATGGCTAGATTAAACATTTACCAATTTGGCTGAGGGTGTATACCTTGAACACTGACAGTCTTTCACAATCGTAGATAGTGTATTAGTTTATGACAGCAGATCGCTCACCCTAGATTCCCCTCACAAAGATATGTTGGAAAGAATACTATGGGGATATTTAAGCATTTGGCCAAGGATCTTGAAATAGATTGAAGATCGCAAATTTATTAAAGAATCTGTGATTATACAGGTCTGACAAGTCTGGAAAACACTTCTGTCATTACTGCAGATAGATTGGAAGATAGAATTCTGCAATGTTCGCAAGGAGTAAATGCTGGGAGCCACATAAAGCAGCATAATCATCTTGAACTGATGCAATAATCCTGAACTGATTTTGTTCAGACAACCTAACAGTCTGGTGAACAAAATGTAAAAGCAGAAGAGTCAATGCCCATGACAGAGATAGTTTTGAGGGAACAGCAATTTTCCAGTTACACAACTGCCAGTGTGGAAAATTCTAGTTCATCAGTCAAAAATATAAGATATGCAACTGAGAAGTCCAGCCTGATAAATAAATCATGAGAGATCAAGGGTTGCTTATGAATCCATGGGAACCAGATCAATACCAATGGATTGAAGAAATGATCAAAACGAAGAATTTGCCTTGTCTAAGTATTTAGAATACTTTGAAAAAGAGTTTGCCTCTTCCAAATAGAAAGATATTTCTTGGTCTAGAAATTCAGGATACCACAAGTTAAAAGGTATTTATTTCAGTTGGGCAATTATCATCTGTTTTGGGCATTCAGGAGATGAAAGGTCCTTGAGATGATGTTACAGGGCAACTACTTGGGTCAGCACTGAAAAGTTCTTCTGCAAAGGTGATTTAGAAGATTAAGGCTCCTCCAGATAAGAGAATGGAGCAATGACAAGATCAACAATGTCCTTCAAGAAGAACATCCAAGATTAACAGATCCCCCTGTAAATTCTGCACAGATCAAAGCCAGGAGGTACAGTTTTCAAGCAGAGGACATGCGTTCCTTTGAGATCTGTAAGCAAAGCATTCTGGGAAAATTGTGAAACTTAATGCATCTGTGAAACCAGAGATTATGAGGCATTGAGGTAGTAGTAAATATAATATAGGAGTACATATGAACAGATAATGATAAACTATTTGGTTAAAAGCTATGGAAAATAAAGAGCATGGAAGCATGAGAAGGGTTAAAGCATGAAGACTACTGGTGATCTGTTGCAAGGGGTCTGTGGAATGCGGAATGGGATAAGAATAGTGAATGCTCTTACACCAATTAACAGAGTAAGGCTGAGGCTGAAAGGTCACTATAGTGAGATGATATAACACAGTTAGTAAAGATAGCCTCCCTGTTAAGTATCATTATGACAAGATTGGGGCCATAAATATTTGGGACATGACATTAAATATGTAATTAATATTTAGTTGAGTCAGCCTGATTGAGAACAATTGGCAATAAATATCTAATTATGACATTAGGAAAATATTAAGTAAGGTGTGGAATGAAAGACCATTGTTGCAAAAGCTGACACTAAATATCTAACCGTGACATTCGAATAACATTAAGTAGAATATAGGAAAAACTATAGTGGGACAACTAAAGAGATAATGGGAACTAACATCACTGGTTTATTGTGTAGCTGGAGTGAGGTACTTTGATTAATATGGTTGGATATGCTGATAAGCTAACAGAAACATGATAAAAAAGATATAAAAAACCATGGAGCCTGGGGTTCGTGGGCATTCAAGAATCTGCTTTCTGAGTGTCACTATTTTTTGTTTGCAAAGAAAAGACCTACTTCTTGAAGAACTCTCTGCATCTCCTGGGGTTCTCTACATTTTCTCCATGACAAAGCTTGATAGAAATGTATACGGTAATAGTTCTGACCAGATTAAAATTTATGTTATATTGACTATCATGTTCTCCTGATTCTATGCAGCCTGGAGACACGGGGCAGAATCCTGCCATTTCTTTGACTGAGTGCAAAGTGATTCTCTCAAGGGTTGAGTGGGTTTTCTGCTATTTCTTACCAAAATTGCTGCTTTAATTGCCACTTGAGGCCTTGCAGTGAGAATCACACCATATTTCTGCTCCATCATACCATGTATCATTCTGGGAACAATACGTCACTCACCAGAGATTCCGGAATTGTCTGGCATCCTTGACCCAGCACTATATTTAAAAGCCCATAATGCATGCAGACAAGTATTGTCAGTTCGAAACTGCCCTGCACAGTTCCTGATACCCAGATATGGCACATGGGGAAATCCTTGTTCTATATTTTGGGCAGGGTCCTGGAGATTCTGCTGGTCAGAGTGGTAAGCAAGTGGCATTTTATTTCCTCCACAAGGGGCAACAACACCAGGGGGCCATGTACCAAGGCTCATGCTCTTCCACTCTCATTATTACCTGTGACAACTTCCCCACTCACCTTTAACCATCCCAAATTGCCACACTATTCAGCCTGCATGCCTCCTGGCTCAGGAGACCACCCCACCCATACCAACACTAATAGCTGTGCCACCTATTTTCAGCCTCAGTTATACCTGCCCAGCTCGCATTCCAGGATTAAAAGAAAAGATCCAAGTAAATTCTTCAAGGCAAGTGATGTACTGCTCGTCATTTGTTTTCTCATCCCTTATAAGGAGAGAATTCTGATTCTGACTGCCCCAAACAGGCTTTGGTCTGGTATAGGAAGCTGCCCTTGGGTTACAGTGCCAGGGTCCCCAAAGCAAAGGCTACCCCTCTTGACTGGACTAATGTCTGTTAACAACCTTTGCAAGATTCCTGGCTTTGTGTGTGGACTAAATAGCAAGGCCCAAGGTATCTCTGGCTGAGGGCAAAATACAAAATACCAAAGCAAGGCAAGGCAGGATACTGTGAGCATCCAGGTAGGCACAAAGTAAGTGATTGCTACAACAGCAAGCGAGGAGCCCAGAGATGCAACCTGGACCAGTTTCTGAGCTGGGTGCTTGTCACTGATGGCACTGTATGTTTGCTGCATATTTACATTGAGAGCTACCAAAGCAGCCTCGGTTACAGCATTGAAATGTGCAATCTTGTATGTGGACCGCAGGTGTGTCATGAGTATTCTAAATGGTCAGCGCATGTCAGATGCCAATGCGCATGGACATGGATTGCATGTGGCCAGAGCTCATGGAGAACGCCTGAGATGTAGTTTCCTGGTGTCCAACTTCAAGATCCTTTAGAACAAGCAGCAATTTGTACATGTTCTGATTTCCATGTAGAGTTGCCCCACAACCAGCTTGTATCACAATTTCAGTAAGATCGCAACTCAGTAAGTTGTACTGTTAACAAGGCACTTAACAAGGAGTAATGAGTGTTAATTGGTAGTTCATCACTGCCTGGTGTGTGTGAGATGTTGTTTTATAAGTGATCTATATTAACTCACTCAATAGCTCACTATATTCATTAATACGTGGTTCTTGTTCATTTATTCATAACTCTTTACTATGACATGGTTTCATTCATTCATTCATAAAACTGCAGGTCTGTAGTATATTTTACAATTGTAAGATAGACTAAAATTAAAGTAATACTTCCCAACCCATTACTGCTCCTTCACACCTTCAACCTTTATCAGCCCTATGTATATCAAAAGCTACCTCTGAATAAATATCAATGACTACCACCTTATTCTGAACAATACCATCACCACCATCATGTCTCCACAAAAGATTACCAGCCCTTATCTATCATCTCTCAGACCTGAGACCTCAAACAGTCTCCCCAGTTAGCATATACTGTTAAATACCTTTTAACTGGTCTGCTATTGCTTTCAGGAACTAACTGTCAAACCAGCGCTTATCATGAATGAATGAAACTCACACTGGTAAATAGTAACCAAATCTCACAACTCAGCTGTGGTAATCAGTTTAATATCCCTTATTCTTTAACTGAGTACAAGTACAATTTCTAACTTATTTAGAGCATATATGCCAAGTATTTTTTATTAACATTTACTAACGTAAAAAATTTGGAGATGCCGGTGTTGGAATGGGGTGTACAAAATTAAAAATCACACAACACCAGGTTATAATCTAACAGGTTTAGTTAGAAGCACTGGATTTCGGAGCACTGCTCCTTCATCTGTTGATGAAAGAACAGCGGTCCGAAAGCTAGTGCTTCCAAATAAACCTGTTGGATTACAACATGATATTATGTGATTTTTAACTTAAAAGGCAAAAGGACTAACACCTCCTAAGTATGCAAGCAGACCAGACAGACACTCTTAATCATATCAGGAGTAGCAGCCAGTACTTAGCACACGTTTTAACCCATCTCCTGTCTCCCAGGACAGAAGCCCCTCAAACCTTTGTGTACTATATAAAAAACAATGAAACACCATTGTAATGGAATTTTAATAGATGTAAGAACTGTGCATAAAAAGGCTAATGTAAGAACTGTATTTTGGGATTCTATTGCCTCCTCAACCTTGTGCTACTGCAGTTGCTGATTAAAGAGGCTATTTTCGCCACTCAGCCATTTCGGTTTTATTTGAAGACAAACCCACACGTGAATCTCGCCATGGCATTTCATTAAAATGGGGAATTTGTGGAACGAAAACTTTAACATTGAGATCCTGCTGAGCTGCTAAGGTCACAGCCAGGGCTTCAGGTAATCCTCTGGTGCGGTTCCCCTCTTTATTGATGACCTAGATGTCAATTGTAGTTTTAAGTTCTCCTGATGTTGATGAGATCGCTTCCATGTTGTTGTGCTATAACAGTCACCTGCCCATCTCTAAGGTTACAACTAGCACTATAGTTCTGCTGGACAGGTATCATCATGTTCTCACCTACTGAATCTTCTGCTTTCTTTATCTATCTGTCACCTTTGATTTGACAAGCACCTGAATGCTGCCTCTTAATTCACCAACTTCGGAAAGATCATGGCCACATCCAGATCATCCATCAGAAATTCAGGCTGAGTATTGCTCATGACCCAACCAGGAAACATTCATTCCCATGAATTCATGCTTCCCCCCAGTGCTTTGGTATGGTCATGTGTGCGAGATTTGATTTGTTCCAAGTCTTCTAAATTGTAGAAACCTTGTAGGGTAGAAGCAGGCCATTCAGCTCATCAAGTCCACTTCAACTCTCCAAGGCATTGCCAAATCACCTAACCTGCACATCTTTAGATTGTGGGAAGGAACCCAGAGCATCTTCAGGAAACCCACTCAGACATAGGGAGATTGTGCAGACTCCACCCAGACAGCCACCTGCGGCTGGAATCAAACCTGCATCCCTTACGATGTGAGGCAGCAGAGCTAAGCACTGAGCCCCCATGCTTCCTGATGCTTGTTTAATTTTGTGCATTCAGTTTTAGCATGAATAAGACTTCCTAAACACCTCCTCTATCTTCCCTACATAACACTGCTGGTTGAATAGTGTGCTGATGTTACTTTGTGCTTTACATATGAAATCATGTTTAGCATTCATATTTTATCAGATGGACAGTAACTACCAGCACAGGCCATTTATAATAACAAAACATAGTCAAATCCATGACTATTTTGCCTCCTACCTGCTGTTTTAAGTAGGATATTGATACCTATATTGATGTAAAATTGAATTTTACCTGGACTGTTTTTCAGTGACCTTTTTAAATTCATGTTTGGTTTTGTACTAATGCACTGCAGCCTGAATGAATTTGCTTTCAGTTTAAAACACACTGCAGTTTAGAGTGGGATTAATCAGGATTTAACTTGAAAGTAACCACATTCCACATAGCATTAAACCAAATTAACCTTTTTAGTGGAACAAAAGTAAATCAAACTATATTTCTACCTTCATCAGTGTGTCATGAACAGTAAGTTTTCATATTTCATTGAAAGTTTGTGAACAAAGGACATAACAGCTAAATTAATTTGAGAGAAATCTTGGCAGAATGATCCTGAGTTCAACATTCAGTTCAACAAGCATCAACATTTTGTATTATTATATTTAACAATTGAAAATAATCCAAAACATGCATCTGTCAGATGTTAAGTATTGCTGACAAAATATCTGGTAATTCACATTGTTAGACATAAACTAATTAAAACTGCTTTTGTAAGTAGTTTGGAGTAAATAAGTAATTTGGAGATAATCGACATAAAATGTTATTTTTTCCCTATAGCTTTTCTAGGATGACCATATATTGTAAAACCTTGCACTTAATAGGCAATCAGAATTTAAAGCGTTTTTTCCAAGAACTGCGTGTCACAAAACTAAAGCCAGGCTGTGGGAGTAAAGCAGCTAGATTTTGCTTGATGGCTGAATCGTGTAAACTCACCCTAATGCACTGTAAATAAGCACCTGTGGGGTCTGCTTAGAGTTTTTAGATTTTGAATGTGTCTGTCATGTTGGGTTAATTGACCGGAGCTCGTAAGATCAGAAGCTCAAAGAATCAATGAAGAAACCATCAGTGTCCACCTTTGTTTCGATAAAGCATGACAGCTGTTTCCCCTTGAACTGTTGCTCTTTATGCAAAACAATTAAACTCATTTTGATTCTGGAGCATCCTGTCATTTAGTTAATTGCTCAAGAAATATGCATATCCTTGACACTGATGCTTTCTAGTTTGCCTCACGCTATGGCTTGACAGCTATTCACTTACATGATTTATGGAATTTCCTCAAAATGGAGGCTACCTTTCATGCACAATAAATCAATCATACTTGAAGCATTCTTTTAATGAAATTAGAGGGCATATTTCTCAACTACATCATTGAACCACTTCACTTTTGTCAAAGGCCATTTACTTGCTTCATATTGTTATAAACACTGTCTAACTGCAATACTCATTATAATATTTGGTAACAAAATTCATTTTGAAAGGTGGCACATTGTCTATTTAATTACCATCATAGCTCTAATAATCTATTTTCATGTGTATGTTAGTCATATTATGATGTTTTTGCACAGCTGTAAATTTGCTGTTTCAGTCACATACTGTTGACAAGTAATTAAGCTTACAGCTAACCAGTACACAGTATTTGACACATTGACTACATAGGGCATCCTCTGATGCCTGTTGATAAACATGTAATTAGCAGTAACTCATGTTCTACATTCCAATCTGTCAGATTGCAACAATACTCATTCAAAAGATCTATCAGTTAATAATTGCAGAGAGATGCTATATGCACCTCTGTGACCTTGAAATCACTAAAGTTCACAGTTAATTTCCAAATTTTACTAAAACTGATAAAAGTCATTGGAATTTTAAATGTGTTCAATCCCCATGGAATAACTGCAACAAAAATAGCCAGTTTACTGAATGATGCATAAATGATAAAAAGTACCATCATTTTTCCACTTATTATAGCATCTATTTTCACACAAGACAGAAAGCTCAGAATTTAGGGTAAGTAATAACTGAAAATTAAGTATATAATTGGCAGTAACCATAGTTCCAAAATGACCGTAGAGTGGCTCTGTCATTAGAGAGAGAGAAAACGGGTGGTGAATTTAACCTGAGCATCACTGTGCCTCAGACAAGATGAGTCCTTCATGGCGACCTCAGCTGTTGTGGGAATGCTGTTGATATCACATAGAATGGCAGACAGAACAAAGAATATCTCTCAAGGATTGATTAGGAATGGTCAACATGGCTTTGTGCATGGGACATTGTTTCTTGAAAACTTGATTGAGTTTTTTGAAGAAGTGATGAAGAGGATTAATGAGGGCTAAGGGGTGAAATTTGTCTGTATGGATTTCAGTGAGGCGTTCGACAAGATTCCACATGGTACACTGGTTAAAAGGTTAGATCACATGGAACACAGAGAGAATTAGCCATTTGGATACAAAATTGACTCAAAAGTGGGAGGCAGAGGGTGGTGGTGGAGGATTGCATTGACTGTGACCAGTGGTGTGACACAAGAATCAGTGTTTGGCTCATTGCTTTTTGCAAGATAGATATATATATATATATATATATATATACATACATACAAAGAGAACCTTGGAGTGCAGATTTATAGTTCCTTGAAAGTGGAGTCGCAGGTAGACAATGTGAAGAAGGTGCTTGGTACTCTTGCCTTTATTGGTCAGTGCATTTAGTATAAGAGGTCGGAGATCACGCTGCGGTTGTGCAGGACATTGGTGAGGCCACTTTTGGATTACTGTGTACAATCCTGGTCTCCATGCAATAGGAAAGATTTTGTAAAACCTGAAAGTTCAGAAAATATTCACATGGATATTGTCAGGATTGGAGGGTTTGAGCTGTAGGGAAGGCTGAATAGGCTAGGCCTGTTTTCCCTGCAGCATCAGAGGCTGAGGGGTGACCTTGTGGAAGTTTATAAAATCATGAGGGGCATGGATAGGGTGAATATTCAGTGCTTTTATCCCCAGGGTATGGGAGTCCAAAACCAGAGGGCATAGGTTTAATGTGAAAGGGACCAAAGAGGCATCTTTTTCGTGTAGAGGGTATTACGTGTACGGAATAAGCTGCCAGAGGAAATGATGGGGGCTGGTACAAATGCAACATTTAAAAGGCATCTGAAAGGATATAAGAATAGGGAGGGTTTAGAGAAATACGGGCCAAACATGAACAAATGGGACCAGATTAATTTAGGATAACTAGTCAGCATGGATGTGTCAGACCGAAGGGTCTGTTTTGGTGCTGTACATCTCTAAGATTCTAAGGCTCCAACAATATTAATGTTCCTTTCACTCCCGGTGCACTTCACCCGACATAATCGCCCAGTTTTTCCATCTCAGCCTCATACCTTTCTCCATGCTTTTATTCAGACAACTTTATATAATCTCCATTTCCTATTACTTATTTATTTCTTTCTCACGATGCTCCAATGTTTGAATTATTTCAGCAAGCTGAGTTTCTGACTCCATCAACATATTTTTAATCAAAACATTGATTCTAGTAATAAGTTTACATAAGTAGTTGAGTCTTTCATGTCTTTTGGTCTTGCCAGTATAATTTCAGTTTCAACAGGTTCAATGCTGAAATGACTGCATTTGTCAATGCCTTTTCCTCAGCCAAATAATTTCTCAACATGAAATCAATACCTTTTCAGGTAAAGTAGGAATGATACTTATTCTAACAAAGTCACATTTAAAATAAACTTTACACAGAGGAAAGGGTAAACAATTTCCCTTAATACACCGAGTTAATATCTTGCTATTTTTTGGGGGATAGAGTTTAATGCAACCTCCAAGCATCAACGTTTGCTGACTCTACATTTTTAAGAATTATAATTAATTTGCCTGCCTCGTCAGATGAATAGGAGGACTTTCTCTTCAAGCAAAAATTGCCTACAGCTTTACGAGTCATGATATAATGACCTTGAAGAACATTCCTTTACTGGACAAAAGTGACAGCTTTTTTTTAACCTCCAGCAAACGTACCATGTGTGCCCTTGAACTAATGCTGTCATTCAAACCATCTCATCAAGAAAGGTCTGCATATTCAAGCTTTTCATCTTACTGGCAGAACCTGATCTCTGCTCATTGTCAACTTCACCTTATTCTACTTTTTACAAAATTCAAACGTAGCACTTGTAATGAATCACGATATGAGTTAATCATCTGTCATTCATAAATTTTCCCTTATTTTATGATGCATATGATCATGCAGGTAAGAACTTCTCCCTAAATGGATGTTGTACTTGAATTTCCCACAAACATTATCTTGTAAAAGTTTATTTCATTTAAGGTGTTCCACCTTCATTAGCCTATATTATCGAAATAATGCTATTTCATTTTCTCTTGAAAAAGCAATGCATATCTGGCTCATTCTCTTCCCCAGATTTCTAAATTTCTGTCTGTAGGCCTTCAGCATCAACTTATAAACATTGAGTATGGCAGTCTTTAATTACATTGAATCACATGAGTAGTCTGCTGAAAGAGATGAGTACATCTTCAAGGCCTTTTCTATGAAAACAATTGGAGGCAGTATGACCAACTGCTCTTTTAGCCAGTTCTGTATCTGGCCATTTTCTCAAAGGACAGAAGATATGTATTCACACAATCCTCAATGAACTCAGGTACTAAGTAAATGTTCTGCATATAATTAAAATTATGAAGATTTCTCTTTCAGTCAGTCTCACTTTGTGTTGTCAACTCAATTTCAAACAATCATAACCCATTTTCCATCTCAAACCTTTTGTTTTCCTCTCTTCATCTCTTCCTTCTCTTTGTACTTATATTTCTCTCTTTAGTTCAATATTTTGTAGTTCTACTTCAATTCTGGTCAATTGCATTTTGTAACTAACTTACTGTCATGTAAGTTATTGGTTCTAAAAAACATGTTCGAACTGTATTAGCTCCACCAAATATGATGAAACACAGCATTTTGTTGAAGTATCAGATACTCTATAATGACAACCACCTCTTTAGACACTTTCTAGCATTCCATATTCAACATTGAGTTCAAGACCTTCTGCCCATGGAGCCTGTCTTCAATTTTAATTAAAACACTTTGTTGCACCTGAGTGTCTTGTTTTCACAGGTTTGCTCTCAGCAAAGCTGACTTATTTTCAACTATTCACATATATTGTGAATACCTAATTTGCATTTGTACTTACATTAATATTCCATTTGTCTTTTGGTCTGGGCACCCTTACCATGTTCACTCACTCCTCCACTTCCCTGATCAATAATATATTTTTAAAAAATCATTTTATATGCTTTTTTTGTTCTGCAGATGAATAATTGGTTTTGAACATTAAGTTTCTCCAACACTTTCTTTTTAATTTGAGCCTAGCACGTGGGCCTAATAGAGACAGATGTATAACTTCTGCCTCCTGATAGTTGTAATTATGTTCAATCAGTTAATGTTACTGCATTTATTTCTATTGGCAATAAACTATATCTTGTTATATTAGACAAATGTTGATCCTCAGTAATAATCTATCCTCTACCACTGATAACTAGATAGGTCTTTAGATTCAGCATGGAAATGTGGCCATGAACTATTCAAACACAAGTCATCTTTATGACCCTCCCGAAGCACTGGTAATATGGTTACCAGTGGAAAATGTTTTAGCCAAACTGTACAAAATAGTAATCAGAGGTTGACCATTGCTGAAACATTACTTGGCAAAATAATGGAGAAAATTCAGACCCAGGAGAGAACATTTTCTGATTAGCAAGGTGAAGTTTGTCAGTCAATCAACAGTACTGATTTGACAGCAACAAAGTGAATGCAACACTCCAGATATAAACCTTTATCTGAGAGTTGGTAAGAAATGGAGAAAAAAACAGTATGAGCTAAGAAGAATAAAAGTTAGCCACACAGAGAAGAGACTTAAGTTTTAAAAGAAGAAAGCTCATGATTTTGAACAATTTAATAAGGACACAACCTTGTTAAGAAATAAAATGTGCAAGTGCACATGCATTATGTTTTGGACTGTGAAAGACAGGAGCTTACTTTTCGGTGAAGAAGTGAAAAAAATCACCATTGTCATTGCAGAAGGTGGGAAAACCTTTCAGAAGATAGGAACCATCACCTTGTTAATTGAAGAAATACAGGAAAAATCTAGGAAGAGATACAGAGATACAGTATTGCTTTTTAACATAATTTAAAACTCATAAGTAACATAATCCAATTTAGTTATCTAATTCAGCTCCATCAGATTCTTGCACACAAAGCATGATGCTGTTCGTCCTCTGTCTGCCATGTCCAGGGGCAGTCCCCCTATTACTTGAAATGCAACACCATACTTTTTATCCGACATCTTTAGAAAGTCATTGTGCAACCAGACAGCCTTCTAGATATGTTGCAGCTGTCAGGGATGAAATGAATTCTGGGATATCATTTGAGTTGTGATTTGTTCCTTGAGTGGCTGTGGTGAGATTGGATTTGACATGAGGAATGTCATAGGGGCAGGGTAAACATTCAATACTTTGTAAGACAAGTGCTTCTTTTTAAATCTCACCATGGGTCTATCATCCACTGGTGAAAATTAGACATGTCCTTAGACTCAATGCAGAAAGGAGGATTAATGGCACCATAAACTCCAACCACAAGCCATCTGCGAGGGGTACCAGATACTAATGTAACATTTTCTTTCTTGAACCTTAAGTGGCCCACTAATTCATGAAGGATTCTTTCCCTTTGGCACCAAGCTTTATCTTCATCACCATATGTGTTGATGTCTTTTCACAACACTCCCAAATCTTTATTTCACTATTTATGAAGACTAGGGTCCCGTATAATTTATTAATTCTTCAGCCTGATCTGCCAACTTCAATGATTTCTTCCTGGAACAATCATTGATTGCAAATTTCTCTACGTTACTTTTTATCTACCAGCTGTCTCTTCATTCCACCAATCTATGTCCTTTTGAAGTTTGGCACTCTATGCTGCATACTTTGTACTACTTCCAAGTTTCATGTTATCAGCACGTTTTGAAATTGTGCCCTATAAACCAAAGTTATTTCTATATATCAAATATGATAAAAGCAAATATTAGCACCATTAAGGCCTGGGGAAACTCTTCTGTAAACATCCTTCAAATCCAAAAACAACCCAATCAGTGCTCCTCTCTGTGACCAATCACTCTGCCAATTGCATATCTATTTTGCTGCTATCCCTTTATTCCATGAGCTCTAACTTTGCATAAAAGTTTATTGTGTGGTATTTTAGCAAAAACAATGTATTAACTGACATTGCCCACTTGTTTGAGATCATTAAACTTCCACATTCTTGCCAGTTCAGTGCTTGAATATTGCTGAAAATAGACATAGTTTGCCAAAACATTTCATTCTGTAAGATAATTAAAGTGCCGTGACCATTCCTCAGTAATGCTGATCCACACTGTATTTTCAATCTTCCACTCGGCATTAGGCTCATTTTCAGGAGTGAGTTAAAAAACCTTTGAAAACAAAATGGTTTTGACCCCCATAAAGTACTGTCTCTCTTCTGACTCCAGGAATTTTATTAATTCACAGGAATTTGTACTTCTGACATGAACTGTTAAGCATTAATACACAGAAGAATTGTTTTACCAATAGTGCTGTCAATTGGTACTTGCTTAGCAATAACCTGCCCAGTGACACTCAGTTTGAGTTCTGCCAGTGCCACTGAGCTCCTCATCTCATTACAGCCTTGCTCCGAACATGGTGTCATGAAGACATGTTATATTTAATATCTTTAGGAGGCCTTATGTTTTGAATATTGTATAGAAGTGAACTTATTTTAAGTCTTATGGACATACTTGGAGTACTTTCTTTAAACAAGGTCGATGCAAGATAACTGTGGATATTGGAAAAACATTTTAACAAAATATCTAAGAAATCACAAGATTGAAAATCGCTATTAGCTTTACTGTAGAAGCTGCTGGGGATGTTTATTGAATTGGGACTGACTTTGAGATGGTGCTTAATTGATCTAGCTAACTGGAGGAAAACCTGCTAAGAACATTCTGTCTATCTGCTCACTCCAATTTCTGAAAAGAAAACACTCTTGCTAAGTTCAAGATGAAAACCTACTTGACTTTTGAATGAGTGATTGAATTACTATCTGGAGATTATACTTCCTGAGCAAGCTGTGATTACAAAACTGCAGAAAAGAAACATGCATGATTCAAGATTGATTACACACTCCAGAATAGAATCCCAGACCAGTTGAAGTTGGAATGTAACTTTGAGGTTACCATCAGATAAGTCATGATCTTATCAAATGACAGTACAAGCTTGAGAGGCCTATTCCCACTGCTGATTATTTGTATGTTCAAACCTCTAATAGAAGGGAATCTAACCATCATTACTTAACATTAAATTACATTATCATCACTAAATTCCCCACTATCAACATCCTGGGAGTAACTATTGACCAGAAACTGAACTGGACTAAACATTAAAAATACAACACCTACAAGAGCAGGTCAAGGGCCAGAAATCCTGCAGCCTATAACTAACATCCTGACTGTGCAGAGCCTGTCCACCATCTAAAAGGCACAACTAAGAAGTTGCTTGAATGACAGCAACTCCAAAAATGCTCAAGAAACTCAACACCATCCAGGAAAAAGCTAATTGTTGACTGGCACACACATCTACAAATGTTTACACCCTTGACCACCAACGCTCAGTAGCAGTGTATTGTCTACGCGATGCACTGCAGAAATCCATAAGGCTTTTTTCACAGTGCTTTCCAAACTTGTGACCTTTATTATCTGACTTGACAAGGCCAACAAATACATGTGAACAACACCATTTGCAAAATACCCTCCAAGCCACATACCATCCTGATTTGGACATGTATGGCTGTTCCTTCAGTGTTATCAGACCTTTGAGAATAAGAGTTGGGATGTCATTTTGAAGTTGTACAGGATTTTGGTGAGGCCTTTTCTGGAGTAATCCATGCAGTTCTGTTTAACCTGATTTAGGAAGAATATTGTTAAATTGGAGAGGGTTCAAAAAAGATTTACCCGAGTGTTGTCAGCCAATTTTAAGTTTGAGTTTGAGTTGTAAAAATGGACTGGATAGGGTAGGATGTTTTTCACTCAAGCATAGAAGTTTGAGGGGTGACCTTATAAGGTGTATAAAATCACAAGGGGCAAAGATAATGTGAATAGGGTGGAGAAGTTCAAAACAAGTGTACATATTTTTAAGGTGAGATGAAAAAGTTTTAAAATGGACATGAAGGGCAACCTATTAAGACAGAGAGTGTTTTGTTTGTGGAATGAACTGCCAGAGAAAGTAGTGGATGCAGTACAGTTGCAAGATTTAAAAGATATTTGGATAAGGACATGAATAGGAAAAGTTTGGATGGATATGGGCCAAATGTAGGTAAATTAGACAAGATTAGCTTGGAAAAATGGTCAATGTGGACTGTTTGGACTAAACTGTCTGCCTCCATGCTGTATGACTCTACCTTGAACTCATCAGGATGTAGTAATAATGCCAAAATGTTTTCCATTGAAATATTACATTCTTGTGTATCCTGAAGCATGCAAAATGAAAAAAAAGAACTTCAGCAATATAACTCTGTTTTCATTACTAATTTCTTCCACCACAGTTCTTCTCAATACTTTCCTGTCATTGAATTTTTCGGAGATCCTCTCCAACCCAGCTGAGGGCGCAGGTTAAACTTTTCTTAATTTTGCACCTTGATCCAAAATCCCCACTGTGGCATCTTAAAACCTTGGAGTCTCTATTCTCTCACTGTCTTGTTGTCAACCATTTTTCATTCTTTGTCAGGTCAGTCTCACTTGTGCAGTGCCTCTTGGCATCTACTCCAAACGCCTTAAATAATCCAAGATAATGTTAGTCATGATCTACTTATTGATACAGTACAAAGTATATTGTCTAGACATGACTTATATGATAAAGTGCACTTAGCACAAAATTGAATTGGTCCTAGGTCACTTGTGATGGTTGTGCCCTTTCTGGGATCTGACAGGTTTTTTTCAAGAATCCTAGAATAGAATCAGAAAAATCAACAAAAAAAACATGCCATTTGGCCATGCTGGATCTTTGTAGAAGCAATTCAATAAGTTCCACTTGTCTGTTCTTCCCCAATAGCCCTGGAACAATCTTATCTTTAAATTTTACATTTTTCCTTTTTGAAAGTTATCTTTTAGAATCTACCCCCAGTACCCTCTCAGGAAGTGCATTCGATAGTCAAACCATTCACTGTATATTGAAATATTTTCACATCACCTTTGGATCTTTTGCCAATCAAAGTATTCAGTGACTTTTAATTCTTGTCACTTTCTCCCTAGAGATTCTGTTCAAAGCCCTTATCATTTTGAACATCTCTTTCAAATTTTCTTATCTAAACTGAATACCCTAACTTATCCAAACTGTCCTTATGACTGAAATCCCTCACCCCAGAACCATTATCATAAGCCATTTCTGCACCATCTTCTAAAATCTCATATCCTTTCCAAAGAATGGTGCCTAGAATTCGAGACAGTACACCAACTATTAATTGATCATAATATTGTGGGACAGATGCATTTAAGATAAATGTCTCTAGTCTATATCATCTAATGTATCTACTTTTTCAAAGTGGTGGCTTGAGGCATTAATTAATCAAACACTATTATTAAGATTTCAACAAAATTTGAATTAAATATGAGTAACGTATGAACACAGAAGTTTTTCTAAACAGACTTGTGCTAAATATTCCTGCCAATTTATGAGTTTTACTTAATGCAACACTGTGATACTGAGGACATATCTTGTATAAATCCCATCCCATATCAATGCAAATTATCTCTATTCTATGAGCTCAATGTTGTAAACCACTTAAGAAAGAAAAATATTTAGATGGACCAGTGGCTACACTGTTGGATCATTTGAACAAAAAATTCAGATTAAAAATTTGAATTATGTTCTAGTTTTCCTTTGAAAGCAAATGTATTGTCACTCAAAGAGAAAAAGACAGAATAATGGATTAAACACAGAGAAGAAGCAATGCCTGCAACATCATACAATAAGAGGTAAAGAAACTAAATGCTGACGAATGAGTCACAAAAGTGCTGATTTCCCAAAGTCAGTACCTCATAATTTAAAGGCTGTGCTTTAGGCTCTGTGCTATATTTGTTATCTGGAAGTATATTATTATTCCTTTACTGTCATGTGGTCAAAATCTGGAAATTCCTTCCTAACAACATTGTAGGGTAGCTATAACACATTGAAGTCAGTGTTCAAGAAAGCACCTTAATACCACCTTAATAATTCAAAGGTAATGAGGGAAGGCCAGTAAATAGTCAGTGTAGCTCAAATTCCATGGAACAAGAAAAGGAAAGATATACACTGAGGAAGGCTGACACAACAGAAGACAGGTCAATCAAAATACATCTTCAACTCTCGTCCACTGGCTGGATGGGGCTTCCAGTGGAATGCTTCAGAAATACAAGGATAGAATTTGATATACAGGTAACAGCAAATCATTTGCATTACTGCCAGTTGAAATCTGTTCGAGCACTATGCTGCAACATACTGTACATTACCAAGTAAGCATTAATGAAGTATACCTTATAGGCAGCAATGTAACATATGTCTTGATCCACTTTTAGTAAATAGACTCCAAGAACTCACCCAAGATCCTGGTGAAATGCAAGTAACTGGCATCTTGCAGCACCTTATGTCATTGACATTTCCTGTGCCAAGCATTAACACTTACACAACTACTCAGCTGCCTCATACACTTCAGTCTATCGGTGTGAATAAAGTGCTAGGTTATTCACAGTAAGGAGGAGCATGTGGAGTTGGCAGCAGTCTCAGGGAAAAAAAACTATTGCCTTTTCTCATGTAAATCAAAGTTCAAACTGTGTTTGTTACCCATCACTCAGATTATCTACCCATTAGGACATTAATCTGTTTTCTCTCTTGTACTTTCAACATGCAGAGTGTATAAAATAGAATATTAAATAAACCTGGATTTAAAGTTTGAAATGCATATTAGTTTATTGCTTTTTGCAAAAGGGTTGCCTTACTATCTAAGGTGATACACTTTAAGTACTAATAAATTGTATCTTACTATACTTTGGCTAAGTGCTATTTTCGCAGAGTTTCAAGTTGGATTTCTTTCTGCGAGGGCTACTCAGTTTTCTTGTGCTATTGGACCAAACTCATCTCATTTACTAATGTCTAAATCCCATGTCATGCCAACTCTTCCACCCACAGTTGCTGGAAAAACTCTCCACTGGCAGGATATCCTGTGATATGTAGCATCCCTGGCACTAGTGTCATATTTAAAAGGCCACTTTGCATTGGCAGTCCAAAGCTGTCCTGCACACTTCTAGACATTCTCGCCAGGCTTGGCTAAGGAGGAGAAATTGGTGCCCAACTTTACAGAAAAGGAACTGAAGGCCTTAATGAATGGGGTGGCACAGAGGAAGATCATTTTATTCCCAGAGAATGCCAGATGAGTCCATTTCACCAAACCCTGCCAACTTGGTCCAAAATTGCCACCCAGGTCTTTGTGGTCTTCATGGTCTGGAGAAGTGTACTTTTAGCATGCATAGTGCAGAGAATAAGTGCTGAAAAATGTGAATGATCTTCTCAAGTCTGCTTGATGCCACCATCTACTCTCTGCTATCTCACACTCATTCTCCCACTAAGGTTTATACTCTTACTATTACAGACAATATTTTCCCTCTGCCACATCAATCCCACTCCCTACCATCTATGTGCCCTCTGTGCAGCCTGATCATTCACTCAGGACACCTCATCACTGTTCCCCTACCTTCACCAATACTCACAGCGGTGATACCCATTTCCATATTACTCAACCACTCCCTTTCTCTCATTCCAGGAGAAAACAGTTATTAACAAGGTTGAACAGGCCAGATTGGGTGGTGAGGTGCCAGATATTCATTTGTTCACCCCTTCAGGGAGAGGATACTGGATTTAACAGGTGAATATCTGGGCTACTCCAATGGGAATGTAGAAACCTCCATGTCCCAGCAACCAAATAAGAAACATTGTTTGGTAGTACTATTCCCCCATTACCAACACTGCGGTTTTCAGGGTAACAAGCAACAACGCCTTTAGTTGCAAAGTTTTCTGTTTTGACTCCTGCAGGTACCAGTGGATGTTCATTGTGTCTGGCATAAAAAGGTCCGCCTCACAAAAGATATCATCCTCCACCTCTGAGAAAGGGTTAACAATCACACAACACCAGGTTAGAGTCCAACAGGTTTATTTGGAAGTACTAGCTTTCTGAGCACTGCTCCTTCATCAGGTAACTCTGAAAAAGACAGCATTGATGTTTCAAAGGAAGCAACAGTGAGGGTGTCTCCTACAACCTCCACCAGATCAGATGGTGACACTTCAGTGTAATGGTGCTGCCATTTAAAAGATGTAACATTGCTCAAACCTGAAGCCCCCTCCCACATAGAATAAAACACTTGTCCAACCACTCTAAGTGTGAATGTAGCCATTATCATCTCCATTGCTCACTTGCTATTTACAGCACAATGGAAGCCAACAGACATCACACTGCAATTTCTGTCTTTGTGAAACACATATATAAACATCTCTCTTTTGGTGCTCCACCCCATAAACTCCAAGGTCTTGTAAATCGCTTTAGCTGGAAGTGAAGCTTAACCCTCTTAGGATGATAACACAGGCAACCTAAGCAACACATATCTCAAATGACAAGCACTGTTCCAAGTACAAAGCAGAAGCATCCAATTTCATTAAATGAAATGGAGTTGAAGAAGCTTCCGATATACACATGAAACAGCTAAAGGGAAAGCAGAATCTGTCAGTTGTTAATGATGTCAAACAGCAAGTTGTCTCAATTTCCTCTTCTGCTGGCAGGATATCTTAATGAGTTAGTACCTAGGAATTGGTTCCAGCAAGTCTGATAAAGATCTTCTACTCAAGCAGATGGCAGATGTTGAATGGTAACTGGGACTTTGTGAAGGAGATCCTCTGTCTATTAGAGAGTGGTCAAAGTTAGAATTGGGTTTTGGGCTTTGTTTTCTTTGGAGAAACAAATCTGGCTGTTTATACTCCAACATGTTAAAACTCACTGCCCAACCTCCCATTAGCATCATTTTGAAGATCAAAAAATAGAAAACTAACAAAAAGGATTATTGCTTTTATTTGAGTGAACAGAGAACATAATCCTGATTGACATCATCACAAATCAGCCAAAAAGCTATCATTTATGCCTGTGAAACAACATATCATGAAAACTACTTAATTTTGGCCAGTTTTGTTATTTTCCTTAATTTATCCCTTCGCTGTATTTGTTTGTCTGTCATTTGTGGGAATTGAGCTAAAATCAAAGGATGTTGGGTTTAATTTGATTACTTTGTTGTTTAATTTTGGTCAACTTAAGTTATTGTATTGTTAATAAATTGCTAGACCTTTTGCTGAAACTACAAACTGGTGTTGAAATTGATTATCTGAAAAGTCAAGGATGGGTTATTCAAGAAGTCTGGTTACAAAGAATTGGAGTCATTTTTGAAGGTTTCAATTTTTCTGTGTTGTGACTGCAGAGGTAGAAAAACTGAGTCGGTTTGGCTCTCTGAGACCATATTTAAACAACACCTTACTTCAAGTGCGGTCTCACCAGCGTTCTACATATTTGAAGCAAAATGTCATTTTTTTTTCTGTGCTCTTATCCTTCTGCAATAAAGGCTAATATATAATTTGCCTTCAAGAACCCCAAATCCATACAAATCTATTCACAATTAAGACACAAAAGGACAAATGATACTATGGATATGAAAATAAAATAGACAGGAAAAATAAAATTCCAAAAGACTTTTAACTCGAATGACATGCTGTTGTCAGCAAAACAATGATCATTCTTCACTTTGATAACAGATTCAATGGACTCAGGTCTTCTCTTGCTAGGAGACTTTCATTATACTTTCTTGGTCTTTCTGTCCTTTCTCCCCACACAGAGGGGAAAAGTAAAAGGAATGTCTTCTGTTTCATCTGAATTCTTTTTCAGCTGTCTTGTCACTTACAGCTTTTTAACACTATGTAGCTCAACCAAACAGAGGATTGTTCTCTGGCAGAGTTTCCTTAATTAAACGACACAGTAAATTCTCTCTTCTTAAAACAGTTGGGAACAAGCAGGTTGGGACAGTCTAGATTGTGATTGAGTAATGGCACCCAGGAGACAGTGAAGGTCCAGGCAGCATTGCACAATTTGTATGTTTGGGGAAATTAAGCACTAAGAAAAACTACTTCTACTTGTTTACTTTCACTCAGTATCAAATTCTATTCTTACTGCTTCAAAAAGTAACATTATATGGCATAACTAAAAACATGTGGCACTTGATTTTCAAGTTGCAAACATTTTCTGGTAATAACAACTCTGTAGTATTCCAAAATCTATTCCAGTTTATAGTCCTATTTCTTTTGTAATGTTTCCTCTTTCAATATTCTAAGCTTAGCCTCACTATTATCAATTTCCTTGTGACGGAATTCAAACGTTCTCCCCATTTTCAGACTTAAAACTTGCTTTAACAACTTTATAAGTTTTCTTGCATGTCAAACACAATTTTTGACTTCTCTTATTACTCATATGCAACTAAAATAAGATTTAATTCTATTTATTGAATAAAAACTTCAGGAGATAAAATGCTGAACTTGTTGAACTTTCTTGAGCACAAGCAAGTGAAATCAATAATGGACTGCCAGTTGTTTGTTTTTCTTTGGGTGATCTAGGCAAACACTTAAACTGTGTGCATATAGTATTGGATGTATATTATGTATATATATGTAACATATGTACAGGGTCCCTGTGACACGCAATTTGCTTTGTGCCCCTTTCACACTCTGATTAACATGTTTGATGACAAGAATGTCAGATTCAATTCCCTTAAAAAGATATTGACAAAGACACAAATATCAGCAAGATAAAAGTGTCAAATTACTAATCTAAATCACACTTTCCTGACTTTCACTAAATTTTCATGGACACCAGATTATACGCATGACATTTTGTGGAACTAGTTGTATTTTCCTTAACTCTATCTCCAACCCTCAAACACTTTCTTTACAAAGTCAGAAGTCCCATGATACCAGGTTATAGTCCACCAGCTTTATTTTAAATCACAAGCTTTCATAGCACTGCTCCTTCATTGAATGAAGTAGAGGGAAGCGCACAGGCACAGAATATATAGGTGAAGGGATAATGGCAAGGTAATTCCAGGTAATTAAGGGTGCCAACAGATAAGTACAGATAATGTGAGTGGAATGTCAACAGGCTGAATAACAAGTCTTTGAGAGTGATCAAAAGTGTCAAATGGTGTGAGTAAAGTGTCAACAGCTACATAACAAGTGAAAATATGATTTATGAACCAATTAATTAAGGCAAAACATTAATTACAAATAATCAAAAATAAGGTGTGCTAGAAACAAACCAAGTAGATGGAATAATATGAATAGATATTAGAGACTTATGAGGAGGGTCTAACCAGAGTAACAAGTAACCTGGTGTTGTGTAATTTCTGACATTATCCACCCCAGTCCAATACTGACACCTCTACATCATGATTTTTTTACATACAATTTTGCACATGTCCTTTGTTATTATCTTATCTCATTCATGAATGTAAAAGAACATTATTATCTAAGTCAATATTTACAAGCTTTGTTTTTGTTTTCAGAATAAACATTTCATTTGATTCCAACCTTAACATGTTTTGCATGTCCATTCATTTGATTCATTACCCAATCATAATTTTAACTATGGACTAACTAATAGTTAGAACCCAATATTATAGATCCTACTTGTGTGGCCTGATTTGGTTTAAGACAGTAACTCTGTTCCCTTATAGTTTATATGACTTTGTACAAACTGTTACACATATATGGCAATCTAAAAATGAGAGTAGCTCAATGGTGTTTGCCTCATATTTCCATATTTATAATACAATGGGATGATTCTAAATCCAAGAAAAATCCATAAACCATTTATTAGCCATACTATAATTTACAAAGTGTGAAATTCAATGCCATTGAGTCACTATGTTCACTCATTTATTCTAATGAGGACATTGTAACATTTTAAACACAGTTCTTAGAACATTCAATTGCCCAAAGGACAAGACTCTTTGCTCTTCCTTCATTTCACCATTTTTATTCAATACTCTTTCTTTTCTCTGTCTAATCAGTGGCACAAATGTTTCATTAGCTGAACTCACCACTGGAGTTGCAGGCTGACCAGCGTCAAAAGTTTGCATTCTTACATCTTAAAGAAAATGGCTCATGAGGAAGTTGGTGCATTGATGTAAATTTTACAAAATATTGAACTAAACTGTAAACAAAGGTAGCGAATACAACATCTGAATCTTGTGCTTTTTTGGACAAGCATTGACTTGCATTGAATTTTTGGAAAGATTTATAGCCATAAAGCCAACATGTTTTCTTGTTATCTTGTACCAAACTCGCCTCTTAACTAGCTACCTTGAAAGAATGTTGTGCACCAGGATATGTGCTGGCAGAGCAGAGCTGCCCTGCATGGTTCCTAACCTGGAGGTCCTGCTGGACAGGATCTTGCTCTGGCTGGACACCCTCTTCCTTCAGGACCAACAGAGGAGACCACAACACCAACCCAGGCTAGTCTGGTCTGGGGTTTGCCATCTGGGTCTGTATAGTCGCAGCCATCTGGAGAAATGCCCAGCACTGTAGAAAGAAGGTAAATAACTTTCTCCATTCTGCCAGCATAAATGTCACCACCTTCTCTCTGATTCCTCACACTCACTCTATCTGCTACTGTCTCAATCTCCCAATACAATTCATGCAATAAGTTTGATGCTCTACTGCTCTCAATATTGCCTACAACACCTTCCCTACTTGTGGTTATCCATCTCAATGCCTGACACCTTTAAAGCTGCATACCCTTTATTCATTTGAATCAAACACCTTCCCAACCACACCAACCTGCATGCCTGCTATTCATTTTATTGGAATATCTCCCCACTCACATTCTTCCCCCCACTAAATCCTGCTTCTCTCATCCTGGAGGAAAATAGACCACAATGGGTTCGAAATATTCAAAACTGGTGATACGCTGCACAATAGTCCACTCCTCACACCTTATATGGACAGCATCCTGACACTGGCCACTCCAAAGGACTGGCTGTTCATGTCCAAGCTCCTGGACTGAGATGTGAGAGTGCCCTTGTCCTGCTGAGCTGAAAACTATTGAATGAATGTTATGTCACTTCATTTGACAGGGGGTGATTAACAACGTGACCCACTTCTAGTTTTATGCTTGGCCTAAACAGCACAGCAATTCAGCAGCACTGAGAGCCTGGCAACCTGGAGGGAGCTAAGCTCAAAACATTGAGGCAATACAAAACAGGAATGGTGCGATGATCCAAGCAGGCTTAGACTGTGTGAGTATTATAATAGTGAATGAAGAGCCCAGAGAGGAAGCCCGGTTCAGAACATGAGCTGGGTGCTTTTCCCTGGGCACACAGTGTGCTTGTCACAACATTAAAATGATAGTTGCTGGTGCATCGTGAGCTGCAACAATGAAGTTCAAAAGTGTACTGCAAGTAGATCAGAGATATGCCATGAGGGATCTTACCGGCTGGCACATATCAAATGTAATGGTCAGTAGTATCGGGTGCATGTGTTCAATGCTCAATGGAGTGTGCCCTGAGATGTCACTGCCCGAAGTCCAACATGGATGTCCTTTGGAACAAGTGATAGGCTGAAATCACTAGCTCTGATGTCCGCGTTGAAAGTTTTCAATATCTAGGTTCAGCATGTTTAGTAAGATAGGAAGCTGAATATTAAGAAGTTGAGTTGCAGTGTTAATAAGGCATTTAATGAGCTTAATTCCCCACTTAATTAGCAACTTACCATTGCCTAGCACTTGGCAAAAGCATTACAGAGATGCAACAAGTTGCTCCTGATGTTGAGAGAGACCTTAATGAATTTCTTGTGGGACTGAAGCACAAATCTCACATTGCTCACATGACTCAAGCATCTAGACGGTTCTGTCCAACACCTCTATTCAAGAAGAGAGAGGTAGCTCTGCCGTGGGGAAGATTCCCGTCAAAGATTATCAGGATAGGTGGGAATGTGGAATTTATAACATAAACAGAGTGACTATGATCTTATTGATTGATGGAGCAGGCTCGGCAGAACAAATAGCCTATTGCTACTCCTAATATGCATGTTCATATATAAATTCCTTCCTCTATTCCATAAGTCCAGATGACTACAATAAAAAGACTAGTCAATATCATTATAACTGCGATTGCAGATTAACACACACAATATAATTCTTTATCCACTTGCAGGAGTACTATTAATTCCAAGGTTATTAACATATAAGTACGCCTAATTGAAACAACACTAGAAAAAATACTTTCGTCCGTAATCCACCAAATTGCAATCATTCCAAATTCAAATAATTGCGATTGATTTTCATATGAAAAATATCCTTCTTGGCACTGAGAAACCACCTAGAGTTTCTTTACATTAACCTTTTTCAAATTAAATTATTTAATCACCTTAAACACTGTTAATGTTCCCTTTGAGTACATGAAATAATGGTTCATTTCAATTTTGTTTTGTCAATTTCAGTATTGAAAACAATTATGTCCAGACTCCATTGTTTAAAAATCAATGTATCAGAGACAGTAGCATTTACAGTCTGATGGAAGTTCACTAATAGAATCCAATTAGACCTATCTCGAAAGCTAATAAGCAGCAATAAATGGAAATGATCTGACTGAGTTCCTGCCAACTCCTCTTCTTATAAAAAAGCCTTCAAATTGTCATCATGTTGTGATGAATATTTTTAAACACGAGAGGCTGCTATCTGTAGTCTATATCACGTGGTCTGTCTATTCTAAGAAATAAAACATACAGTTTGAGGCTGAGTGAGTTTATTCAGTCCAGATATAACTATCAATTTAGAAAAATAATATTTCATAATAAATCATATTTCATTCAAGAAACTAAATGTGGTGAATTTAAACCATAGAAAGGATTAATTATGCCAGTTTGATAAAGGGCAGAGCAAAAATTGTTTGGCTGAAATGACATCACTTCTTTCAAAAAGAACAAGAAACAGTTGTTCAAACAGATTTGGTTCTATTTTTCCAAACTAAGGATACTTCTTTAAATACCAGATGACATTTTTCCCTGAACAAAAAGAAACTTAAATCTGCATTTTGCCAACTTCAACCTTTTCGATCATTTCCCCCCAAATTCTTTTTTCTTTTGAGAGATTTGTTTTTTCAACTACCCAGACTGTTTCATCTTAATCTGTCTAGTTTAAGTGTAGTTTTCTCAAATCAACTGTTTGCAATTAATTTTTTTAAAAAATTTCTCTATTTGTGAGAACTCTCAGACATAAAATTCCCAAATATTCATCAGGATAAGCAAGCAATGATTGTGACCAATAAGCACAACTGAAGACAAAATAATTTAACAGATTGACTGAACTTTAAAATTATATTTTCTGATGAATCAAACTCACAACTCTCTTTTTTTAAAAACTTCATATATTACATGTACATTTGCAAAATCACAACTCAGGACAAAAGATGCATGTAAACTTGAAATACCTGAAACATCATATGCATAAGGACTTCTGTTCCAATGATCCAACTGGAATAGCCTCATAATATAAAACAAAGAACTGTAGACGCTGGAGTTCTGAAACAAATAAATATAGAAAGTGATGGAGGAACTTAGCGGGTCTGGTAGCATTCAACAAATTGCTGCAGAAGATCAGCAGATTTGGGAGCATCTGTGGAAATGTTTTGAGTATGGTGATCCTTCTTCAGAACTGATAATTGTCAGGAAAAGGTGGTATTTATGGTGATGACAGAAGCTGGGGTGAAAAAGTGTGAGTGAATAGGTGGAGATGGAGCCCAGAGAGAGAGAAAGAGACAGTAAGTTAAGCAAATAAAGAGATGGTTGATAGCAAGCCAGGGAAGAAGAAACGTTGTTAATGGGGACAATGAATAAGTGAAAATAGATTGGATGTGCTAACCTACTGAGTTTCTTCAGCAATTTCTGTTTTTGATTCGAGATCTTAAGCATCCGCAATGTTTTGCTTGATTGTAGGTTGGGCAGCATTTGTGGCAAGGAAACCAGGTCAATGTTTCAAATCCTGTCACCCTGTTTCAGAAGTGGAACCTCTTATTAATGTACTTTACAGTCTCCATTTACACATTCTAATAGTTTACAATCAAATCAAAGTAATAAAACAGCAAGCACTTTTTAAAAGATAGGAAATAAATTGTGTCAATGGTTATGATCCTTATTCCTTCAAGGGGTCTTTATAGCATTTGTAATTAAAACAAAAGAAAAAGTGAATTCTCACAAGAAAATATTGTAACTACAGCAACAATGGCCTCTAGAGCCATAGGCAGATCTGTCATAGGCAGATTTTTCATAATGAACGATATAACTTCACAATCCTTTAATCAATTAAAGTAAAATTCTCTATTCTTTCAGTTCATAACAACATACCTTAAACAACAAACTGCTTTGAAACAATATACATAACTGGGCCACAGAGAGTTAGGCAACTTCTAGTAGATCGAGTTACTGGACACTGACTTACAGACACTCAAACAAATCAAGGAAACAAAAGAATTACTCTCTCAATAAAAAGCGAACTCCACACTCACCTTTTGTCAAAGCATTTCAAACTTACTGTGTGAACTCTACTCAACTTTCAAAGTAACTTTCTATAAATAGTAGATTTATTTTTATCTTTTATATCTCTCACCTTAACTCTTTTTGCTCTACTCTGTTAAGGATAATTATAAAAATACCCTTGAGCAGAACCAAATGTGAACCAGTACTACTAAGACTCAGTCATACTTTTTTACTGGAAGATTAAAAGCAAACTTTTTAAATTTACTTTTGCTCTAATGTTATTTCTATGCCACTCATCAAAATTTAACATCCTAATTTAAGTAGAAATTTATTCATTTGCTTAGTTGTTGAGGTTAGGGTAATCCAATAATATATTTCTTTCTCTTTTCTAAACAGTTGATTGTGTAAATTTGAACAAGGTACCAATCAATATCATAACCATTCATTCAGTTTTGGAATTTATCAATGTCTGGCCCAATTAGCAGCCATGCCTCTAATAATTCTGCTAATGTTATGACTCACTGGGGTAGCACACTGGAAATCAAGCCTCATTATTCCCAGAGCTGTCAAAAAACTCAAAGATGTCACAAAAATATGGAAAATTACTCAATTTACCTGTACTTTTAACATAGGTTGACAGAAAGTATTGACCAGGTTTCTGTACTTGATGGTAATTATTTATTACAAATAAAAGGATTCTAACTATAAATAAACCAGTATGATTGATCAACATGCAATTTTTCTAACACCCTTATAACTTTTCCCTACATAAACATATAGATAGATGTAGACTAGACACACAACAATACATAGAAGTTATGGGCAAAGGGAAAGAATTAAGACAGTTTAATTATCCTTCTTCTTATAATTTAATAAGATGGTCCTTCTGACTTAACAGGAGTCTCGATTCTTCAATCTTCCTGTGAGAGTGCTGAGCCTGTGGAATTCTCTGCCATAGAAAAGGTTTGAAGCTAACACAGTGAATATTGTCAAAAATGAGTTAAACATAGTCCTCGGGGTTAAAGGTATTAAAGAGTGAAAAGAGAACTTGAAACAAAGTACTGAGCTGGATGATCAGCCATGATCATTTTGAATGGTGGAGCAGGCTAGAAGGGCAGAATAGTCTACTCCTGATCCTATTTTCTATGTTTCTATCCTATGGTGGTGGGAAGATATTAGACTTCCATTTTGATGCCTACCGGAGCATGCTGCAAGCCTCAGTGTTCATAACCATATCCAACGAATCATAGAAACCCTACAGTGCAGAAGCAGGCGTTTCAGCCCATTGAGTCCACAACAACCCTCCAAAGGACACCCCACCAGTCCAAGCCACTTTTCCTGTGTTTACCATGGCCAATCCTCATAACCTGCCCATCTTTGGATTCTGGGAGGAAACTGGAGCACCCGGAAGAAACCCATGCATACACAGGAAAAATGTGCATACTCTACACAGAGAGTCCCTGGCATTGTGAGGATCATGTCAGCCATGATCCAGGAAATCTCTACACCTTTTGTGCTCATCTTAAAACTCTGAGTATTGCCTCAATGGTTTTTGTGGCATTTTGCAGCAACAGTCCAGTAGCTCATCCAACACAAAGTAGTCTGCTAGTTCAGCAGCTCATCAATCAGTTTCCAAATTCATTCCTTCCACTGTAGCTGTGAGAGCACAGAATTACTCAACAATGCAACTGATACATAATCAATATTGACTTAGGGATACTTGCAAAAACTGACTTGGCCAATTCATGAAGGTCACAGATGTCAAATCAGGTAGAAACAAATTAGTGAGGGAACCAACCTACTTGATGTCATCTTTACCAGTCTACCTGTTGCAGATGCATCAGTCCATGAGAAAATTCATAACAGTGATTATCACTTGTCTCTGTAGATACCAAACAAAGCATTCAAACTGAGGTGTGTGACACTGCTACAAGCTAAATACAAGAGCACAAATGGTGCATCCAACATTTTAAAACTAGTGCTCATGAGATGTGTGTGTCTTCGGAAGCAGCAGCAATGTTGTAATCCATCACACTTTGTACCCTGATGGGTAGTATTTACTTTACTCTATTATTAGCATCAAATCTGGCAACGAATAGCTAGTCAATGTGAAGTGTAGAACAGTGGCTAGAAGCAGAAACAGAAACAATTTAACATGAGAGACTAGACTAGTGAAGCCTCTACTAGTAGACTTTAATGAGCAGGAGCAGAGAAAGCTAAAAGTTCTCACAACCGCTAATCAGTTTGAAGCTCTGCAGTCTTGCCATATAAAGTCATGAAATGCTGATATAAGTCATTAACAGGAGAAGGAGCTTGTGTGAAATCTCCCTGTTGAAAACAATGGCTGGGCCCTGAATGTGAGTGCAAAAGACAAAACTGAAAATATTCAATGCAGGGGACATTAAGAAAGGCTGAGTATGGTGGACACAGCAAAGACTATAAAGATATAAAGCTGGAAAATGTACTCTATAAATGTCTATCACTCGGCAAAATGTTCCAGTAAAACCAGAGGACCACCGAGTACCTGACAGAATGTAAAATGATCCAAGTATATTGTCCTTGTTCATAAAAATAGTCAGGGTAAATTCAATCGGCATATCACTTCACGTTTGGGATCCATGATTAGCCAAGTTTAGACCAAGATTATAATGAGGTCTGGGGCTGAGCGAACCTGGTGTAATCCAAACTAAACAAGTTATTGCTTTGTAAGAGGTATGTGGCAGTCCATCAGTGTACTCTCAATCATCAACAAATTAATTGAAGAGGCTGTTTATAGTGCCAGTCAATGCTTATCAGTAATAACTCCAGATCTCATAGAGTCATAGTCATAGAGTCATAGAGTATTACAGCATGGAAATAGCCCACGCCAAATAAAATCCCAAACTAAACGAGTCCTACCTGCCTGTTCCTGGCCCCTATCCCTCCAACCCTTCCTATTCATGTATCTATCCAAATGTCTTTTAAATGTTGTTTGCCTCTCATGTCTTTTTTTTAATCTGTCTCCTCTCCCCTTAAAATGTGCCCCCTGAAATTGTCATGAAATTCCGCATCTTAGGGAAAAGACAACTATCATCAACTCTGTCTATTTATCATTATAGTCTTGATCCAAATGTAGCTAAAAAATTGAATTCCTGAAATGAGGTGAGAGCAGCCACCCTCAACAGTAGGGTAGCAGTTGACTGAATGTGGTTAAAGACAAGACCTGGTAAAGCTGAAGTCAAGTGGAATAAGTGACAAGTCGCTGAACTGTCAGATAATGAAGCAGTCTGTGTCTATGTACTAAGTTGAACATGAGCTGCAAGGTGAAAGTGTAATAATTCCATCGCATAAGTGAAAACGTATGAAAAGCAAGATACTGAAGATGCTGGCAATCTGAAACAAAGACAGAAACATAGCAGATCTGGAAACATCTGTGGAGAGAATAACAGTTCATTTCCAGGATGGTAATGAAGGAAATTCTCTCTGGTGTGAATACTATGAAAGGGTGATGGAGGGATTAATTGGATTATATCTTTATTGTGTTTTCTTTTAAAAATAGTTAAATTTGTGTTATTTCCAAATGTTTTGGTTTATTTGATTTTGCTTTCATTCTTTTTGTGTAATAAACTTGTGTTTTATTGCTTAAAGGAGAAAGAGAGGACTGCAGATGCTGGAGATCAGAGCTGAAAGTGTGTTGCTGGAAAAGCGCAGCAGGTCAGGCAGCATCCAAGGAGCAGGAGAATCGACGTTTCGGGCATGAGCCCTTCTTCAGGAGAAGGGCTCATGCCCAAAACGTCGATTCTCCTGCTCCTTGGATGCTGCCTGACCTGCTGCGCTTTTCCAGCAACACATTTTCAGCTTTTATTGCTTAAACCCAACCTGCAGCATTGTGTGTTTCTGTTTCCATAAAAGACATTCAAAGCAAAAAAGAAAACTATCAAATCAAATTTCCATCTGGGATCTAACTTGTCTACTAATATCATAACCTGGAACCATAACAAGGGTTTAATCTCCCTGTGGCATACAGTGGCAGCACCAGGACTATAACTTCCTCCTCTCCAGTATTGGCATTGTGAGTATACCCACTGGCCAGAAACTAAATTGGAACTGTCTTTTATTTTCCAAATAAACTTCATTCATAAAGTCTGTAAACAAACTAATTTTGACCTAAATATTAAGGCTTTGCATGAAACATTTAAAAATATTCCAAGACAGCATATTCCATTCAATTTGATTGGAACAGTCTTATAGTTTATAAAACACATTCCATGTCAAGTATGTAGCCCCAAGGCAGAACAGTTCAAATTGGAAATTACGGAAAGTAAGTATAAAGTTCTCTTCCCAATGTGTTTCACTCTGAGATACCTCAACATTTCAATACTTTTGATTAACAACATACATTCTTTGTGAGACACCAACCCATAGGGTATTACACTTGCCAGGCCTGCCTTTTACCATGCCTGAATGGCCTGAGACTATGACACTTCCCATTGCACCTCTGTGAGCTCTTCTCTGTTTTTAGCAAACAGTCCTGGACCTTGGACTTTGTAATACTCCTTGCACTGGAAGACCAGCAGGCTTTGGGCACATCAAAGATTGTCATTCACTGAGTTGGTATTCTTTTAGGTGTAATTGATATTTGCCTATGCATCCCTGAGAACAGCCTATATAGTATTGAGTCCTACATCAGTGAACTGTTTGGAATAAACCTCAACAAAAAACACTCTATGTCTCTATCCAGCTCTTTGTTGTAAAGGAAAGTTTCATAAAGAAATGGACAGAAGTCTCTTCCCTGTCACAGGAACCTCAAGGGTAATGGATAGAGAGAGTAAGACTCCAGGCATTTAAGAAGGGTGATGCAGCCAGGTAAGAGACAGCCAGAGCATCTGATGAGGTAAATGTACTCTGGATGAGATATTTGAACTCCCATCACTTGAGTGTTTTGATCTATTACTACCCTACACTGGCTGAGTTCTGGAGAATGTAGGTCCAAGGCTGTGCTTCTGACTATGATTTGAGAAACCTGTTAATTTTATTCTCATCAATCAACCTGAAGGAGATAAATCCAAAGTAATGTCCATATTGTGTTGACCTTCTCAGGAATTAAGAATTAATACAATGGCTGACTGTTCACATCTTCAAAACAACTGTTACAATGAATTATAAATATAATGTTGATTGCAATATATTCTGGATAAAAGCAACTGACAACTGATGGATTCAGGTCTGTGGTTGGAACTTAATTCACCAACTATATGAACTCAGAATTTTTTGGAAGGAATTAAATCATAAAAACAGAATATTGAACAGAAATCTCAGAAGGAATGAACTGATATCTAACTGTACGAAATCTAAAAGAAGAAATTCTTCAAAGAAATTCAGCAGCTCGAGTAGAAAGTAGAGAAATAAGTGCACTGAATCCTGGACAAATCACCTGAAGCAAGGGTAAACCTGATTTATAAGTTTTGTTCAGCACCTCGCACTGAAATGTCTGGAAGCTAATCTGAGTCTGAGAGTAAGAAGACAGAGACCACTTCCAGGGTACTGCATTCAAACTTGTAAGATGCTGGTGATAGTGATCACAGACAGTCACTCATTTGCATGCAGTTGGTGCCCTTTCTGTTAACACATTGCTCAGAGTACTACCATTTCCTCCTGGTGCATATTAAAGATTAGGTTATTGAATATAACAATATAAAATATAAATACAACAGTAGATTGTTCTAGATACTAAAGATAGGACAGTGCGGGAGAGTGGTCCTGAGACACAAGGACTGGCATGACCTAGTTGAATGGTGGTGTAGGCATGATGGGTGAATGCTAACTCCTGTTCACATTTCCTATGTTCCTAATTAACGGAAAGTGTGTCAGTGGTGGAGGTAAATTTGTAGCCTCTGAGACATAGATGGAAAAGGACAATGGTTTCCTGGGTGCAGCCCCATTCCCAAAGTGTCCTTCAAACAAGCAATCATCATTTTTCCAGGGACATTTTGAAATCTGCAACAAATATTGACATTGCAACCAAAACTGATATCCTGAGAATAAACAAAGTTCAAAACCCTTTTTAATCAAATCATGTTTTGTGTTTTCATTGAAACTTAAAATGCTCTAACCTTTTCCTATTCCCTGTCCTAATTTCCTGTTTAGATTTTTTTAAAATGCATCTTTTATTTCTATTTCCCTTCTCCAATTTCTATTTTGTTTTTGATACTGAGAGTCCTGATACCACAAGATTTGCTTTACAAAACCAAAGTCTTTCTGCAGTCCCAATGAATATGATGATGATTACTCTTCACTCTCTAGCTTGTTGAAAAAATTCACCTAAGAATCTTTGCATATAAAAGCAATTAATGCAAATTCTTCAAATCTGCAACTATAACACAACTGGACAAATATTGTTTCTTTTGTTGTATGTAATTTCAATGTTTATGATTAATGGGGTTTGATTAAATTATTTGCTCTACTATTAAATTATTCTTTTTTCCATTTCACTATGCACACAAATGTCACATCAGTGTCAGCTACTGACTCTATTACCTTCTAAATGTTGAAACCAGGGGTTTGAACCTGTTCATCCACGTTGGAGTGAGTGAATGTTAGTATATTTTCTAAATTGAATTAGTTAACATGATGGCTAATCAATAAACCATATTCACATAAAGAAGCAAATCTTTTTAACAAGAAATCAGAAACTTAATGCAAAAGAAATAAAAGTGTGTAATAGTTAGGATGATCTCATAACACTCGGCAATGCAAAGTTTCAACCTGTTTCTGACATAATCCACTACAGAAACTCAAATCCTGAATATTACAGCCCAAGCTCCACTCTTTCAGGTTCTGCTTCACTCACAGTTTCCCTGCTGTAGACTGAACAACTGATTCAATGAGTCTTTCATACACCTGCTGACATGAACCTTTCACAAATATGATTCACATTGCTAACAACTTGTAGATTTCTGAACAAACTCACCTGGATTGGAAGTTTCTCAAATTAAAACCTTCAGCTGAAGTAACTTGTTCTCTGAACTTTCCTGGGTAGTCCTTCAAGGAGATAAACTAGACTTGCTTCTAAACTGAACAATGGTGCTTTTGAAATGCAAATTTAAAAACGTGTCCATCTTAAATTCTGCTGAACTAAAAAAAAAGGTAATTGCTTTTACATGTTTCTACAATATGTCATTTATGCAACACTATAGTATCTTTCCATTAACACACAAAGGTTCACAATTGCTTGCTTGCTGACAAAATGTTGAATTACAATCACCCCTATGGAATGACTCTTTGACCTTTTTCTTGTGTAAAGGAAATCCCTAAACCCTTCACAGAAAGAGACAATATCTATCTGTCTCTATTTTGAAATGCAAATTGAAAAATTATATCATATCTATATATAAATTATACACCTTTAGTCATAGTCATGTATATAAAATAATAATCCTATGGCATATGTACTTCAAAAATATTCAAGTGAGGTATCATATGGAACAGTGGACTGTGTTAATTGGATACCTGTTCTTTTTGAATTCACGGTATAAGTGTTCAAAAAGAACGGGTACCCAACGAACACAGGCCACCAATTTCTCAGCAACAAACTCAAACAAACAGACAAAACACATCCAGAAACCCTAGCCGCTCTCCCCTACATCAAAGATATCTCAGAAATGACTACCAGACTACTCAGACCCATTGGCATCATGGTAACCTACAAACCCACCAACTCATTCAAAAGGTAGCTAATGAAGTTGAAGGACCCTATAACAGACAACCAACAAAGCTAATGTCATTTATAAATACCTTGCAACAACTGTAACAAACACTACATTGGACAGACAGAAAACAAGCTACCAGGATACATGAACATCAACTAGCCACAAAAAGACATGACTCACTCTCACTAGTATCTTTACATTCAGATGAGGAAGGACACCATTTTGACTGGACAACACATCCATCCTTGGACAAGACAAATAGAGACACATGCAAGAATTCCTCAAAGCACCCACTCCAACCGGAACTCTATCAACAAACGCATTGACTTGGATCCCATTTACCACCCCCTGAGAAAAAGAGGCAAGTTGGTTCTTAATCTCTCATTCACCAGTTGAGCATTCACTGTATCAGTGCATCCGCAAAAGGTTTCTCCCCATTTCTTTTCAACAAGGGAATTTTCAAGGTGCTATTTACTGGAAAATGATGAGTGAGAAAATATTCCAGAAAATACCCTGCTACTTCTCCATATTGAAGTTAAAGAGAGAGAGATTTGGGGGCTCTCTCTTTGTAGGTTGGAAATTTATCCCGTATTGTCCAAATACAGAACTGTAGCCACCTGCCCAGAAACTCATCTATAAGTTTTTCCATTACTAAGCAATCTTGATCCACTACAACTGATAGATTTTTGATTGAAAAAAAAAGCACAGTCTTTGGGCAAACATGCCCTGAACTCTCACATTTGGAGCTGATGTGTCCAGCAATTTCTTCTAATGCTTGAATGATGCAACTTTGTAGACACGACCAAAATGAGTTCCAGTAACTCATTTTTAAAACTGTAACATCTTCCAGTGTTTTCTTGCTGTAAAGCAACATTTTTGTTTCGACTTATTAGTCCACCGTTACAAAAAAGATATGGTCTTTACAGAGTGCAAAAAATAATCAAAAGTATACCACACAAATGCTGGAAATATGGCACAAAAAAATAATTTTTTGAAACTTCTCAGCCTGCCTGTTTGTACCAGTGGAGGAAATAAAATATAAACTAGATAATTTTGCAGTGTTAGGATCTATTAAATTAATTTAGTGACAACGTACTTCTTGAAAATATCCACGTTTCTTGGGATTGCATATATGTAGAAATAATGTTTTTTTTTTTGTTTTTCCTATTGCTTGTTTAGTTAGTGCCAGGAATGGAATTAATGAAGTCTTGATGATGCAGGTTGTTAGAAAAAAGTGAGTAAGCACTTCTGGGACAAGTTCAAACTGCTGAGATGCAAGTCTTCTCTCACTGATGATAACAAGAAGTGATGTAACAGGCACAAGTCAGCAATGTCGTACTGCCAATAGATCATCATGAATTTGTATCTGATTGAAAGGATCATTCAGGAAAGCCATTAAAATGTCAGATATATTGGGAATTAGAAGCAGTGGAGACGGCTATGGGCAATGCCGGAATAAAGAAGTTAAAGTACGCAATAGGTTCCAGAACGTTATTTCAATGATTTTTCTTCCATTAGAAAGTGGTTCATTACAATAGAGATGCTTTTTCAGTTTTGTAGTTCTGAATTCATTTAATGTTTAAATTATTTATTTGTTATGGGTTGACCCTAACTTGATGTTTCTCATGTAAAGCTTTCATAAAAAGTTATGAAAAAATGCTAAAAATAACTTTATACAAATGACATTTATTGACTTCAATTTGACATTCAAAATATTCTCATAATGTTCATGCTGAGCTCTGCTAAGAAAAGAAAATGAAAGAGGTGTAATGCATTATTAATAACTCAATGCTAGCTTTATCAATACTAAAATCATTTCATGTGTTTAATTTAATCTGCCAAACTTTAAATAAAACATGAAATAAGCTGCAACATGGCAATCATCTCACTCCAGATCAGAAATTCTGCAGCTTTGCAGCTTCTCATTAAAGGATATAAAGCAAGTATTTTTTTAAAATCAAAAATATCACAAATCTGAAAAAGAAAGCTGAAAATACACAGTAGCTTAGTCAGCACTTGAGGTCACTGTCAAAATTTTGGAAGTGGATCGAACAGAAACAGTTCTTTTCTCGTTGGGTATCTTAACTTGATCACTTGATGTTAATGTTGATTGCCCATGATACATCTTGTCGAACTTTGATGTAGTTGAGAAAATAGTATATTTCAGACAGCAGATCCAAAGCAAAAATAAAATTCATTCCTATGGTTTAGTGGGTAATATTCTTAGCTCTAGATCAGATTATGTGGACTTAAGTTCCACTTGAGTAATTTGAGTCCTATAACCTTCAGAAAGGCCTTGAGGAAAATGTTGGAGGTTTTATCTTTTAAACTGAGGGCTCCAAAGGCTTTCTCACATGGATGTCAAAGATCATGTGACACAATTCTGAAGAAAAATGTGGTTATCTGGACAATGTTTAATCCACAAAGCACATCACAAGCTATAGATGGTTTGGTCATAACCACATTGATATTTCTGAGTCTTAGCCATGTCTAAATTTTTTACTGCATTTCCTATGTGTTAATGTACTTCAATAGAATTTTAACCAAGATGGTGGCCGAGTAGGAGCCCTGAGCAGGACCTCATCCATTCCATCCTTTCCTTTTTGTTTTATCTTTTCACGTTTTTGTTCTTCTTCCTTCTTACCTCCCATCATCGAGCAGCATTAGTGATGTCTTAGGGTGAACGTGCACAGACTGGCAGTCTCAAGGTGAAACCAAAGCAGACTCCTGGTTTTGAGTGAAACCAATGCAGACCTCCGGCCTTGACCCCCTTGCTATGAAACCTGCCCAGCATGAACAGCGCGGTGTCGCCTGCTCCATTGTCACTGTTTGGAAGGATTGTCATTCTGAACATTTATTTTTATTATTCTTGTTTATTCATAAAATTTTGTACCTTGACGCTTTTTGTACTGGTGTGAAGATCTATATTGTAGAATTTCTTATTTCCTTATTTTTCTAATTTATTCTGAAGAATCTATACCAAGGTATTTTTTTAAACCTGAGATGTCAGCATGAACAGCGAATTTGTAAACTTTTCACTTTACTCCTGTGAGCATGTGGCAATAAATCTAATGCTAGTTCTAAACAATGTACTTCAGATCAATCAGTTAATTGACTGTAATATTTTGGTAATCTTGTGAAACTCAAACTATTCTTTTTCATGAGAAACTAAACTTGTGAGCTCCAAGGTTTTTAAAAGAAATAAAGCTTTCTATTTTTAATGAGTCTTTCAAAATCTCAGGGTATCTCAAACATGTAATCACAACATATTTTTGAAGTCTGTTTGGAGAAATTCATTTGTGTGGACATGATACACTTGTGAGTTGATACAGTCATGCAAGCTCTGCTGTAGGTTTATTTCCCTTCAGTTGTTTTAGTCATTAAAGCTCAATGTGAAGCATGATGGCAGAAGCATGCAGCTGAAATTGGATTGACAGAACTGTAAGGGAGCCAACTCTTCTAAAGAACAGCAAAGAAGAATTAAAAGTGTTGGTTGCAACTTTAAAATGTTAAATGAGTCATAACAGTTGTTGGAAATGAAAACTGATTAGGGACAGAAATGGAACTTAATCAAGTCTGAATGGTAAGACTATAAAGCAGCTACAGAACAAAAAAAAGAAATTAAATAACTTAGAGTAGCTCTGCTATCAGTGCTGGTGAAAGAGGGTTAGAATATGTAGTTTGTTGAGATCACACTGAGGAGCAGAAGGGTCAGGCTGGAAAAATTTTCAAGACCCTGAAGACACATTTTGAACATTTACTAATATGGATGTAGGTTTGCTCACTGAGCTGGAAGGTTTATTTCCAGATGTTCCGTCACCCTACTAGGTAACATCTTCAATGGGCCTCCAGGCGAAGTACTGCTGATGATTTCTGCTTTCTATTTATATGTTTGGGTTTCTTTGGTTTGGTGATGTCATTTCCTGTGGCGATGTCATTTCCTGTGATGATGTGTATGAGAGATGGCCTGCGTGAATGTATGGGTCAGTAGGAGTGTGTGTGTGTGTGTGTGCGCAGTACAGTGGGGTCAAATGTAGTGTGACATGAACCCAAGGTTCCGGTTGAGGCCATCCCCATGGGTAACAAAATTGGCTATCGGCCTCTGCTAGGCCACTTTGCACTATTGCCGTCCTGAAATCCGCCTTGGAGGATGGTCACCCGAAGGTCCGAGGTCAAAGGTCCCCCAACCACTGAAGTGTTCTCCGACTGGAAGGGAACACTCCTGTCTGTTGATTGTTGTGCGATGTCCGTAGCCTCTGTTTGGTCTCACCAATGTACCATGCTTCAGGGCATCCTTGCCTGCAGCGTATGAGATAGGAACACCATCCCTCCCCGCTCCACCCCCACATGCACACCCAATGAACATTCACATGTAAGTTTATGGGGTGAATTTGTACTTGCAGAGTTACATTGTATTTTACTCAAAAACTGCATGAATCCATGTAAGATTCTGTAAATCTCCTTTTTAGAAATAGAATCAGTCTGAACATTGGTGCATAGACAGTCCCACACAGGGAACCTCCCATCTTTAATGTAATATCTGAGCTGACCTGGTACCTATTGTTAAAGTTCACTTGGGAATGTAACTTTAAAAAAAGTTTTGGCTTTCCATATAAAAGAACTGAAACCAACGTGGTCATTCTAAAAGATGAGAGACATAACAATAAATCTAGGTCTTTTTTAATATACAATTTCAGTTGCAACATGCTGTAAATGTTTGCTATAAATTCTGTGTCTTACAATCTCATATTCCACAACAAACTGATGAAGGAGCAGTGTTATGAAAGCTAGTGCTTCCAAATAAACCATTTGCACTATAACCTGGGGTTGCGTAATTTTGAACTTTGTCCACTTCAGTCAAACATGGGCACCTCCACATCATGGCCAAATTATATGGTTTGCTGGAACAATCGTCTCAGCATGGATCAGGTGCAGAGCATCCTAGTGGTAAAGCTCCCAGTTCACCAACACTAAGGCCAGACCCCCACAAACTGGGATTCAGTCATTCTGGTCTTTGAGGCATGTATTCATTTCACTCATCCCATGTTCTCTCTGCCAATTGATTAAGGCAATAATCCAGAAACTTTTAATCACAAAACAAGGAATAAGCTGTTAATTTGGTGAGTGTTTTTCATCTGATTTTACCATCACAGTACAAAGCCAAGTAATGTTGTCAAAGAGAGATGTCTTTGTTCTTGTTTTATTAGTAATTCCTAATGAAAATTAAATGTGCAGTTAAGAAGCAAAAATTAATTTTATTAGCAGTTAACAACCTAAAATACCTGTGTTGATTTGATGTGCAGCAGTTGCACACATTTTTGGCATCAGAGATTAATACAGCACAGGAGAAGTGCATTCAGCACACTGACTGTACAGACAAAAGGTCACATTTGAATTTCTCTGCAGTAGCTTCAAAGAGAGATTTCCATTTTCAGCAAGGATTGTGAATAGGTGATTGCTTGACACACTTTATTCACGCATTGAAAAGTTATGGTGCTGTAGGTATCTGCAATGTATCTACACTGTTCAGTGGATGTAAAGTATGCTGAACGATTGTTGTTCATTTTTACGTGAGCATGCCAACTCCTGATGCCAGATGTGCTGATGCTCATGATGATTGTTGATGGCACCTCCTCTTTAAGTTTGGGAGTCTACAGGGCCAGCTTGGTCTGGTGTGATCGACAAAAAGTATATTCCTGACCAAACTACAAGAGAGTCTTGTTGTCAACAAGATATAATTTATTGTTAGCAACAAATTATTGGTTACTTTGACCTAATAGAGATTTAAGAATGATCTGATATTAGATTTTATTCCTTTTAACTAAACTATTCTGCCAAAAAGACCATGTAGCATCATCATAGTGAGTTGTGTTTATGGAACGTCTCTACATTAATACTTTCAGATTCAAATCTAACATCTACCCCTCCACATATCATTTTCTTCATTATTAATATGAAATGCCTGTGTATACAATCATATATGCCATTACAATCTTTAACCATGCCTCTAACTCTTAAAAAATTTGGTGAGCTGAAGGTTTCGCTGTTCTCCTAGAATATGTTCTCTTTGGACTTGGAAAAATAACAGTTTGCTTTGTTGAAAACATTGAATTTAATTTTCTTCTTGAGAGTCTGTGGTCTGTAGGACACTTTCGTTATTAAGCTCTCTACTGAGTTCTTCCCAATCAATCAATGCTGGATGATTAAACCACAAGGGGATGAAGAGTATAGAATTTCTGCTGGTCTACAATTCCTTGGATAAGCAATCTTTACTTGGAGAATCTTGATCCATACATGTTGTCTTTATAACAACCATCATGCAGATCATGCCTATTGTAGTATGCGTCTTGTAGTACACATCAATGGTACCCCTTGTTACATGCATCTCGATAGTCCTGTATTGGAGTTAACTTCTTTGTAGGATGGAGAGCTGACTTTTAGCTCTGAGGTTGATAGGCTACATTGGGGTGGAGTGGATTTAACAGTGCTGTGGAGAAGTCAGGCTTCATTGATGAGGGTGATTTAACTGTCCTGATTCCATATTCAATTTCCCATTTGCTTCTGATGAGCTTGCAACATGTTTAAATCCGGAACTGTCAACAAATCAGTTAATGTACTCAACAGTAAACTGTGATCCATTGTCTGAAATGATTACATGCAAATATTAATGCACTGCACTGCATATGCACAGCAGATATTTAATGTAAAGCTTGGATAATTATGCTAATGTATGGTATGCAATACCTTACTCTCATTCCAACAAAAGAAAAATACAAATAAATCTGTGCCCTCAAGTCCTCACAGACAATTGGTGTCTATCAGTAGTTTGTGTCGCTCTAGACTGTGGGTAGTACAGGTCTCATGTCGGAGATGAAATCTTCAATGCACCTTGACGTCCCAGGCCACCACACCATTGACCAAACTCTAGCTTTATACTTGCTCATCCCCAAGTATCCATCGTGCATTTTCCTATGACATTTTGCTGAAGTGAAGCTGGAATGACCAATCATTCACCATGAACTCACATGTCATTAACTATTGCAGAATTTTAGTGCTCAGGGTATGTTTTCATGGCCAACCTACTGGGCCTTATATCTGGCCAAGGTTCAACACAATATTGACAAAGACTAAGATATCACTAGTCCATTAACTATTCCTGTTGTATCTAATTAAGGTGATCATGATTTGACGGTCATGTGTCCTTGTGGACAAAGTGCCTGATTCAATTTGATGAATAAACTCAATATCATTCACAGTAGAGCACATCAGCCATTGTTTGCCATTTTCTCTGTATGTCAACTATTTCTAACTACTATCAACAAACCTAAAAATACAATGTTAACACATTTGTACACTTCAAAGCAACTTTATTAGTTTCTTCTCCACCAGCTAGAGGTTAGTGATGCTTTTGTATGATCACTACGTCATAAGGAAGTAATCTGAAAAATCTCTTGAAAGCCCATTAACCAAGAAAGCCTCCTTCTCAATTATAATTTTAAAATATTTCTAAATTCTTGTGCAACACAATTAACTGATTTGCAACTGATCCAGTTGCTCCTGAAAGTGCATTTCATTTAAGCTTGTAGCTAAATATTGGCTAATGTGATGATTGGAAAGGAGGATCACAATTGTGTTAAGATATTCCTAGAACTTAATGTATCTATGATCCTGTGAGAAACATTCCTTTAATGTGTATTCCAGCATCGTCTCCATGTTTTCTTGAGGAGTTGTTCCAAGCATTCTGTAGTAGTTGACAAGAGAGAGAAAAATTCTCCAAATGGTTTATCATTCTTAAGAACTTATGAAGATATTGTATTGACTCCATAATGGCTTTATTTACCTAAGGAATCCATCACTGTATCTTTAATGCTAATAATATGTCCCAAGAGCTAAATAGCTTTCTTTGAGAAATTGCAGTGATCATTAAGGATGAGCTCATCTCTTTATAAGCTTCAAGTTGTTCCCATGAATTAATGTATTATCTAAATATGATTTGACTTAGTGAAGACCTTGTGCTATTTTATATACAATCATTCATGGGATGTAGACATCTTTGACGAGCATTTATTATCTATCCCTAATTCTCCAGATGGCACTTAAGAGTCAACCAAATTTCTGTCTGTCTGGAGTCACATATAGGCTAGGACAGATAAGTAGACAAGATATCCTTCCCTAAAGAACATTAGTGAACTATAGGTTTTTACGACATTCAATAGTAATCACCATTAGGCTAGAGTTTTATTCCAGATTTTTGTGGAATTCAAATTTGATCATCTGCTGTAAGATTCAAATGCATGTTCTCAAATTACTAACCTGGGGTCTAGTGATTGCACCACTGCATCTTTGCACTGGACATAATCTATTGAAAATTGTGTAGGGTCTGATTCTGAATGATTCTAGTGATTGCACCACTGCATCTTTGCACTGGACATAATCTATTGAAAATTGTGTAGGGTCTGATTCTGAATGATTCTGAATAGTATTCTGTTGAAACAAAATCTCCCAAATAGAATTATGAAATTGTTAACCAACTTTGGTTGCTCATCCAATAGCATCTCTCATAAACTACTATTGAAATCAAATGTTGTAATATGCCTACTGTTGGATAGCTATCGATACAAACATCAGCAATATACATGGGGAGGATTTCCCTCCCCACTACCTTGTTGAGTTGTGTGATGTCACCACAAATTCAAATCGAATCATTATGCTTAGATACAGTAACCATACACAAGCACCACTGCTGTTTTGTGATTAGAAAAATAACAACTATTCTTCTCTTTTTTGCCAGTTGCTTCCTAACTTCCTTATTTAAAAGATAAGCACATGAATGATTTTGGGATAGTGTAGGGGGACGAGCTGAGAATAGTTCACAGGTTGGTGCAACATCAAGGGCTGAAGGGCCTGTTCTGCACTGTATTGTTCTATGTTCTAAGATCATAAATCTCTTGGGACGTGCAGACGCACAGGATTGAGCACCTTTCTTCAGTGTTATGCTGTATTTAGTAATGAGCTTCCCTCACTGTTTAAATAATTCAGGGTATTTCTGCTAAAACGTGCATTTTAGCTACTGTTATTTAATCTTGACCACTCGTGAAAAAAGGTTGACATCAATGTATGCATAGTTATTCAAGAGTGAGAATTATTGATTGTGAAGTGCTCATAGTAACATAGAAAATAGGAGCAGGAGTAGGCCATTTTGCCTTTGAGCCTGCACTGCCATTCAATATGATCATGGCTGGTCATCTACTCTGTTCCTGCTTTCTCATAATACTCTTTGTTCCATTAAGCCCGAAAAGCCATTCTTAAAAACATTAAATATTTTGGTCTCAATCACTTTCAGTGGCAGAAAATTCCGCAGGCTTGTCACTCTCTGGGTGAGGAAATTTCTCCTCATCTCAGTCCTAAACAGTCTAGCCCATATTCTTCATTTGTGACCACCCAGTTCTGGACTTTCCAATTCGGAATGTACTTCCTGCGTTAATAGAACATTGAACATTACAACACAGTACAGGCTCTTCAGTCCTCAATGTTACACTGAGCTGTGGAATCAATCTGAAGCTCATCTGTCCTATACTATCTCATTTTCATCCGTATTTTTATCCAATGACCATTTAAATGTCTTTAAAGTTGGCGGGTCTACTACGGTTGCAGGCGGTGTGTTCCATGGTCCAATTATTCTCTGAGTAAAGAAACTACCACTGACATCTGTGCTATATCTATCATCCCTCAATTTAAAGCTATGTCCCCTCATGCTAGCCATCACCATCCGAGGAAAGAGGCGGTCACTGTCTATCCTGTCTAACCCACTGATTATCTTATATGTCTCAATTAAGTCATCTCTCAAACTTCTTCTCTCTAACAAAAACAGCCTCAAGTCCCTCAACCTTTTCTCATAAGACATTCCATCCATACCAGGCAACATCCTAGTAAATTTCCTCTAAACCCTTTCCAAAGCTTCCAAATCCTTTCTATAATGCAGTGGCCAGAACTGCACACAATACTCCAAGTGCGGCTGCACCATTTTTTGTACAGCTGCAGCATGACCTTGGGGTTCTGAAACTCAATCACTCTACCAATAAAAGCTTATACACTGCATGCCTTCTTGACAATCTTATCAACCTGGGTGATAACTTTCATGGATCTATGTACATGGGCACTGAGATCCCTCTGCTCATCTACTCTATCAAGAATGTTACCATTAGCCCAGTACTTGCATTCTTGTTTCTCCTTCCAAAAGTGAATCACTCACACTTCTCCACATTAAACTTCATTTGCCACCTCTCAGTCCAGCTCTGCAGCTTATCAATGTCCCTTTGTAACCTGCAACATCCTTCAGCACTATCCACAACTCCATCGACCTTAGTGTCATCCGCAAATTTACTAACCCATCCTTCTATGCCTTCATCCAAGTCATTTATAAAATGACAAACAGCAGTGGACCCAAAACAGATCCTTGAGGTACACTGCTAGCATTTGAACTCTAGGATGAATATTTCCCATCAACCACCAACCTCTAATTTCTTTCAGCTAGCCAATTTCTGCTTCCAACCACTAAACCACTCTCAATCCCATGCCTCTGTATTTTGCACAATAGGCTGCAGTGGGAAATCTTATCAAATCCATATCAAAACCTTCCTGAAATTCATATGCACCATATTAACTGCTTTAACCTCATCTGCCTGTTTGGTCACCATCTCAAAGAATTCAATAAGGTTTCTGAGACATGACCTACTCTTCACAAAACCATGTTGACTGTTCCAAATCAAATTATTTTTCTCGAGATAATTATCAATCTGATCTCATTTAACCTTTTCCAATGCTTTACCCACAACTGAAGTAAGGCTCTCTGGTCTATAATTACCAGAGTTGTCTCTACTCCCCTTCTTAAACAAGGGGTCAACATTTACTATGCTCCAGTCTTCTGGCACTATTCCTGTAGAAAATGATGACATAAAATTCAAAGCCTTAGCCTCTACAATCTCCTCCCTGGTTTCCCAGAGAATCCTAGAATAAATCCCATCAGGCTCAGAGGATGTATCTATTTTCACACTTTCCAGAATTGCTAACACCTCCTCCTTGCGAACGTCAATCTCATCAAGTCTAGTAGTCCGTATCTTGTCCTTGACAACATTGTCTTTGTCCAGTGTGAATACTGATGAAAAGTATTCATTTAGCGCTTCCCTTACCTCCTTGGACTCCACACACAACTTCCCACTACTATCCTTATATTGTCCTGTTAGACCTTTACTGATTTGCAAGATAATCCCATCACACCCCCTCACCCTATTCTTCTAAACTCCAGTGAATATAATGCTAACTGATCCAATCACTCTTTATATGTTTATCTTGCCATTCCAGGGATCAGTAAGTAAAACTGTGATGTCTCTTCCAAACCTCTCTCGAGTGGCAGATCATCTTTCCTCACATCAGTAAACCAAAACTGCACACAATACCACCAAAATGTAAGACCTGGATCAATTATTTTCTCTTCGAACACATTTGATTTTTCTTCTGTTGTGGACTATTATACCACAATAACGTTTTTGTGCAGTAGATATGTGTTTCCTTATTTTTCAGAAAATATGTTCTTCCTTCTTGACATTTTCTCTAAATTACTTATTGCGTGACAGAAAAAAAAGCATACATTTTTTAACTTGCTGGGGAGTGTCTGTGTCTCTGAGCTTTCTTTGTTTCACAGAAGGCTTCTTAAGGTGAATTTTCCCATCCAAGGTATGAGGAGTGGTGAGGAGGGGAAGTAAGTGAGTACGTTGGCCCTGGTGAGAAATTCACTCACTTGTCAACACCTTGGTAATTAAGTTCTGGGAGAGAAGTTTCAACTTTCTCAACTTGTCAACAACTAATGCCCTTAACTGATCAATTAACGGTAACTTAAGTGTTTCTTGTTTCCAAAAAAGATGGCTGGTTCTCCAATCGGACAACAAGATGAACTGTCTCTTGGCTTCGGGAAATTGTCCATTTGGCTCACTCTGGAAGCCTTGATAGGGGACAAAGAGGTGGCCTCTGTAAGGTACCTCCCTGTCCTTGCTTCTAACACCTCTGTTGAGAGTGTGTTGTTGGAAAAGCACAGAAGGTCAGGCAGCATCTAAGGAGCAGAAGGATCAATGTTTTGGGCACAAGCCCTTCATCAGGAATGAACGAAACGTCAATTTTTCTGCTTCTTGGATGCTGCCTGACTGGCTGTGCTTTTCCAGCAACACACACTGGACTCTGATCGTCAATATCTGTAGTCCTCACATTTTCCTATTTGATTCTAACACCTCTGACCTCAACTCCTCCCCACAGCTCCCATGCCAAGACATAAAAATGACATATACCTTGCTGTTGTCTCCCTCAAAGTTTAGGCTTTGAACAAAAGAGTTTGGACCAGAAGCTATCAGCAATTGATTGGCCAGGAGCTTCTGGTGAACTCCGGCTGCCATTGTCAAGATTGATGACAGATTATTCATGCTCACTCTGCTGCTAGCTCTTAAATGGGCTGGTTAGGGAATGGCCTTATCAGTGAGGATGGCATCTTAGTTACTATCTCACTCCCATACTCAGAAAACAATTCCAAAAGTTATGGCATTTGCATCTACTGCTGTTCTAATCCCTGTGTTGATTTCTCATGCATGTTATTTGTGGTTTTGTACCTAAAGAATCATATACCTCTTCTGAACTCCTGTGCTAAGGTTCACCTTTCCCCATAGGATTCAGCTGTGCTTCTTTTGAACTCCTGTTTCACTCACTTGCTGCATGGCTTTCTCCAGAATCAGGTCTACTTTGAATTCTAATAAATCTGACAAAGAATCATCAGCAGGGAATATGATGGCCCAACAGTATTATGGCTGGTTTGTTAATCACTGGTAATGTTCTGGGGATCTGTGCTTAAACTCTGCCATGGCAGATAGTAGAATTTGAAATTCAATAAAAATCTGAGATTTAGAGTCTAGTGATGACTATGAATCCATTGTCAATTTTGAAAAAAAAATTAAGGTTCGCTAATGTCCTTCAGAGAAGCAAGCTGCCACCCTCACCTAGTCTAGCCTACATCTGACTCCAGACCCACAGTAATATGGTTTATCCTTTGGGGCTATTAGAGATGGAGAATAAATGGTAGCCTAGCCAGTGGTGCTTTCACCCCATGAATGATTTTTTTAAAAAGGCAATTCCTGATGTGAACACTCACAATAATGAAATAAGTGATGCCTGTGTTCCACATGGAACAATTTGGAATGATTAGATCCTTACTTATGATTGAGAGATAGCAAAATGCATTTGAGATTCACCGGTTTCAGTGTTAGATTATTGTAACATTAGAAGAAATGTTGCAGAATTGGCATATGTGAAATTTCATTTTCGACATTTCTGCTATTTCCTCTTAAATACTGCCAAGCTCCTACTGAAATTGCAGTGTTAAAAACATACTTTTATCTTAAAATTCAGTCAACAGCCACAATTCTGAGCCAGCATAAATAATGAGTCTGAGCATGCAGTTAGGAAGAATCAGAGCTTCATTGCAGATTAAATGGACAGACATGTCCCTGGTTGACATTCTGAGAACCAGTTGTACTCAATTTTTCAGATCTATTCTTTTTTATTTGGTCTTTGAATCTTACATTACAAGGGCCTTGTTTTGAAGCTCTGTTAAAAGGCTGGAACATCTCCACCTCTGTGCTCTTCATACTTGTCTTTACTGTCTGTGTTATTTGCTCACCATACAGAGACTCAGAAATGCTCCAGAGCATGATTTCAGTACTGAGCATTATCTATTCACTTTCATATAAAAGATTAAACATGCAGCTATATCCATCAAACGCTTAGAATAATTCAAGTTTGTTTTAGAAGAGGACAGTTGCAATTTACAGATTTGTTGAAATTCTGCAGTATTGTCTGTAGTCCTACAGCTTTGTTATATTCTCAGAGTTTTGACTGCAGAACTAAAAGTGAAAATAATGTCAGTAACCATCTCATAGAAAATGAATTTCTTGACTATACCACATGCTTACACTTTGGCAGCAGCATTTGTTCAGAATTGCGTATGGAAGGTTTCAAGCATTTTTGATGAACCCCAAATTTATACTTTCTAATGTTCCATGTGGATCTGGAAGAGACAAGAACGTTTAATTTTGCAGAATGTCAGAAGCAACACCCATTATGATGAAATGAAAACAGAAATTGCTGGAAAATCTTGGCACATCTAGCAGTGTCAGTGAAGAGAAATCAGAGTTAACGTTTTAGGTCCAGTGACCCTTCATCAGAGCCCAGCAGTTTAAATTTGTGGAGGAATGAGACCTAATCATCTTAAAGTCTTTAACAATTTCTATCATAATTAAGTAATCCACAGCTCCTTGCTAACATTGAAATAAACGATAACTTGTTAACTGCAAAAGGTCCTTCCAGCTAGATCAGCAGGTGGACTTGCTTTGCAATGCTAGGCTAAGTAGACCCTGCAGTTACCTATTCTTGAGGAGGATGGTGGTAACAGCCTTCAACATGAACATCAGATCATCCAGCATCATTAGCAGTCCAGACACCATGGTGAACCATGAGATGGGTTTGATTTCACTGCTTATATAACACACAGTGGGCAGTATGAAAAAACTCCACAGAGACCGATATCCCATCACCAAGTTCCCTCCCCCCACCATCTACACGTGGAAAGTCCTCAACACTAATCCCACTTCCTAAGAGCCAACTCTCAGGCATGGTGACATGATATTCCTTAAGTAAGTCCATATTCTCTTGAAAGGTTTTAGTATCTGGTGCCTCAGGAAAAGTCAGACTCCCAAAAACCAAAATAGTTCTAGGTCCACAAGCTGCCAAGAGAATTGTTCATTGCTTTTCATCTACTCTGGTGTCATTTGCCACCTCCCCCCACCAAATAAAAACCCACATTTTTTTCACATATTGGGCCCAGCTTTTTTATAGCATGATTGAACAAGTTAAACTTCCCTATTAAATTGGATGTTGCCAGAAATGCCTACTCCAACTCAAAGAGGACAGTTGTGAGTGATGTTTTGCATTATGATGTTAAATTTTCAGACTTAGCTTGAAGCCCCCTACTCATACAACACAATTAGCAGTGGGGAAGAGCTGAAGAGTGAAAAACCTTGCAGAAGAAATCTCTATGTCTATCTTTGAGAAAGAAATACATTCCAGTGAATGGCAAATGCAGTTCAGACCTGGTAAGAGATGAGCTGCAATGAGGAGGATAGGAACTGCCTGAAGGAGAATTAGCAACTCCAAAGCAGATAGTGGCTGCATTTGGAGTGGTCCATGGTAGTAGTAGTCTAGTGGTAGTATCATTGGATGTGTAATCCAGAACCGCAAGCTAATATTCTGAGTGCATATGTTCAAATCTTATCTTGGCAGATGGTGAAATTTACATCCAATTTAAAAATCTGGAATTCACAGCCAGTGTAACATCAACTATATAACTATTGTTAACTGTTCTAAAGACCGATCTCTAATGCCAATCCCCTCTGGTAATTCTATCCAGTTTGGCTGATATGTGACTTGTGATGCACAACAATATGGTTGTCTTTTGCCACTGGGTTACTGGGGAAAGTCAATAAATGCTGGCCAAGTTAGCGATGCCTAAATCCCATGAATATTTTAAAAATTAAATCTCTGTGAGTTGTAACAGCGGACTTTGAGGTAGGGCTTAGCTATCTCAATAATATTATAGTAATAAACACAGCTGACTTGTTTTGTTACTACTTCAAAGAAACCAAGGTCATTGTTTAAAGCAGGATATGTTCTGTTGGAAGGCTTAACTGTTATTTGCTAGGTTGTTAGCTCCAAGAATAATCCTCAATCTACCTGCCGCCTCAACACAATACCCTGTTTCCTGCCGCATCCCTGTCTCAGGCTTGCTGTAGTGCCCCAGTGAAGCTCAGCTCAAGCTGGAAAAATAGCACCTTATTTTCCATTTTGGGACCCTGCACCCTTCTGGACTTGATATTGCGTTCAATAACTTTGGGACTTGAGCTCTCCCATGTCCTTACCCCAAACCATCACGCACCAGGCGTTGTTATCACACAATCTGCTATTACACGCAACACATTGTTAGCCACTAACAATCACCATTAATAGCTATTCACTGTCCCAGCCAGAACATTATCCATTCCTTTGTCTATCCAAGTGTTCTTCTCTCTTTTTGGGCTCTATCCCTACCTATTGTTTATTCCTTAACCTCACCTCCCACCCTATCTTCTACATATAAACGGACATTTTCCTAGCTACCATTTCTAAAAAAGGGACACTTGACTCAAAATGTTAACTCTGATTTCTCTCAATAGATGCTGCCAGACCTACTGAGCTTTTCCAGAAATTTCTGTTTTTGGCTCCAATCCCCAATCTACTCCTGACAAGTTCCTTGTAGAACCTATTGCCTTCTTCTTATGCTGACGCAATCATTGTGTTGAACCTAATGTTTGGAATATTCATATTGGAGATTTCTTACCATTTGTTTCCTTTAATGTTTTCAGTATGAAACTTAAGATAGCTCTCGATTGACTTTGAAAAATGGAGCTGTATAGGATATCCGTTTCATATATATTAAAATCTTGAAATTTCCTGTTTTCTTTTACATGTTTTTTCCACATGTTTTATACTTTTATTCAGAAAACCCTTCAACCATTAAAATGTTTAGTTCATTTCTTGTCTTTGGGTTTGGAAATATTTCGAAATTACCCCTAATAGTACATGTCTCTATAGTCCAACAGTTACTAAAGTTTTGTTTTCAACATTTAGGCAGTCATATACTTCTGTAGAGTATTATGATATAATTCCAAGAGGGAATATGCTACTGAATAAGTAACCAGGATACCGATCACATGACCAGGAGTCATTCCATAGTCTAGCTTGCTGCACATAGTCTGAAGAGTTTATATTTGTGCTTTCCTGGGATAATAGCCAATCTATCTGTGAAACAATCCTGTAATATATTTTTATATATGCAATACTTACATTTGTTCTACCTGGTGTCAGATTACGATGTTTGTGCTAAGCATGGAACAAAAACTGATAGAATTGAAGTTTCTTGGGGGCAGGCAATGGGATTCCCTTGATTCACTGTTTATGCCACTTCTTTGGAATTCCTGTGCACATTACTTGTGATGTTCCATCATGTTTTTCTTGTCAAGAGTACTTTATCTTTCACAGTATTGGACAAGGCAAGTAATCATTTCCTTCTTGTAAACTCATGGCTATCCCAACTAATCCACCCAATATTCCCAGCCTGGTGAAAGGTTATTGACCTGAACCTTTAGCTCTGTTTCTCTGCCTACAAATCCAGTCTGCCTGTCAAATGTTGCTTAGCATTTCCTGTTTCATTTCATGTAGTGCATTTTGTTTTTGTTCTTGATTTATTTCACTGCTACCTCTCTTCCAGGATATAACTTTAGTAGATTCTTCAGGGTTGCTGTGCAACTTGCAGAGTGCTGTTTGCATGTAAGCCCATCTTTCACAATGTACAACTCCAGAGTACACTTCTTTTTTGCTTCTAGTACTTAATTTTGCTTAAAAAAAAACTGCTGATGCTGGAATCCAAGGTGAATAAGCAGGAGGCTGGAAGAACACAGCAAGCCAGGCAGCATCAGGAGGTGGAGAAGATGACATTTCAGGTAAAGCTCTTTTTCAGGGGTGGAGGTGGGGTTAGGGGGAGCTTTGTACTTTTACCTTTACTTTTGGATTTGTTTAAACAGCTTTGCTGCAATAGATATCTTTCTTATCTCATGTACAAATATTCTTTTACACCTTTAGTTTATCTTAATTCCTCTCTCATACCTTCTTTCAATGTAATTCTTTTTGGCTGATTCTCCCTTTATAAGTTACATCTGCTTATATAACCTTTGAAAATAAAACATTAAAAGCTTACAAATATCATGAAGATTGTGATGTGAAGAATAAAGATTAAAACTTGGACATTAAGAACTTGTCTGTGGGAAATATATGGTGAATTGCTATGTTTATTACAAAGTACATATGAAATTATTTTGATAATTTATATGCTATTGAAAGCAATCAGCAAATTTTTGTTCAGAGATCAATTAATTTTTAAATTAATATTAATTTATGCTATTTACTCTATCATTACAGGCCCAATGGCAATGGCATAAAATAATCTAAAAAGAGATCCACTTGCAGAACATGGCAACGGTGTCACTTAATTGATAAGCTGCCTCTTAGCATTGTTGCAACTCAGGCTAATCTTCAGATTGAAGGTTTGTTAAGTGAAACAATAATCTAACATTTGTTTGGCTGCATTCTGCTCTACTACTCTTATTGTGAAGGCTTCCCCCCACCCCCACCCCCTTTATAGATTATATTCAAAGTGAAATGCAAGCTATAACACATCAAATTTTAACAGTGAGGCTGTTTTCCCTGGTTGAAGAGAACACAGTCTCAGGAGATAGAGTGGACCAGTTAGTGCACGGATGGAATTCTGTACCCCAGAAGACTGTGAAGGATAAGGCACTGAATACATTCACTAAGTGATTTTCTTTTTATTCACTCATGGGACAAAATGTTGCCTGTGCCAATCTATCCTTGAGAAGGTGTTGGTGAGCTGCCTTCTTGAACTGCTATTATGCCATTAAGGAAGGCAATTCCAAGGTTGCCACCCAATGATCATGAAGGAATGACAATATGTTTCCAAGTCAGGATGATGAGTAGCTTGGAGGAGATCTTGCAGGTGGTGTTCCCATGTATCCACTGCTCTTGTCCTGATAGATAGAAGTGATCACAGGTTTGGAAGGAACTGTGCAAGATCTTCGGTGAATTTCTGCAGTGTATGTGTTGATAGTGCACACTGCTACTACTGAGCATTGGTAATAGAGGAAATGAATGCTTGTGGATATGATGCCAATCAAGCAGGCTGCTTTGGCCCAGATGGTGTCAAGCTTTTTGAATGTTATTGGAGCAGCATCCATACAGCATTCCATCACACTCCTGACTTGAATCTTGTAATGGTAGATTGTCAAAAAGGAGTCAGGAGGTAAGTTACTCACTACAGTCTTGCTAGACTCTGAGCAGCTCTTATAGCCACTGTTTATATGGCAAGGCCAGTTGAGTTGTGGGGAATTCAGTGATGGTAACATATTGCATGCTAAGGGGGTTATCTATTATTGGAGATAGTCATTGCCTGGCAGTTGTGTAATGCAAATGTTACTTGCCATTTTTAACCTAAGCCTGGATATTATCAAGATCATTACATTTGAACATGGACCGTTTCAGTATCTGAGGATTTGTAAATGGTGCTGAACATAACGCAATCATAAGTGAACATCCACTTCTGACTTTGTGATGGAAGTAAGGTCATTGATGAAACGTTGAAGATGGTTGAGCCCAGGTCACTAACCTGAGGAATTTCTGCAGAGATGCCCTGGAGCTAAGATGACAGACCTTCAGCAACCACAGCCATCTTCCTATGTGCCAGGTATGACTTGAACTAGTAGAAAGTTTGCCCCTGGATATCTGTTGACTTCAGTTTTGCTCAGGCTCCTTGATGCCACACTATCGAATGCAGCCTCAATGTCAAGGGCTGTCATTCTCAGCTCACCTGTGGAATTCAGCTTTTGTCCATGTTTTAACTAAGCATTAATGAGGTCAGGAGCTGAGATGGATACATTTTCAGATTTTAAGAACATCAAACGGGTCTGTGAAAAAAATGTGGGATTATGCCATTGAGATGTAGGATCAAGTATGATAACAGTGAATGGTGGGGCAGGCTTGAAGGACCAAAGGCTGATTGCTACTCTTTTTTTATGCTTTTACATTTAGAAATAGAGGTTCAAGTTAAAATGTCTCAAATTAGGTAATAGAAATTGGTGGATAAAGGTTGGTAGGTTTGCAAACTGTTGCCTATAAAATAATATTAATTAGCTTCCAAAGCAACTTATTGGTCTGATATGTTTTCAGATACCTCGTTAAATGTGAGAGTTACTAGTTATGTCAGAATTCTTTCAAATTCATAATGGAATCATATTTGATGTTAACCATGTCATCACTGTTGAACAAATGTCACAAGAATTTGTTCTGCAGGCATGTTACGCTTTAACAGTCAAATCTTGCGATAATTTGGATTTTGTTTTGCATTGGACAAGACACTGTTACCTGACAAATCTCTCATTGCCTTGAGGATTAAGTAAAGTTTTCGGCACTGCATTTTATTAAAAATGCTTGAATTTCTGACTGCCATAAGTATTATAATTTTCTATGAGTTACATTCAATACTGCATCTTGCATAACCTGGCATTTCTTTCTTTAGAGTTGTTTTGAATTATTATGAAGATCTAAAGGTCTTCTTACCATCATCCAGCTATAATTTAGCCTCTTCATTTACCTTGTAACCATAGTGTTATAAATCCCTTCAGACTCAATGTTTTGAAAATTAAGCTGTGATCTGATAAAGTCAAAAATGGATATCAACAGTCCATTTTGAGTACCTTGCTTTGCTACTCTCTGGAGATGGACTGAATTCTATGTGAACAATTTGCTTCCTGTTGCAGTTGCCTTGAGTGCTGTTGTACTGTGCTTTCATCATGAAATACTTTTGGAGAGTGATTTACTTTAGAATTTCCGTGGTTAATGTTAGTAAATGATGATTGTATATGATAACGTTATTACGTAATGTAATTACATTACAAAATCTTCTGCAGTTCCATTGATTAATTAAATTGTGCTTATATGTATTAACATAGATCAGAGAATGATTGCAAGGTAATCATGTCATTGATAGGCTCAGAGGTTGTCATAAATGTCAGTTCTAACATTAGTATAGAGACTTGAAATTCCCCAATTGAATTGCTGTTTTAGTTTTGCTTAGATTTATATTTGATCACCTTTGTATGTCCAGATTGCATGCTTTATAGATAATGATGTTTAAGAATATTTTATAGTTGATACTTGATGGCATTCCCATAGAAGATTTGAAGTCTGTTTATTGTAGGCTTCTGAGGCCTCAATCAAAATGTGGATGTCTGAAATGAAAATTGTTATGATACAATATGTGTTATAGTTTAAATTCTGTTGTGAGTGCTCATTTCCTTTTTTAGGATGATTATGTTAAGAATGGTCAACAACAGGATAGCTTTTCTTTCTTCATAAGTCCTAACTTGAAATAAACAGAGGTTATAGGTGGGCAGAGCCCCATGTCACACATTCCTGAATTATTACAGTATTGAAGAAGCTATTCAGACTACTGTGCTTGCATCAGTTCTAGTATCTAATCCAGCTCTATTATCTAGTGCCAATCTCCTAAATTCTCCTACAATCCATAAAAAAGTCCAATGCTCTCTTGAAAGCTTCAACTGAACCTGCACCCTTCATATTTCCAGGCAGTGCATTCTATACCCAACAATTCTTTGTTTGAAATTTTTTTTTCTCTTTCTTACATCACTTTTCTTTGAATCAATCAGTTTTTAGACCAGAACATTGTTTGAATGTCATTCAAGGAATATTTAACACTGTCTGCTTGCAGCAGTCTTGGGTGAAGCTTTGATGTTTGTTACTTGTGATGAAATTCTTTTTGTTCTGTCGATTTGTATTGTGTAAGCCAGAAATCTGTGAATGGTGTAGTGTTCAAGAAACATGGCATTCCAATGTTGTTATACTCAGTTATGGACAGCAATATGCGGTATGGTGACACAGTGGTTAGCACTGCTGCCTCACAGCGCCAGAGAACCCGGGTACAATTCCTGCCTCAGGCGACTGACTGTGTGGAGTTTGCACATTCTCCCCGTGTCTGTGTGGGTTTCCTCCGGGTGCTCCGGTTTCCTCCCACAGTCCAAAAATGTGCAGGTTAGGTGAATTGGCCATGCTAAATTGCCCGTAGTGTTAGGTGAAGGGGTAAATGTAGGGGGGTGGGTTGCATGTCAGTGTGGACTTGTTGGGCCGAAGGGCCTGTTTCAACGTTGTAAGTAATCTAAAAAAAAAATGAGCGTGGCTTGTTGCAATATTTTAAATAGGTCACTCAAGGCAGTTCAAGTTTGGACACTTTGCTGGTAGTCAGTAGGTTACTGAGGAAGAGTGAAAAAAGAACAGAGATTGCTGGAGGAAGGAATACTGGTAGTTGTGCTGCTGAGAAGGTGACAGAATCCTACTGGTTCTGTGTAAATGGAGTCAGGAATAAATCCCAGGGAAGTTTGACAACTTGGTGCAATTACCTCACTGTAGAAATCTTGAAAGCCAATAAATGCAATAAAGTTTATGAGTTAGGACTTGTCAGGGACTTGGAAGAATGCTATTACAACAGAGAGTGGAGCAAAAGAAGCCTATAAGTAGTATTTGTTTTGAATAACTGAGGAATTTAGAACTCTGAGAAACCCAGGGCTATTCTGTCTGCGGTGAAGCTTACTGTCTGCGGAAGAGTTGAAGTTGTGCCTGAGAGCCTGTTGTGTTAAGAATGCAAGGGCGATTAGTCACAGGAAAAGAGATGATGTGTCAATGGGCAGTCATCAAGGCAATCTGTGAAGGAGTAAAGAAGCTAGATATCAGCAAGATAAGAATTAGAATTCCTTGCAAACTTTTAATGAGTCCTGGCCCACATAAAGGACTGAATATTGCAAAGAATTCTAAAGATTAGTCTTGATTACATTTGCTATGTTCTGTCAGGTGTTTAACCACATATTTAGAACCATAAATTCCCTACAGTGCATAAAGTCTGCAATGACCCTCTGAAAAGCATCCCAATCCCCCAGACTGAGCCCCGACTCTATCCCCATAACCCCACATTTAGTATGGCTAATCATCTAGCCTACACATTCCTCAACACTATAGACAATTTAGCATAGCCAATCCAACTAACCTGCACATTTTTGGGAACATAGAACAGTACAGCACAGTACAGGCCCTTCAGCTCTCGAGGTTGTCCTTTTATCCTACTTTAAGATCAAACTAGCCTACATATCTTATATCTTACTATCATCAATGTGCCTATCCAAGAGTTGCTTAAATGTCCCTGATGTATCTGACTCCACTACCACTGCTGGCAGTGAATTCCACGCATCCACCACTCTCTGCATAAAGAACCTACCTCTGACATCTCCCCTGAAGCTTCACTCAATCACCTTCAAGTTATGCACCCTATTTCTGTCCTAGGAAAAGGTCTCTGGCTATCCACTCTATCTATGCTTTTTACCATCTTGTACATCTCTATCAAGTCACCTCTCATCCTTCTTCATTCCACTGAGAAAAGCCTTAGCTTCCTCAAACATTCATCATAAGACGTGCCCTCCAGTCCAGGCAGCATCCTGGTAAATGTCCTCTGCATTCTCTCTAAAGCTTCTGCATCCTTCCTAAAATGAAGCAACCAGAACTGAACACAATATTCTAACTGTGGTCTAACCAGGGCTTTATAGAGCTGCAACAAAACCTCGCAGCTCTTAAAACGCAATCCCCCTGTTAATGAAAGTCAACACACCATACGCTTTTTTTTAAGAACCCTATCAAATTGGTTGGTAAATTTGAGGGATCTATGGACATGGACTCCAAGATCCCTCTGTTCTTCCACATCGCCAAGAATCCTGCCTTTAATCATGTAATCTGCAGTCAAATTTGACCTTCCAAAATAAATCACTTCACACTTTTCCAAGGTGAACTCCATCTGCCACTTTTCAGCCCAGTTCGGCATCCTGTCAATGTCCCATTACATCCTCCAACAGCCTCCACACTATCCACAACTCCACTAACCTTTGTGTCATTGGCAAACTTAGTAACCAACTCTTCCAAGTTATTTATAAGAACCACAAAGAACAGAGGTCCCAGAACAGATACCCACGGAACACCACTGGTCATTGGGCTCCAGGCTGCATATTTCCTATTTAGTACCACCCTCTGTCTTTTATGGGCCAGCCAATTCTGTATCCAGAAAGCCAAATTTTCTTTATCCCATGCCTCCTTACTTTCTGAATGAGCCTATCATGGGGAACCGTGATTTGATTTCATGCATTATTGTGACATACACTGAGATACAGTGAGAAGTATTGTTTTGCATGCTATTCAGGCAATTCATACCTTACATAAGTACATCAGTACATCAGGGTAATCGAACAGAATGCAGAATATAGTGTTGTAGCCACAAAGAATGTACAGAGAAAGATTAACTCTAATATAAAATAACAGTGGGGAATAATCAGTTCTTGACTCTGTCAGTACATGTTTTCAAACTTCTGTATCTTCTGCCTGATGGAAGAGGGTGGAAGAGAATACAGCAGGGGTAGGAAGAACCTTTGATTGTGTTGGTTGTTTACCCGAGGGCAGCAGGAAGTATAGATGGAGTCAATGGAAGGAATGCTGGTTTGTGTGATGGACTGGCCTACTTTCACAATGGTTTGTAAATTTCTGTGATCTTGGGCAGGGCAGTTGCCATACCAAACTGTGATGTGTCCAGTTAGGTTGCTTTCTGTGGTGCATCTATGAAAATTTATAAGTCCTTGTGGACATGTTGAATTTCCTTAGCCTTCTGAGGAGATGGAAGCATTGGTGTGCTTTCTTGACCATAACATTGACATGGGTGGAAACTGGAGCACCTAGCAGAAACCCTCACAGACATATGGAAAACATATAAACCCTATACAGTCACCTGAGGCTGGAATTGAACCATGTTCCTGGCACTGTAAACAGCCACCATGCCACTGAATTTACCTCAATTTAATTCTGGATGTTGTGTGCATATTATAGATTGTATTACTGTTGTAACTTGGTCCAGTAAAGTTTTAATGTGTTTGTTTAAAAATTGTGTAATAATGTGGTTTTTTTTCTCTGAATAATTCCTTGATATCAAACAAAGTTTTCTCTTTTAACAAAGTAATTATTTTTCCCAGACCATTGTTTATTATAACTTTGGCGATCCGATCCAAAATATTGACAATTGTGTAAAAAGGTGAAATATAGCAGATCCACCTTTCAATGCAAAGTAGGGAAATGTAGGAATGCAGCCTGTTACCCTCGAAAAGCTTCTGATATTGAACTCTTTTTTACGTATGTATCATGATACTGTACGTAGCCTTTTATTCTTCTGGAAAGCTCAGATCAAAGTTGATATAGATTTGAAGTACCTATCTAGAAAATCGAGAAGTACCAATTCTGTTATGGCACAGGAGAGTGAAAGTAGTTTTGTTTTTTCCCTTTTTTGAAATTACAAGTTTTTTTAAAAAACTAGGATTATCCGATAGATAATTATCAGATATGTTGAATTTCACAAATATTAGAAACAAATTAAATCTACAAGGCCTTGTCTATCCTGCAAAGAGCATGAATACATTAATTGTTACAGGAGTATGTTGGCATTTAAACAAAAATAATTTTGCTAGCCATTACGGAGGCATGGTTGTAGGATGATCATGACTGGGAGTTAAATATCCAAGGGGATCAGACTTTTCAGAAAGACAGGCAGGAAGATAAGAGGGGTGCTGTAACTGATATTTAAGGATGACATCAGGGCAGTGGTGAGAGATGATATAGGTTCTATGGAGAATGAGGTTGAATCCATTTGGATGGAAATTCGAAAGTCTAAGAAAAAGTCACTGATGGGCATAGTCCATAGGCCACTAGATGATAATATCACATTGAGGCATGCAATGAACAAAGAAATAACTAATGCCTATAAAAATGGAACGGAAATTATCATGGGGGATTTTAATCTACGTGTCGATTGGTCGAACCAAGTTGGTCAGGGGAGCCTTGAGGACGAGTCTTTTGAAATTACCTGAGATTGTTTTCTTGAAAGGTATGTAATGGAACCAATGAGGCAGCACGCTATCCTTAATGTGATCCTGTGTAATGAGACAGCAATAATTAATGATATTATAGTTAGGGATCCTCCTGGAAGGAATAATCACAGTACAGTCGAATTTAGAAGACAGATAGAAAATGCTAAGATAAAATCCAACAACAGGGTACTGTGTTTAAATAAAGGAGATTACAACAGGATGAGGGAGGAGTTGGCTAAAGTAGACTGGAAGCAAAGACTTTAGGTGGGACAGTTGACAAACAGAGAAAGATTTTCAAAACAATTTTTCAAAGAGAAGGCATACAAAGTAGCCAAGATCAGCAGGAAACTAGAAGATTGGGAAAACATTATGGGTCAACAAAAAGCCACAAAGAAAAAGTTATAAAGAAAAGTATGATAGATTCTGACAATAAACTAGCTTAGAATATAAAGACAGATAGCAAATTTTCTATAAGTATATAAAAAGAAAAAGAGTGGCTGACTTAAACATCGTTTTTTCAGAGGATGATAAGGAGAATTTAATGATGGGATATAAGCAAATGGCCGGAGCATTTAATAATATTTTGTCAGTCTTCACAGTGAAGGACAAGAATAACATGCCAGTAATTGACAAAGAGATGAAAGTAAGTGAGGACCTAAAAACAATCATTATCATGAAAGAAGTAGTGTCGGACAGTTAATGGAGCTAAGGGTAGACATTCTGATGGAATGCATGCCAGGGTACGGGAAGAGATGGCGGGAGTAGTAAATGTAGTAATTTTCCTAAATTCACTGGTTTCTGGGGAAATTCCAGCAGATTGGAAGACAACAAATGTAACACCACTGTTTAAGAAAAGAGGCAGACAAAAGATGGGGAATTATAGACAGGTTAGGCTTAAGGTCTGAAGTGGAAAAAAATGCTTGAGTTTATTATCAAGGCAGAAATAGCAAGGCATCTAGATGGAAATTTTTCAGTTGGGCAGATGCAGCATGGGTTCATGAGAGGAAGGTTACGCTTAACTAATCAACTAGAATTCCATGTAGATATTATGAGCACAGTGGACAACAGGGACCCAGTAGATGTGCTGCACCATGATTTCCAAAAGGCATTCAACAACGTCTCGCAAAAAAAGGCTTTTGCATAAGATAAAGATGCAGGGTTACAGGCAATGTATTAGCATGGATAGAGGATTGGTGAACCAACAGGAAGCAGAGTGGGGATAAATGATTGTTTTTCTGTTTGGCAATCAGTAACTAGTTGTGTGCCTCAGGGATCAGTGTTGGGATCACACTTATTCACAACGTTCATAGATGATTGGAAATTAGAGACCATGTGTAGTGTGTCAAAGTTTGGAGATGACACTAAGATGAGTGGTAGAGCAAAGTGTGCAGAGGACTGTGAAACTTTGCAAAGGGACACAGATAGTTTAAATGAGTGGGCAAAGATTTGGCCGATTGAATACAATGTTAGTAAGTGTGAAGTACTATTAATTGAATGGCAAAAAGTTGTAGCATGCTGTTGTGCAGAGGGACCTGGGTATCTTTGTGCATGAATCACAGAAGGTTGGTCTGCAGGTGCAACAGGCAATTAAGAAGGCAAATGGAATTTTGTCCTTCAGTGCTAAAAGAGTTGTGTTTAAAGGCAGAGAGCTTATGTTGCAGCTGTATCAGGTGCTGGTGAGGCCACACCTGGAGTACTCCATGCAGGTTAGATCTCCTTACTTGATCTCTCTCACTAGAGAGAGCAGGGTTGATTCCGGAGTTAAGGTGGTTGGTTTATGAGGAGAGACTGAATAGGCTGGGATTATATTCATTGGAATTTCAAAAAAATGAGGGGAATCATATAGAAACATATAAAATTATGAAAGGAATGGATAAGATAGAAGTACAGAAGATGTTTTCATTTCCATTTCATTGAAACTGGACAAGAGGGCACAGCCTCAAAATAAGGGGCAACAGATTTAGGACTGAACTGAGAAAGAACTTCTTCACCCAGAGGGTTCTGAATCTTTGGAATTCCCTGCCAAGTGAAGTAGCTAAGGTTTCCTCATTAAATACTACTAAAGCTGAGCTAGATAAGTTTTTTGAACAGCAAAGGAATTAAGGGTTACAGTGAGAGGGCGGGTAAGTGGAGCTGAGGCTGTGAAAAGACCAGCCATGATCTTATTGAATGGCGGGACAGGCTCAAAGGGCCAGATGGTCTATTCCTGCTCCTTGATCTAATGTTCTTATGTAAACAACAGGAGTCTATCGCGTGAAGTTTTGAGGAGAATTATCATATTGGATTTTAATGAGTAATTTGCTGTGCCTTAAGATGACAAAGCAGCAAATCTCAAAAGGCTTGATTGACAAACTAAATCAATCAAACATACTTTATTGCACAACCATAATTAAAAGAAATCTGCTACATTAAAACATGCAAATCATATTCATCCAGATTCACTTGTGGTTTACATGTGAAGTATATTATGCAAGACTGATAGCATTTTCCTGACTTCAATTGGCTAATACTGTTTAGTACTGATGTTCTAAATGGATTTTGCTAGCACAGATTGTTCCCAGTTCAAATCAGACAGTTTACAGAATACAATGTATTCAAAACGTTTTTACTCAAAAAAATCTGTTCTGATTTTTGAAGGATGCTGGTGTTTCTTAGTCAATAATAAACTAGATTCTTCTTTTAAAATCTCCTAACTTTACTTTGTTACCATTAAAGTTAGAATAGTTTTGTTATCAGTAATGCTTTGTGTGTTGACCCAATGAAGTGCCAGACAGGCATCAGTGCAAAGACCATAAACCATCAGTGTGAAGCCCATATGAGAGTAGTCTTTGTGTATAGTAAGGATAAATCCAGCAACACTATATTTCAGTTGAGTGATAACAGCAATAGCTGAATAAACAGCTTTTGCAATTATGTTCAGATTTATAATAGACTTGAGCTAATACCTGAAACTGAATATTTAACTTAACTGCAGTTGGTTGATGGGCAAACTATTGCAATTCAAGTCACTGCCTCTTGCGTTTTAAGACTAATTTATGAGCTGACATACAGCAGTTAAGAAAACCAAAATCTAATTGACAGTTTTTAAAGAGCACAAGCAAAAAAAAAAATCACTGGTGTATGATTCTCTTCAAAGTCATGCTTTAAATGCATGAAATTGATCTCAAATCCATCAGTGCCCCAAACCAAGCTGTTAAATCACTGTAAATAAGCTGGTATAACCAAATCACAACTCTCACCTCTGCTCACTAAATTTTGCACCAATCTTCTTCATGAATGAATGTTGCAAACAGCCTTAAACACCCAGATAATATTGTCTCTGAACATAAATGCTGCATGACAACAGTACCAAGCTCAATTTGATAACCCTTCTGACTGTTTGCCTCATCATTATACTCCATCGAATTGGGTTTCTCGGTTATATGTACCAGATGCTGAACACTTTGGAAATATCTTATGTTAGCATTCATCTTTCCTCAGTTCGTTAAGAATAAAACTGTGGCAGATGAAATGTACTTTTTAAGCTTATGTTTCATCCTGCTAACACCATTCAATTTTTATTGTGCAAAACCTTTTTTCATATTTCTCTATGATAGGTGCAGTACCTTATTAAATTTGGACTTGTCAGCAAACAAGTTTGATATTTTGAAAATAGTAAATGAGCCATTTTTTCTGTGCACATGAGACAATAAGGAAAGAAGCATAGTTTGGATGTACATGAAATGTTTCGTATCAAACCTATCTTGAACTTACACAGGTCATTTATTTTAAATCCAACAACCAGCATAAAAACTTACATTGATTTAGCATTATTTTAGTTTAATCTTTAGTTTATAGTTAGGTCTCACATCCTTTTTTCCTTAAAATAAGCTTCTTAAAATAGGTACAAGATTGAAACTAGTTGATAAAAAAACAGGAACAAAATACAAGTTGGGGGCTCCTCAAGTGTGAAGAGCAGGGTTGCTAGTACTTCAATTAATAACTGAAATAAAATATCGTAGCAATGGTAGATTAGGTGATTTATTGCAAATGCAGCCCATAGGGGCTGCTGGACACTAAGGTGATCCACAGTGAACACATATGTCACAAATTATTGCACCTTGAGGAACTTTGAATCTATATTAAGAAGGTGGAGTCTGAGCTAGGGAAATTGTACCATATCAGGGAAGGCAAGTTACCTGGACAGTGTTCTTAGGAGGTGGTCATATTAGATCATTCAAACTTGGTCTGTGATCAATATTTGATTGTAGGTGAAACAGGTATGGGGACCTCGGGGTTAGTCTTTTTAGGTGACTCTGGCCTTATAATTACCAAACAATTTTGAGGTTCTTAGAAGCTGTCTGGATGAGAATGTGGACAGCAAGGAGAGTGTGAACTGACTATTGCACCATGATACAGAGTGCTATGCAAGCAGTGGGGAGGAAGTAGAAACATAGTATTGGAAAATATCATGTGTCTTATTTCCGAAGGTGTTTTTTCCTGTCTGCCCAGAGTTAAAGACATCTCCGTGAGGCAGGAAAGAAACTTGGAGAAGGAGGGGAGGTACCCAGTAATCATCATCACATTGTTACTAATGACAATGATAGGACTGGAAGAAAGATCCTGCTGAATGATTTTGAGTAGCCAGGACCAAAAGTAAAAAGCAAAACCTCCAAGGTGATAACGTCTGGAACATGGACAGAACCATGTTCCAGAAACACTGGGTAAAGAAACACTGGGTAAATTAAATCGAGCAGTTAAATGCATGGCTGAACGACTGGTTTCAGTTCTTGGGATATAGACACCAATGTTGGGCTGGAAGGGCACTGTTCCAGTGGGACAGGAAACAAAACACAACGATGATCATCAAAGAAAAAGTACCAGAGAAACAAACAGTGATAAAAACTAATAAGTCTCATAGGCCTTATGGTCGACATTGTAGAATGGTAAAGGAAGCAGTTAAAGAGAATAATGGATGCACTGGCATCCTTAGATTCTGAAAATGTCCCAGAAGATTGGAAAGCTGCCAATATAGCATGCTTACTTAAACAGGGAGGGAGATAGAAATATACTTAATTATGTGCCAGTTAGCTTAGAACCTGTTATTGTGAAAAATTTAAAGTAATGAAATTGAAGAACATTTAGAAATACATAATCTAATCAAGCAAAATCAGCATGGCTTCATGAAGCAGATCTGACAAGCCTGACAAATTTATTAGTTATTTGAGGAGGTATAAAGCAAGATTGATAAAAAAACAAACCATTTGATGTAATATGTTTGAAATACCAAAAAGTGTTTCTTAAGATTCTGCACATAAAGTTAGTTAAATTTAAGAGTACACTGCATTGGGGTTAGTATATCAGCATGGAAAGACAATTGGTTAATTAACAGAAGGCAGTGTGTTCTGATAACTGGGGCATTTTCATCATGGCAACTTGTACCTAACTGCGTGCCCCAGGGATTAGTGCTGAGGTCACAATTAGTTATGACACATATTAATGACATGGATGAGGTAAGTGGATAACACAAAAAAAAACCTTGGGAAGGCAAGTATTGAAAATGACATAGAGTCTGCAGATAGACAGGTCTAGTGAATGTGCAAAATTTTTGGAAAATGGAATATAACATGGGTTACGGACTTAGACAGAAACGATTTAAATTTGAAAACTTTTTCGATAAGAGGAAGTGCAGAAAGCTGCAGCGCAAAGAGATTGGGAGGTGGTCCTCAAGAATAAATTATAATAAGCCAGTGTAGTGATTATAACAAGCTCAACCAGGTGGACCTTACAGAATATGATTTCCCTGACTGGGGCTATACTTCTGGTCCAAACTGGGAAACTGCCAGATATAAGCTGGAGTGTCAGAGGTTCTGTTCACTCTGAGAGCTGGCTCGAAGGAAGCTGGACTGGTGTCAATTTTCTGCACATGTAAATAAAGGGTGATTTGGTGACACAATACCAGTCTGTGTGGAATTACTCCAGTGCCGACAAGAGTGAGATTCACCGGGTAAAACCTAGACTCAATTGTACGTTGACCATGCCAGCACTTGCAAGAGCTCAACATTCTTTGTCATTGTGGATGCCTATTCAAAGTGGTTGGATGTGCACACAGTTCATTTGTCAAACACTGGGTCAACAATAGAAAACCTGCAAGCATCTTTCGCAATACATGGACTCCCAGAAGGGTTGGTCACGGAAAATGGGCCATCATGTATCTGTAGAGAATTTCCTAAAGTCAAATGGCATTTGGCATATAAGGATAGCTCCACACCATCTATCGTCCAAAGGTCTTGTGGAAACAACAATCCATACTTTGAAGGTAGGCTGAAAAAAACAGCCGAGAGGGGAGGGTGAAACAGCATCAGGAATGTCAAAGCCAGACACAAGACTCCTCTAAACGTGTGCGACACTTTACTTCAGGAGATGAAGTTTAGTATTAAAACCATGGAAATGGTCTGATAAGAGTAATAAGCATGGTGGATGTAAGGTCACGTCATGTGATATACATAGGTTGGGTAGGTGAGGTAGTCCTGCACAAGCATGTGGACCACATGAAAGCTGCAAACTCACAAATGGGACAGGAGCAAAACATACTCTGCTCCTCAGAACATCCAGCAAGGCTGTCTGTCAGTTCTCCCACTATGTCCAGCACCAAAGAAATCTTGGAGTCTGAGATAGACACTGAAGATATTGCAGCCTAGATGCCTTTACTGCCTGAAGAAGAACATGAATTTCTTCCAAGACACTCCAGACTGGGAGATTACAGTCTGGTACAAGCTGCTTCTATCTGAGGCTGGGTCAGAGGAATAGGACCCAGTGCGAATATACTCCAGTGAAAAAGAACAGTCCTACGTCCCTGAACCTAAAGGGGGAAGGTTGCAGTGACTGTAATGAGGTCAGCCAGCTGGACAACATAAAGTATGAATTCTCTGACTGAGACTGTTATGCCAGGCCAATCAGGGAGCCCTGGCTGACAGATATAAACAGAAGTGTCAGAGGTGGCTCTGAGTAAGCCAGACCAACATCAAGTACTATGCATAGTAAATAAAGGGTGACTCAGTGACAGAATACTGCTCTCTGTGGAATTATTTCAACTAGCATTCAGTTCAGCCAGTAACAGCTGAACTTGGATGATGGTTGAAATTCCTTCCCGTAACCACCCTATTATTCTTACAGATAACTGAGATCTCCTTACAAATTTGTTTCCAATTTCCCACTGACTGTTAGGAGGTCAATGATACAATCCCAGTAAGGTAACAATCCCTTTCTTATTTCTCAGTTCCACCCAAATAACTTCCAGGATATTTCCGGGAATATCCTCCTTCAGCACAGCTGTAATGCTATCCCTTATCAAAAACTCCACTCTACCTCCTCTCTTGCCTCCCTTTCTGTCCTTCCTGTAGTTTTTGTACCTTGGAACATTAAGCTGTCCATCCCTGAGCCACGTTTCTGTAATTGCTATGATATCCCAGTCCCATGTTCCTAACCATACCCTGAGTTCATCTGCCTTCCTGGTTAGGCCTCTTGCATTGAAATAAATGCAGTTTAATTTATCAGTCCTACCTTGTTCGCTGTTTTGTCCCTGCCTGCCCTGATGGTTTGCCTCGTTTCTGTTATCAACTGTACCAGTCTCAGATTGCTCTCTTTCCTCATAATCTACCTGGGTCCAACCCTCCCACTACCTTACTAGGATAGTCAACATGGCTTTGTGCATGAGAAACCATGTCTCACAAAACTTGTTTGAGTTTTTTGAAGAAGTAACAAAGAGGATTGATGAAGGCAGAGCAGTGGACATGATCTATATGGACTTCAGTAGAGCATTCCACAAGGTTTTCCGTGGGAGATTGGTGAGCTGGTTAGATCTCATGGAATACAGGGAGAATTCACCATTTGGATACAGAACTGGCTCAAAGTTCATGATTTGGAGATGCCGGTGTTGAACTGGGTGCTCCGAAAGCCAGTGCTTCCAATTAAATCTGTTGGGCTATAACTTGGTGGTGTGTAATTTTTAACTTGCCTCAAAGGTAGAAGACAGAGGATAGTGTTAGAGGTTGTTTTTCTGACTGGAGGCCTGTGACTAGTGATGTGCCACAAGATTCGGTGCTGGGTCCACTGCTTTTCATCATTTGTATAAATAGTTTGGATATAAGAATAAGAGATATAGTTAGTAAGTTTGCAGATGACACCAAAATTGGATGTGTACTGGACAGTGAAGAAGGTTATCTCAGATTAAAGCAGGATCTTGATTAGATGGGCCAATGGGCTGAGAAGTGGCTGATGGAGTTTAATTTAGATAAATTTGAGGTGTTGCATTTTGGGAAAGCAAATCTTAGCAGGACTTATACACTTAATGGTAAGGTCCTCGAGAGTGTTGCTGAACAAAGAGACCTTGGAGTGCAGGTTCATAGCTCCTTGAAGTGGAGTCGCAGGTAGATAGGATAGTGAAGAAGGTGCTTGGTATGCTTTCCTTTATTGGTCAGAGTATTGATTACCTGAGTTGAGAGGTTACATTGCAGCTGTACAGGTCATTGGCTCGACCACTTTTGAATATTGTGTGCAATTTTGGTCTCCTTCCTTTCGGAAAGATGTTGTGAAACTTGAAAGGGTTCAAAAAAGATCTACAAGGATGTTGCTAGGGTTGGAGGATTTGAGCTATAGGCAGAGATTGAATAGACTAGGGCTGTTTTCCGTGGAGTGTCGGAGGCTGAGGGGTGACCTTATAGAGGTTTACAAAATCATGAGGGGCATTGATCGGATAAATAGAAAAATTCTCTTCCGTGGAGTCCAGAACCAGAAAGCGTAGTTATAGAGTGAGAGGGAAAGATAGAAAAGGCAACTAAGGGACGACTTTGTCACACAGAGGATGGTACATGTATGGAATGAGCTGCCAGAGGAAGTGGTGGAGGCTAGTACAACATTTAAAAACACCTGAATGGGTACATGAATAGAAAGGGTTTGGAGGGATATGGGCCAGGTCTTGACAGGTGGGACTAGATTGGGTTGGGATAACTGGTCGGCATGGACAAGTTGGACTATAGGGTCTGTTTCCATGCTGTACATCTCTATGACTCTATAGGGAAGGCAAATTGTGTGTTGGTCTTTATTTCTAAGGAAAAGGAGCATAAAAATAGGGAGGTCTTTCTCAAAACATATAATGCACTTGTCAGACTACACCTGGAATATTATGAACACTTTTGTGCTCCTTATCAAAGCAAATCTATGCTGGCATTGAAGGCAGTCCAGAGAAGGTTTAGAAGGTAATTCTCGGTTGTGTAGAGATTTTCCTTTATGGAGAGTTTGAGCAACTCAGCCCTGGGCTCATTAGAGTCTATCAGAATGAGAAGTGACTTTATTGAAGCATCTAATATTCTTAAGGGGCCTGATAGACTAGAAATAGATCAGTTGTTTTCCCTTGTGTAAGGGTCTAGGACCAGAGGCCATAATCAAAGAATAAGGGACCTTCCTTTGAGTCAGATATGAGGAGGGCAGTTTTCTTAAAAAGCAGTGTGGAATTCTTTAGCACAGACAGCTGTGTACTTCTGGTTATTGAGAATACTTAAGGCTGTGATAGACAGACTTTTCATAATTAAAGTAATCAAAGCTTTTGGGGAAAAGGCAGGAGCATGGAGTTGAGGATTATGAGATCATGAGACAGTGAGGTCTGCAGATGCTGGAGATATGCCATGACCTCACTGAATATCAAGATAGATTTGATTGGCTGGTTTCTCCTTCTACATTTTCTGATCTTGTCGCATCTTTTCCATTAAATATATTCCAAAAGTCTTCACAAAGGATTAGTCAAACAAATAAAAGTGTATGTTGAATCAAGGAAGAATGTTTCTGTGATTGTCACTCAAATCAGTCATATTGCACCTCTGTTTTCCCTTTCAGAGCTGTCCTCAGTAAACCCCTATTCTCTTCCAGCCTACTTACTTCATTCTTTACTCATCACATTTTAATCCAAGCTTCCATGACATTGTTATATTTGGCACTCATGTCAAGCAACATGAGTCATCTGTTTAGCTGCTTCCATGGTAACCAATCATTTCCCTTTTCCACCAGATCAAATTCCTCTGAAGGTTCTCTTTCTATTTCTGTGAATTTTCGCATGGTTTATTTTCCATCCCCTTTCTAACGCCAGATTTTGCAACTGTTTTCTTTTGAGGTATCAACCCTTTCCTTCTCAAAACTACCTTTGCAATCACCCTATCTTGACCAAATCTTGATCCCTCAAATGCCTTTGGATGCTATAATTGATCCTGAACCACATTTTCTTCTTTAATGTCCTTACATTTTTTGTCACATCACAAATCTTTTTAAATCCTACTCGCAGCTCCATATTGAATTTTTCAAAGTGGGAATGCACTCTTGTCACAACATAGAGATGCGCCTAACTAATATCACAACTGCTATTCTCTGCATGACATGAAGCCCAGCAAACGCCTACCCTTCATGTTGGAACCTGTCCACCAGTCACTTCTCAGGGCTCAAGCCAAAACTGCCTTGTGGATCCCCCTTACCTCCAATTTAAACTTGTAGAATGTAACATTGAAAATTACAACATAAACAGATGAACATTAGAACTAGGAGCAGGTATAGGCTATCCATCCCCTCAAACCTGCTCTGCCTTTCAGTACGATCATTGTCGACCTCATCTTGACTTCAATTCCACTTTCTTGCCTTCTCTCCATAAGCCTTCAATCCATTATTAATTAAATATCTGTTCATCTCCTCCTTAAATTTAATCAGTGTCATGGCATCCACCATATTTTGGTAAGTAAATTCTGCAGATTTGTGACCATTTGAGAAAAGTAATTTCTCCTCATCTCTGTTTTAAATCTGTTGCACCTTGTCCTAAAACTATGACCTTCTAGTTCTAGATTACCCCACATGAGAAAGCATCAACTTTAACAATCTCCTTTACCACATTACATACCTCAATTAGCTCCCCCATTATTCTTCTGAAGTGAGAGAGTATAGATTTAAACTCCTTAATTGCTTTGCCATACTCCTATTCAAATCAATCCATGGCCTCACAAATTCCTATCTCAAACTTTGTCCAGCTTGACAGCCCACTGAGAACTCAGCATTTTCACCAAATTCAGCTGGCTATACTCTCCTGAAATATTTCTCCTCACCATTGGCAGACATCCCCTTTAATGAACAATGCTTTCAGCTTGCTTAAAGGGAGATTGGATTTCCAGAAGTAAAGGGAGATTATTTTTCATCAAGGGAACATCCACAACATAGGTTTGGACCAGGACTTAATACAGGATTCCAACCACCAACTGGAATGTCATGTGTGATCTGATATTCAAAGACAATAGCATTTTGCATGGCTCCAGCAACATTTTATCCAATGTCATGGCTTCCATTCTTGAGGCAGGATGTCTAACCTCCAATACCACCAGCTGATTAAAAAGGAGACTGCTCCTCAGTCTGAGCAGTTTTGTCACAAGTAGTAGCCATTGCTATTGTCTTGGAAAATCCAATCAGGCAGGAGAACTGAGCAATGAGGACAAAGAGGAAAGATCACCCAAGCCCAAAATCAGACTGTAAATGTGTCCCTGGTAAGTGTCACCATGGGCTATTGCTACCCTCCACTTAGAAAGTGCAGTGGTAGTAGGAAAAATGTCTACTATTCTGACCACAGTTGTACTAAGGATAGTGGGTCACCTGAAACCTGTTCCGCTTGTGATAAAATACCAGTAATGGCAATTGCCATGTTATCATGCATCATCCCACCTAAGTTTACGTTTTCTCTGTGTCCTACCCACCCAACTCTACTTGGGACAGAGCATGATAAAGAAAGCTGAGAGTTGGATGACTACAGTTTCAGATGTCTCAGAGAACAGAATAATCCAGCCAACACTAGAATTGTTGCATCCATAGGAGAGAAAGTTATAGATGTGAGTTTCAGGATCCAGAGGGTGAATTGGGGAAAGAAACTGTAACCTGAGGTAGTGACTGGGGGGATGGGATTGTACCAGTGGAGTTTGTGGGAGTGGGCAAACAAATGACTTCAATCTTTCCAATGTTTAACGGCAGGAATTTGTGGTACAAAATGCTTTTCAAAGATAACAATTAGCCTGAAGAAATCTAAATACACCTTTTTAAAGGAAATACCGATGCATTGAACAGTCCAACCATCTCAAGTACTTTGTCATAGTCTCCATCCTCACTTGTAAAAGTAGTGTGATTTAAATAAATTGAAAGGCTTGTATTCTTAAAAACCACTTTCTAGATTAGAGTGGTACTGGAAAAGCACAGCAGTTCAGGCAGCATCCGAGGAGCAGCAAAATTGACTTTTCTGACGAAAGGCTTCTATTCCTGATGAAGAGCTTTTACCCGAAACATTGATTTTCCTGCTCCTCGGATGCTACCTGAACTGCTGTGATTTTCCAGCACCACTCTAATCTAGAATTTGGTTTCCAGCATCTGCAGTCCTTGTTTTTACCTTCTTAAAAGCCACTGCCAACATGTGTCTGTTAATATGAGAGGCATTCCAATTGGTACGTAAGACATGCTTTACTTTATTAGTTAATGATTATTCATTACATGGTGATGACATAAGGTGAAAAAAAAGGTGAAAAAAACTACTAATGAAAAGAAAGTCTACAAAATATCATTGAAAACCAGATTGTGGTACCAGATCTACTTTTAGAGCTGTAAAAGTAAGTGATACACACAAATTAAAATAAAGAAAACCAAGTCACTGATATATAGAGAGAGACTCAGTTGTGTGTGAAAGCGATTTAAGCAACTAGGAATCATGGTTCCTTCCAATACTCTCAAACTTTAAATCATTCCTTTGCCAATATGGATTTGACAGCAATTAAGAGTGAGTAAAATTGAAACGATCTCTTGAAGAAAGATGTCTGCAACCACCAATTAGTCATTGTAGCAATTTGGGTTAAATGAGCTGGAGAACAAAATTGAATGGCTTCCTTTTTCTGTGCCTACACTGAAGCTGTCTCTCTTTATCCTTCAGACTGGGTACTTATTTATATATAATTGGCTTTAGCAGTCTGCTTGAAATTGGAATATTTTGAAAAATGCTTGAAGCAACTCTTGCAGGAAATACTTCAAGCATGGCTACATAGTAGATACCAACCTATCCAAATGTTTCCGATCTCATCACGACTGCAGACCATTAGACAGTCTTTTCTAATAAAAGCATAATACTGCAGATGCTGAAAATCTGAAGCAATCACATAGATTGCCAGAGAAGGTCTGGTAGTTCCTAAATTGAATTATGTCAGACTCAAAATGTTAACTCTGTTTCTCTCGCCACAGATGCTGCCAGACCTGATGAGTTTCTTCAACATCCTATTTTTTAACAGACAATCTGACCTGTTTTCTTTCCTAAATTAAGTTCAGGTCATTAGTTAAAAGGAAAACATCCCAACACTTCTAATCAGACTGTATCAAGGTGGTTGGCCCCCAGCGCTGATTTTGTACAGTGCTAAAATGTATTACATTTTGCTTTTAGTATTATAGAATCCCTACAGTAAGAAAGTAGACCATTCAGCCCATCAAATCTACACTGACTCGCCAAAGAGTGTCCTGCTCAGTCCCACCCTATCCCTGCAATCCTGCATTTCCCATGGCCAATATACCTAACCTGCACATTGTTGGACTTTGGGAGGAAACTGAAGCACCTCAAGGAAACCCATGCAGCTACAAGGAGATTGTGCAAACTCCTGAGGATGTACTCAAACACAGTCCCTGGTGCTCTGAGGCAACAGAGCTAGCCACTAAGCCACTCTGCTGCCCCAGCTGTTACACAATACCCAAATACTTTTGTTAAAAACATTTAGCTATGCACTGGCCTAAACAGCCATGTACAAACTGTTTTGTTTGAATTGAAACATATTATTGCTTTCTACATTACACTGATGCTTGATGTCAGATGTCTGAGATAGACATGTCTGCTGTTTTGACTTGATCACCAAATTATCTCTTGAAATTTACCTTAGTCAATTATTGCACCAAATGCTCATTTATTTTCTTAACAATCAGACATCCTCTCTGTCAATGGTCTGCTCTGTTCCTCATAACGTTTGTTAATGATTGGATGGTTTAACCATCATTTTTGGAAGAATTTTATTAATCGGTGTACTGGCAAATCAATCCATCACAAACTTTCTTGAAGTGGTCTTCTCTGTCAGGAATTTCCACATATATTTACTGTTAGCATTGACAATTTAAATAATCTGTGAAAAAACACAGTTGTTCTTTCATCTATGGAGAGAAAACAATTAATGTTTTGGTTCCAATGAACTGGACCCAAAACATTGATTCTGTTTTTTTTTTCTCCACGGGTGCTGATGAGCCTGCAGAAGTTCTCCAGTAATTTCTGTTCTTGCTTCACATTTCCAGCATTTATTGGCTTTTTGTCATTCTTTCATATTTACAAGATAATATATGGCAAAGTACTGACTTTCCCCTGTATTTACATGCATCTTATTCTGACTCCTTTTCTAGCTCATTCTATTTACTTAATTAATAAGATTGATTACACTGTTTCCTTGATGACACTTGATTTAGTGATATTTTCTTCACCAACTTAAACATTTTGGACCATGCCCTTGTCAATACAAATACAGAGAGTTTGAGCATGCCCCCTGCAACCATGAAACTGATTTCTGCACTCAACACCAGAGCACAAATCTCAAGCGTAGACTCATTTGCGTAGATAGGATGAACCATGTGCGTGCAAGGGGTGGTGTGATCTTATCTACAGTGTCAGCTGAGTCCTGAAAAGTTCCAAATAGGTCAACTAAACAAATTCATTTCCTTGATTTATCATGAAGCCAATGAAATTGAGGAACATAATTCATTCAGCCTGAGATTAATCATTCCTAATTTGGTTCAGGGTGACCAAAATGATTCACAGTGTATGTTAATCTCATGAGGGCATCTCTCAAGGGCCTAGAGCAACACCAGAGCAGAAGACCAGCGAGAGCAAGTAGGCTGGAGCAACTGGCGGCAAAAGCGGGATCAGGTAACCTGGGGCAACGAGCGGTGAGAGTGGGAGTAGGTCGCACAGGGCAACAGGGGGTGAGACTGGGAGTAGGTAACCAAGGGCAACAGCCAGCGAGAGTGGGAACAGGTAGCCTGGGGCAACAGGCAGTGAGAACAGGAGTAGGTAGCACGGGGAGATGGGTAGCAAGAGTCAGGGTAGTTAGCCCAGGGCAACGGGTAGTGTGAGAGGGAATAGCTAGCCCAGGGCGAAGGCCAATGAGAGCCCAGTAAGTAGCCCGAGGCAATGGGCAGAGGGAGTGGGAGAAGGTAGCCCAGGATGGTGAGAGCAGGAATAGGTTGCCCACGGCGACAGGCGATGAGAGTGGGAGAAGGTAGCCCGGAGCGACGGGCAGTGAGAGTGGGAGTAGGGAGCCTGGGGTGACGGGCAATAAGAGAGGGAGCGAGTAGCCCAGGGCGACAGGCGATGAGAGTGGGAGTAGGTCGCCCAGGGTGACAGGCGGTGACAGTGGGAAAAGGTAGCCCATGGCGACGGGCAGTGACAGAGGGATTAGGTAGCCCAGGGTAACAGGCGGTGACAGAGGGAGTAGGTAGCCCAGGGGCAACAGGTGGTGACAGAGGGAGTAGGTAGCCCAGGGCAATGGGCAGTGACAGTGGGAGTAGGTAGCCCAAGGTGATAGGCGGTGACAGAGGGAGTAGGTAGCCCAGGGAGACAGGCGGTGACAGAGGGAGTAGGATGCCCAGGGTGACAGGCAATGAGAGTGGGAGGATGTAGCCCAGGGAAACGGGTGGTGACAGTGGGAGTAGGTAGCCCAGGGCGACAGGCGGTGACAGTGAGAGTAGGTAGCCCAGGGCGACGGGCGGTGACAGTGGGAGTAGGTACCCCAGGGCGACGGGCAGTGACAGTAGGAGTAAGTAGCCCAGGGCGACGAGCAGTGACAGAGGGAGTAGGTAGCCCAGGGCGACGAGCAGTGACAGAGGGAGTAGGTAGCCCAGGGCGACAGGCGGTGACAGTGGGAGTAGGTAGGCCAGGGCGACGAGCAGTGACAGAGGGAATAGGTAGCCCAGGGCGACAGGCGGTGACAGTGGGAGTAGGTACCCCAGGGCGACAGGCGTTGATTGTGGGAGGAGGTAGCCCAGAGTGACAGGCGATGAGAGTGGGAGTCGGTAGCCCAGGGCGACAGGCGGTGACAGAGGGAGTAGGTAGCCCAGGGCGATGGGCGTTGACAGTGGGAGTAGGTAGCCCAGGGCAACAGGCGGTGATAGAGGGAGTAGGTAGCCCAGGGCGACAGGCGGTGATAGTGGGAGTAGGTAGCCCAGGGCGACAGGTGGTGACAGAGGGAGTAGGTAGTCCAGGGCGACAGGTGGTGACAGAGGGAGTAGGTAGCCTAGAGCGACGGGCGGTGACAGAGGGAGTAGGTAGCCCAGGGCGACAGGCGGTGACAGTGGGAGTAGGTACCCCAGGGCGACGGCCAGTGACCGTGGGAGTTGGTAGCCCAGGGTGACGGGTGAGAGAGAGAGTAGGTAGCTCGGGGCGACGGGTGGGAGAGAGACAGAAAGTAGGTAGCCCAAGGCAATGGGCGATGTGAGTTGGAATAGGTAGCCTGGGGTGACGAGTGGGAGAGAGAGAGTAGATAGCCCAGGGCGACGGGTGGGAGAGAGAGAGTAATACAGGCAGATCACAGAGTTAAGTGGCATAGACAAATAAATAATAGTTAAAAAGTGGTGAAAACAAAAACGCAGGTACATTTGAATGTTAAGGGTTTGTGAGTCCATTCAGTATTCTAACAACAATAGGATAGAAACTGTTTCAAAATTGGCTGATGCATGTGTTCAGGCTTCTGTACCTTCTCCCTGGTGTAAGAAGTTGTAGAAAAACATTGCCAGGGTGGGATGGATCTTTGAGAATACAGGTGGCCTTTCCTTGACAGCTGGTCTGGTAGATGGATTCTATAGATGGCAGGTTGGCCTTTGTGACTGTCCCGGGCGAGTTCACCACTCTCTGTAACTGTCTCCAATCTTGAATGGTACAGTTGCCAGACCAGGTAGTGCTACATCCAGACAGAATGCACTCGATGGCGCACCTATAAAAACTGGCAAGGCTATTCGCCGTCATGCCAAATTTTCTCAGCTGCCGGGGAAGAAGACATGATGTTGAGCCTTTGTAACCAGTGTGACCACATGAAGATTCCAAGAAAGCTTGTTGGGGATGACCACTCCCAGGAGATTGTCACTCTCCACTTGTTCCACCTCTGTGCTGTTAATGTGTAGGGGGCATGAGTAACATCCCGCCGAAAGTCAATAACGAGTTCCTTGGTTTTGCCGGCATTGAGAGCTAGGTTATTCTCAGTGCTCTTCCCAGCTGCAAGGTTGTTTTACCTTTTCTCTCCAAACAGGAGATCTGTTCAGCACTCTCCGTAGAATGAATAAATATTATATCCCTTATGCTATCATATCACATGAAGTGTCTATTATCTTTAAAATGAAACTTACAGAATACTGGATGGCCTGGACTTAGTTGATGTTAGGAAGATGTTTCCATTGCTAGGAGAGACTAAGACAAGAGGACATAGCCTTAGAGTAAAGGGAAGATTTTTTAGAATGGAGATAAGGAGAAACTTCTTCAACCAGAGAGTGGTTACTCTATTGCTTTCATTTCCACAGAAGGCTGAGGAGGCCAGGTCATTGAGTATAGTTAAGATGGAGGTAGGTACGTTCTTGAATATTGAGGGGATCAAGGGTTAAGGAGAGAAGGTGCAAGATTGCTGTTGAGAAACCTATCAGCCACAGTTGAATAGTGGAGCAGACTTGATGGGCTGAATGTCCTAATTTCTGCTCCTATGGCTTAAGGTCTTATGGTCTAAAACACCATCCACTCATAATGGATCAGATATTTCAGTCAGCATTGAAACTATAACACTTGCCACCTAGAAGAAAGCTACCTAGAAAATTCTTGAGGTCTATGTGGCACAGACTTCATATGCAACATTTTTAAAATAGCAAGTCTTCCTGGCAGAACCATGAGAGAAGGCTAAGAGAATGAGGCACATGAATTGGAGGCTGGGTTGCAAAAACTAAGGGGCATGCTGGACAATTGAGGAAATAGAATTTGGATGGAGGGTGATAAGCTCTGATTGGGAAAGGGAGTGTATGAGAGAGGTACTACCACCAACCTTCTGTATTTTTCTCCTAAGACATGAGTAGACCACCCATGTTGCACATCTCCTTGTCACATAAGGGCCTCAATTAGGATGAGAGGAATTCGACAAATATGACATCTCTATGGAAAATTACTCCATGACATGTGCCATCTGCTCTACTGCATAAAGGATGGCAGGAGAGTTTTATGGCTCTCGTAGATGATAAATCACTGGTGAGTAGGGGGAGGGGCAGTAAAATGCTGCAGCCGACCTCTATGGCTGCTTAGATCTGCTTCCCTTGAAGTCCAGGGAACCTTCATGTCTTCAGTAGCAATGATGCGAGCCATCACACTCACAGACAGTAAAGAAGGAAGCTAAAAGTGCTTAATCCCTTCACATTCCATTCATATTTTTGAATAAATAATAACAACTATGCTCAGATAAAGATACAAACTAAAATCATAACAACAAATATTTAAAAGGTTAAAGTACAATATGTGTAATCTTTATCTTATACACAAATCTGGATTACACAAATAATCAGTTAACTCTTCAAAGCCAGTGATGGTGTTCAGCAAAAATTGAGATCTTAGTATACGTTTGACAACTGAGTCACAAGAAGATCTAGCTTTTTCAAGGTAATTCATAGTTAGAGTGATAATGGACCAGTGGAAGTTTTTGCCAATTTAAGATATTTTCACACATGGGATGAGGGTATCACTGGTTAGACCCTCCTTTATTGCCCATCTCTATGACTGACAGTATGATTGCGCTGTGGTAAGGCCGAAGCAGTGCATGCTCTGGAGACACATGGAATCATTGACAATAACCTTTGGATGCTAAATTGGCAATATTCAGATTTCAGAGGTGCTGCCAGTTTCAATTGAACTATGATGGCAAATGTTCTAATGTAATTATTGTTTCAAATTCTGGACCAATATTAACAGAATTAATCAAATGACAAATGCTTGAGAAGGTTTTTCAGTAATCTAGATCATTGATGATTTTATAATCTGTGTGGAATTGTATCCCCAAGAAATATATTGGGTGGCTTCTCCAGCAATAGTAGCATTTTTGTTTAGCTAGCTGCCCCTGTCAAGTTCAGTTATGCTGCATAAGGTCAGGAGCTTTAATCGCTTGTGCGCTTGTCCACCTGAAACTCTCTCTTCCCTCAGCTCATTTATGGTCACAGGGAGTGTGTAGAAGCAGGAGGCTCAGATTACAGTATCTAAAGTGAAGGATTAATGAACTTCAGGGCATGGACATTATCCTCCATCTTGATCCCGCACACATGCACACTCGTTTGTGTCTTGTTGGTTTAGCTCCCAATAGTGCTGACCTATTTTCTCCTATTAAAATCTACCATTCACACCTACCATACATCTCAATATCTCCTTCACTCCTTTTTCTTTTTGACCTGAGTATCCTCTTGTTCATTCCATTTTCTTTTCCTTCCCTTTGTCTTTATCTTTATTTAGCCCTCCTCTGTTCTGCAGAACAGCCTTTGCACTGAAAATATTATCTCTGGTTTTCTCTCTTCACAGGTGCTGACAGACCTGCTGAGTTACTGCAGCATTTAGATTAGATTAGATTAGATTACTTACAGTGTGGAAACAGGCCCTTCGGCCCAACAAGTCCACACCGCCCCGCCGAAGCGCAACCCACCCATACCCCTACATCTACCCCTTACCTAACACTACAGGCAATTTAGCATGGCCAATCCACCTGACCTGCACATCTTTGGACTGTGGGAGGAAACCGGAGCACCCGGAGGAAACCCACGCAGACACGGCGAGAACGATTTGTTTTTGTTTTTATTTTGCATTTAAAGTCATTTCCAATTAAATCTTTTGAAAAAAATTGGTGTTGGCTGTATTCAGTAGAAGAGTTGAAGCACTGGATATACTGGTTTTTTTGCAAATTTAAGCTACAGCAGAGCAAGAAGCTACTTTGAACAATCTTTAAGATTTGTTCAGTTACGTAGACGACAAGCAATTATTTTTGAAGTTCGATGTCAGTAATCAGAAGTTCCAAACAACTCACCACGGTTTATAAGTGGGTGACTATTTATTAAGTTTGAGAGAAATTGAAAAACGGATTGGTATTTTTTTTAGAAAATAATACAAATGTTGCAGCAGTGCTAAAATTATAACAAAATGAATACTGCATATATGTAAAGTTTTCTGATAACACCAGGTTGTCTGTGGGAGGTGGAGATATAAGTGAAATACATATGGTGCAGGCTTATTTAGATATACTACAAAAGTTACACTGTGCAGAAAATGACCTTCACTACAGATGGATGAAAGGTTTCATAATTCAAAGTATGTATAAACATGGCATTGCACTCAGTAGAATTGACCTATTTTCTCCTGTGCAAATCTGCAATTTACACCTGCCATACATTTCAATTTCTCCTACAATATCCAGACTGAAAATTGAAAAACAGCAAAAGAGACCTAGGATAGAGTTGACGAAACAGTGGGAAGACACCAACTAGTGTTAGTAAGCTTGATCTCTAAACAAATCCGTTCAATGGAACACAGCATTTTAATAATACTAATCCAATATTTAACTTTACAGGCATGAGGTTTCAATACAAGTTAAAGAAGGTTGAAATTAAAATCTACAGTAGGCTATCAGGCCACACCTTGGGTGATGCACTTGGTTTTGGTTGAGGAGATGCAAGAAAGGTTTCGAAACCACCAATGGCTATTGTAGAGGCATGATTCTAATTTCAAAGTGTCCCACTTTTGAATAAACACTGGAGGTGCTTGTACTGACCAGCTTGAACATCTGAGGGATGATTATATATTGGTAAGTTAATAAATGGCTTGGAAAAGAGAAATCTAAGATGTTAATTATGGTACAGGAGTAAGCAAAAATCAAATCAGTGGCAAAGTAATTTGAAGATTAGTATCTATAAGTTTGCTTCATTGAAATGATTGGTTGGAACAATCTTCTTTTTGGACAATGGAGGCAAAAACCCTGGATTAATTGAGGAAACTATTTAAAGCCCCAAATGGAACACAGTCATGTGCTTCTGCATGTCTAAAATAAGCAATGATGGTCTTCAGAGCTGAAAATGTGTTGCTGGAAAAGCGCAGCAGGTCAGGCAGCATCCAAGGAGCAGAAGAATCGACGTTTCAAGCACGATCCCTTCTTCAGGAAGTTTGGGCTCATGTCCGAAATGTCGATTCTCCTGCTCCTTGGATGCTGCCTGACCTGCTGCGCTTTTCCAACAACACATTTTCAGCTCTAATCTCCAGCATCTGCAGTCCTCACTTGCTCCTAGAATGATGGTCTTCAGTCAACATAACTGAAATGACTCTAGGAGAGGTCACATGGTAGCACAGCGGTCAGCACTGTTGCCTCACAGCACCAGAGATCTGGGTTTGATTCATGCCTTGATGTGGAGATTGCATGTTCTCCAGTGTCTGTGTCAGTTTCCACTGGGTGCTCCAGTTTCTTTCCACAGTGCAAAGATGTGCAGGTTGGTGGATTGGTCATGCTAAATTTCCCATAGTGGTCAGACAAGTGCAAGCTAGGTGGGTTAACTGTAACAAATGTAGAGCTACAGGGACAGGGTGTGATAGATTTCAGTAGTTTGGTGCAGACACGACAGGCGATTGGCCTCTATCTGCTGTAGGGATACATTTTTGAAAAAATAACATGGCATTATGTACGATGATGAAATATGTTTCAATTTGTGGACTCTCATCAGCTCTTGGAATAGACGACTTAAATATGATAAACATGAACTCAATGGAATCTAAATAAAGATAGGTTTCTGAAAATGAGAGAAATATGGCAAAAGGGTTAGAATGAGTGCAATTATTGTATGTTATTGATGCCGTTGGAGCTTGGTCGATTTGCTGGGAGGTGGTTGTAGTGTCAACAGGTGAGATGTTGAGGTTAAATTTCCTAGAGTATTTTCTGAAACCGGTAAATCATTTTCTCCCTGGTTCTCTGACTCTCCTAATTGATTGGACAGTAACAAAAAGGGAGAATGGTCAATGTTGGTTGTAGACTGTCCCACATCTGGATTAGACAGGTTTGTTAGAGAAACTCATGAGGGTAAATGGACAAGGTATTTTTTACTCTGGGGTGAGGGAGTCTAGGACTATAGTCAGCATGGCTTTGTGCATAGGAAATCATGTCTCACAAACTTGATTGAGTTTTGTGAAGAAGTAACAAAGAGGATTGATGAGGGCAGAGCGGTAGACATGATCTATATGGACTGCAGTAAGGTGTTCGACAATGTTCCTCTTTGGAGACTGGTTGGCAAGGCTAGATCTCATGGAATACAGGAAGAATTAGCCATTTAGATAAAGAACTGGCTGGAAGGTAGAAGACAGATGGTGGTAGCAGAGGGTTGCTTTTCAGACTAGAGGCCTGTGACCAGTGGTGTGCCACAAGAATCGTTGCTGGGTCCACTGTTTTCCATCATTTAAATAAATGACTTTGTTGTGAACATAGGAGGTATAGTTAATAAGTTTGCCGATGACACCAAAATTGGAGGTGTAGTGGACAGCGAAGGTTACCTCAGATTACAGTGGGATCTTGATCAGATGTGTGGAGAAGTGGCAGATGGAGCTTAATTTAGATAAATGTCAGGTGCTACTTTTTGAAAAAGCAAATTAGAGACGACTTATATACTTAATGGTAAGGTCCAAGGGGGTGTAGCTGAACAAAGAGACCTTGGAGTGCAGGTTCATAGCTCCTTGAAGTAAAGTCGCAGTTGATAGGATAGTAAAGAAAGCATTTGGTATGCTTTCTGTTATTGGTCAGAGCATTGAGTACAGGAGTTGGAAGATCATGTTGCATGTTGTACAGGACATTGGTTAGGCCACTTTTGGAATATTGCGTGCAATTTTGGTCTCCTTCCTACCAGAAGGATGTTGTGAAACTTGAAAGGGTTCTGAAAAGATTTACAAGGATATTGTCAGAGTTGGAGTATTTGAGCTATAGGGAGAGGTCGAATAGGCTGGGGCTGTTTTTCCTGAAGCATCGGTGGCTGAAGAATGACCTGACATAGGCTTATAAAATCATGAGAGGGCATGGATATAATAAACAGATAAAGTGTTTTCCCTGGGGATGGGGGAGTGGGTGGGTCCAGAACTAGAGGGCATAGGTTTCGGGTCAGAGTGGAAAGATATAAAAGGGATGTAAGGGGCAATGTTTTCACGCAGAAGGTGGTGCATTTATGGAATGAGCTGCCAGAGGAAGTGGTGGAGGCTCATACAATTGAATAGGAAGGGTATAGAGGGATATGGGCCGGGTGCTGGCAAAAGGGACTAGATTAGTTTAGGATATCTGGTCGGCATGGACGAGTTGGATATCTGTCTTAAACTCCCTGATATCTTTTTCCACCAAATTATAGGGTACCAATGAGAAAAGCATCTATATGTGGAGTGAAAATGTAAGGCCGTCTAGTAACATTATGGCTGAAAAGGGGTTTCAACTTGTATGCCGAATTTTTCCACATTATGATTTTCAGATTTGGTGGAATAGAAAAATTGTGTTGGCTTATAGGCTGAGTCATTTGAAATGTTACAACTCATAGTAATTTGATCCATAACAAACCCAATACTGAAGCTTAGGTTAAATCACCATGTTAGCAAAGGTAAGAGGAGTCTTTTTTTTATTGAGTGACATACATCTGACTCTGGAATGCTTGATTTTTGACATTTTAGCCCAGTAGAACAATATTTTGTTTAATCCCATCAGCAAAATCTTTCATTTCTTCCTCACTCATGTAATTGTCCAGGTTCCTTTTATTTGTCATTTGTCAAAAGGTGTGGTGCTGGAAAAGCACAGCCAGTCAGGCACCATCCAAGGAGCAGGAGAGTCGACATTTTGAGTATAAGCTCCTGATGAAGAGCTTATGCTCGAAATGTCGACTCTCCTGCTCCTTGGATGGTGTCTGACTGGCTGTGCTTTTCCCGCACAACACTTTTTGACTCTGATCTCCAGCATCTGCAGTCCTCACTTTCTCTATACTGTATCATTTGCCTCAGTTAGTTTACATAAGGTCATCTGTATTTTTGCCATTTGCTGGATAATGAAATTTCTCTCGAATTTTTCCCAGATTTATCACTAAGCATCGTATTCCAATGGTTCTAAGCTTTTGGATTACCTGACAAATGAAATAATTTTCTTTTACATCCAGCCTTCCCTCAATAGTTTTGTGGAGTAATTTAAAGTGAATATAATGTGTACAGTGCAAATCCAGCAACTCTTTTCTATTTAGGATAAGTCAATGGTGGCTTTTTGTCTTTCATGAGGTTAATGGTGTAGAAACCAAACCATGCAGCAATTTTTAGTGATTGATAACTCGTCACATTATTAGATCAATCCTCAGCTTTTCATTTTTTGAAGAGAGTCCTAGTCTGTGTGGTCCTACCTGATAGTTACAAGCACTCAGTCTGGGATCATTCTTAAAAGTCTTTTCACAACTTATTTTTATATCCTTTCAGTAACACGGTGATCAGAAATATGTAAATGCTAAACTGACATTCCAGGCAAGTTAGACTTGAGTTCTTTGCATTTCAATTCTATTCCTCAAGAAATGAACTCCAACGACTTGTTTACATTTTCTTAGGTCATGTTAGAAATACGGGTTACTTCTTTAGCACCTCAAGATTGGGGTGAAAAGGGATTAGGAAAAGACCATGTAACATCTCCAAATTATTCCATCTTTCACTGAGATTATGACTGACCTGTAACTGAACATCTAGTGGAAAAATAAGATGAATCAGAACACTTTAATTTGTAACTTTCCTCTCAAATATAATTTGAGTAAACCTATCCTGCACTTGCTCCAAAATCAGGACGTCTTTTTTAGATCTCATGTTCAGAGCTGTTCACCACCCTCTCAGTATGTTCAAACTGAGCTCAGTGCAATTGCAAAATGATTTGTATCTGCTTAATCTAGTCTTTAGGTAAAAAGGCTGACGTTGTCTTTTATTTTCCATACCAGCCCATGGCATTTGACTGGTTGATGTCCCTGGAATCCCAAATCTCTTTGGATTCAAAATCTGTCTTCTCAGTATTTAGAAAGTTGTATTCTTCCTTGGTCCAAAGCTTTCTATCTACCCACACTGAAATTAGTTTGCCGTAGGCTTTGCCTTTTCATTTTACTGAATAATATTAGTCATTAAGTGCCAGTTGAAATAATTTGTTTCCCTTCTGGGTCTCAAAAGTTTTGTAGCAGAACAGGACCATGAGTCACATAATTGTTTTCCTAATGGTCATGTAACTATAAAAATAATTATTTGTACATTAGATAGCCACTGCATCACGTTTGCAGAGTGATACAATTTCGAAAGAAGAAATGATACCTTATTTATTGAAAACTGTCACAAGTGTCATTGCTTTGTTTCAATGATGTTGGAAATCAAAATGATGTTGAAATCTTCAAGAAATGCATTATTTGAAGTCCAAAGCATAGCACCACCTTGTGCATGATCCAGGAAGTAAATCAGCTTAAAAAGCAATAGGGCTCTTGTCATTCAGTGGCAGTGCCCCTAAGCCAGAGAACTCAGCTTCACGCCCCACCCAGGCCAGAGGTGTGACATGGCACATCTGCATAAATTTATTTCAAATATCTGAAAATAGAAAGCTGCGCTTATCTCAGAAATGTGGCTGAGTGAAACCAGAGCATGACAGAGTTCACCTAAAATCTATTGTTAGGAAATGAGAGAAACATGCAATTGAGGATCAGATGTCATGGTTCTTTGTAATTCATCTGATCAGGGAGAGCTAGTGTGGATCTCCAAAGATTAGATTGAACCTTACAAATCTGATTGACGTTTTGAAGACGAGAACGTAGTCATGGATTGGGGATTGTCGACAGATCTTGTTTATGCTGCAAATGGGCTTACAGAGGCATTTGATAACATCTCTCATAAGAGGCAATGAGCTACATTTGAAACACATGAATTGAAGACAAATGATTTCACTGGTGAGGAATTTAGCTTGGCAGTAGGAGACAGAGATTAGGGATAGTAGGCACATACTTAAAGTAGATGTAGCTAGTGTTTTTCTGCAGGATCTGTGTTGGAACCTGAGCTAACCTGAACCTGAGCTGAATATTAATGAATGGGAGACCATGACTGACTAAAATGGTAAAAATCATTCCTGAAGGTGTCAAACACCTTGGAAGGCTTTTACAGGGATATGTAGAGACAAAAACCTTGGAGGAAGTGCACAACCCTTCAAATAACCCATTGACCCAACCTTTTAAGCACCATATGCTACTCAAATGGCAGAGTCTGTAGATCATACCATCTCAGAACCCAGCAAACTGGAACTGAAATGAATCATCCTCAATAATGAAGGACTGACTGAGAAGAGGAGAGAATGTGGATTTTTGGAACTAAAGGAGATTGAGAAGGAGTTGATAGCAGCATGGAATCGAAAAAAAGTGTAATTTAAACGCTGTGCATGATCACTAACCAGTTAATGTATTTCTACTACACATTTCTGTCAAATAGGAAGAAATGCATACCCCAGCTGATAGCGACTATAATGAGGTCAGCCAGATAGACATCAGAGAATATGAAATCCCTGAATGGGGCTATTAATCTGGTCCTACCACAGAGTCTTGGCTACAGATATAAACAGGAGTGCCAGGGGTTTTGTTCACTCCAGGAGTCTGCTCTGAGCTAGCTGACTCAGTGTCATGGACTATATATATATATGTAAATAAGGGCGACTTGGTGATGAGATACCAGCCTTTGTGGAGTTATTTCAGTGTGGATGAGAATGGGATACAGTCCTGAAGAGGATTCACTTGCAACAGTCGTCTTTGAGTTGGGGTATTTCTGGCATCATGGAGCTATTTAGGAAGCTTGACGCATTCAATCGTATCATCGAAGACTGGGCCCAGTAAGTGGAAAGAATGCATTATTTTTACTGATCAAATAACATTCAGGTAGATAAAAGCAATGAGTACTTCTTCTGACAGCTTGCAGACTCATAGCATTTTCAGTTATTAGAAGACCTAAATTTCCCTGAGCCACTAGATACTAAAACCTTTCAAGAGTTGATGGGTTGAATCCCCAAGCCACCTCTAATTCTGAGACACCATTGGTTTTAGTTGGCAATTCAAGAACCAGGGGAATCCATATTGAGATTTTTGATGAAGTTAAGATTATTGATGGCGGAATGTGATTTTAGTTTGACCATAAGTGAGATGCTGGGAGACCATTTGGTATGTGAGATTAATGATGCAACTGTGGTAAAGCACCGAGTAGCTGAAGCCCAACTGGGCACTACAACTGGTTTTATCATTAGAAAATGTAATAAGTGGAGGTTATGATTTATAACGTATTCTAATGGAAGAGGACACCCTCGTAGGGTGGACTGAGCTTGTGGAACACCACTTGAGTGAAGGGAATTACATCGCCTCATTCAGGTCGTATCCTCAACAGAGTTACTCTTGGTCAGCCCACAGCAAAACCTCAAAACAAAACCAAGCCTTGGACAAATGGTTACAATTTTATTGAAGATCAGGGCCAGCAGGCCATTGTAGTGACTGCCATGTCAGGGCTCAAGACAGCAAATCAGTCCAACTAGTCCTGAGTTGAATAAGAGAACTCATAGGCCAGTATCTAAGAGAGTGCATACCCTGGAAAGTCCACCTACAGCTGGTTTGGAACTGAGAAGTTGCTTAGCAACACCCAAGATCAGACCCAATTAAAATAATTGTCTGGTTAAATGGTCATCCAGTTCTAATGGAAGTCTATACTGGTGTGGCTGTATCAGTAATTGTGAAACTAGTCTTTACCAAAATTCGCTCTGGACACCAACCCGTAAGTTTGCATAAGCCCTCGATCAGGCTGTGAACCAGTACTAAGGAACACCAACAAATTAAAGGTACAGCTTTGGTTCCACTCTCTTATGTGAAGCAGTTGGTTCAGTTACCAATGATTATAGTAAAAGGCTTGGGCTCAAGCTTGATGATGTCAGTTTGGTTGAGAAAGATTCAGCAAGCTTGGCTCAAAATTTGATTAGAAAATTTCTGCCTGAGTGAAGTCCTAATTAAATAACCAGAAGCTTTTCAACAAGGTGTAGGAACTATCAAAGGGACTAAAGCCACCTTGCATGTTGACCAAGAAGTAATTCCATGATTCTGCAAGGCACACCCAGTGCCATTTGCCTCACAAAAGTAGGGGCAGAAACCAGGAAAGCAAAGGGATAATGAAAACTAGTCCAGTTTGCAGAATGGGCTGCACCAGTCGTACCGATTGTGAAGCCAAAGGGGTTGGTGTGCCTTTGTTAGGATTTCAAACACACAATAAACTGTTTTTCGCAGCTGGATCAATAGTCCATCCCTTGCGTAGAGGATTTGTACACAAAACAGGCAGGGGGACAGTCCTTCATGAAGCTGGACATGAGCCATGTGTACCTGTAATTGTGATTAGCTGGGGATTCCCAGAAGTATCCTACAATTAATGCTCATAAGAGTTTGTACAATATACAAGGCTGCCTTTTAAGATATCATCAGCTTGTGTCATTTTACAATGAATGATGAAGAACATTTTACAAGGTCTACCCCAGGTCACTATTTATCTGGATGATGTGCTAGTAACAAGGAAGACCAAAAAAGAGCATTTAGAAAACTTGGGCATAGTGCTTAAACAATTCTCCAAGGCAAGTATATGCCTTAGGAAGGGAAGATGTGACCTACTTGGGTTACAGAGTCGACAAAATTGTATTACACCCATTGGAAGATAAAATGAGGGGCAACAAAGGTGCCCCAGCTCCCATATCTGTACTGAAGCGTGGGTCTTTCCTTGCGTTGGTGAATTATTACAGAAGATCTGTACATAACCTGGCTTCCATCCTGGCACCCTTCATCTATAGTTGAAAATAGGTTACCCTTAGAAATGATCTCATCGCCAAGAAATAGCCTTTAGGGAAGGCAAGAAGCAGCTATCAACCCCTAAGGTGCTAGAGTGCTATGATTCCAAACAAGATAGGTGTTGACATGCAATACTTCCCTGCATGGTATTGGGGAAGTGTGTCTCTCCTGTGGCCCAGCAGAGAGGAATGCCTGATAATGCAAGCTTCCCAGACTTTGGCTGATGCCAAATGAAGATATGTCCAGATTAAGAAGGAAGGTTTGATGGTCATCTTTGGTATGAGAAAGCTCAATGAAAACCTTTATGGAAGTAAATTAATATCGGACCACAAACTCCTGCTAGGGCTATCAACAGAGGACAGGCCGTGCCACCCATATCTTCAGGTCAAATTTAGCAGTGGACTCTTACTTTGAATGTGTACAAGTTGGAACACTCTCTGGGAGACCAAGTAGCAAATGCAAGAAGCCTTGATGTGCATTCCACTGGCAGACACACCACCAGTATTGCCACCACTAGAAGAGTCCATCCTGATTTTAAACCCGCCAGACACCCTTCCGGTCACTGCTGACAATATCAGACCAGTTGTTACAAAAAGATCCTTTTCTGAAAAAAACTAAAACAGTTGGTGGTGGTATGGGAAACAAAAATGGCACAGTGGCGCATTGGTTAGCACTGCTGTCTCAAAACGCCAGGGACCCGAGTTTGATTCCAGCCTCAGGTGACTGTCTGTGTGGAGTTTGCACATTGTTCCAGTGTCTGCATGAGTTTCCTCTGGGTGCTCTGGTTTCCTCCCACAGTCCAAAAATGTGTAGGTTAGGTGAATTAGCCATGCTAAATTGCCCATAGTGTTAGGTGCATTAATTAACGGTAAATATAGGGTGGGAGAATGGGCCTAGATGGGTTAATCTTTGGAGGGCCAGTGTAGACTTGTTGGGCCAAATGGGCTGTTTCCGTACTATGGGGAATCTAATCTAAACACATCACAACCAGAACTGAAACCTTTCTGCACCCGGCTAGACTACATCACAAAAGAGTATTGCACATTATTATTGGGACCAAGAGTGATTATCCTGTGCAAAGATCACCAACTACATGGTGACTGAACTCCATCAGGGTCATTCAGGGGTTTCCAAAATGAAGATGTTGACAAGAAGTTATGTGGCCAGTACTGGATGCAGACAAAGTCCTATTGTTGCCCAGAGTGCAAAGAAGGAAAGTAATTTCCTGCAGCAATTCCCCCACAGTCTTAGGAATGGCCGAGTAAACCCTGGATTCGGATACACATCGACTATGCTGGTCCTTTCATCAGCTTAATTTCATCAGGTCATTGTCTACGTCCATTCAAAGTGAGTGGATGTGCAGAGAGTTCATTCATTAAACACAGAGGTTACAATTGAAAAGTTGTAAGTATTTTTTGTAATAACTGGATTCCCAGAGTGTTGTTCATAGACAACTGGTCATCATTTACCAGGAGAGTATTGGAATATTTCTTAAAGTTGAATGGCATTCAGCATGTAAGGACAGCTCCATACCAATTGTCATCCAATGGGCTGGTGGTCCAAACTTTGAAGGCAGGTGTAAAGAAACAGCTTATTGCTTCACTTGAAACCAAACTGTCCTGGTTCCTGTTTGGTCATGGGACCACCCCTCACACAACTACAGGGACAGGTCCAGCAAAGTTGCTAATAGGGAGAAGATTCCACACCAGGTTAAACCTGATCTTTCTGAACCTGGCAGGGAGGATGAAACGGCATCAGGAATGCTAGTGCCGGACACAAGACACCTCGAAAGGAGAGACAGTTTACTTCAGGGGTCAAAGTTTGGTTTTGAAACCACATGAATTGCCCTGCATAGGTAAGATGCATGATCAACGCAAGGATAGGCCCCGTAACATAAAAGTACAGGTCAGAGAGGTGATCCTAAACAAGCACATGGACCACATGAAAACAGTAACCTCGCAAATTGGGCAGGACCAAAACATACCAGCTCCCTCTGAAAATGCAGCAAGGCTGTCAGAATCTATGGGCTCTCACCCTACATCTAGCATCAAAGAAATGTCTGAGGATGAGGTAGCCATGGCAGATATCACAGCCTTGATAACGTTACTACCTGAAGAAGAAGATGAATTGTGACCGAGATACTCCGGGCACAAGAGGCAGGCTACGGTCCGGTACATGATGTCAGTATCTGAGGCAGAGTTGTAGAAACTAAACCTAGTATAAAAATGCTCCAGAAGAAACTGTAAAAGAATAGGCTTACATCTTGGCAATTAAAGGGGGAAGATCATAGTGATTTGTAATGAGGTCAGCCAGGTGGATCTAATAGAATATGAGCTCCTGACTGGGGTTGTTAACCTGGTTTAATCGGGAAGTCCTGTCTGACTTATATAAATAGGGGTGTCAGAAGTTCTCTTAACTCTAGAGTCATGGAGTCATAAAGATGTCCAGCATGGAAACATACCCTTCGGTCCAACTCATCAAGACCAACTATATATCCTAAATTAGAGTTGACAGTGTGGTGCTGGAAAAGCACAGCAGGTCAGGCAGCATGCGCAGAGGAGGAGAATCAATGTTTTGGGCAAGAGCCTTTCATTAGGAATGAGGCGTGTGAGCCAAGGGGGTGGTGAGATAAATGGGAGGGGGTGGGGGTGGTGCTGGGGGAAGGTAGCTGAGAGAGCGATGGGCAAATGGAGGTGGGGGGTAATGGTGATAGGTCGGAGAGAAGGATGGAGCAGATAGATGGGAAGGAAGATGGACAGGTAGGACAGGTCATGATGATGGTGCCGAGATGGAAGGTTGGAACTGAGATAAATTCCTCACTTTCTCCTAGATATCCTAAATTAGTCTTGTTCCATTTGCCAGCGTTTGACATTATCTCTCTAAATTCTTCCTATCCTGATGCCCTTTAAATGTAGTATTTGTGAAGTTTCCACCACTTCCTCTGGCAGTTCATTCCATATATACATCATCCTCTGTGTGAAAATGTTGCCCCTTGGGTCCCTTTTAAATGTTTCCTCTCTCTCCTTAAATCTTAGTCTTTTAGTTTTGGTCTTCCCTACTGAGACTAAGGGAAAATACCTTGACTATTCAACCTATCCATGCCCCTCATGATTTTATAAACCTCTAGAAGCTAGTTGGGACTTTGTCATGTACTGTGCATGCGTGAATAAAGGGTGACTTGGTAATGGGAGACTGGCCTTCCTGAAGTTACTTCACAGCCATAATAAATCAAAATTAATCTCAACACTTCTTTTCTCTACACTCTATAGGATTTGGTGTTTGCATTTTAAACTGACTAATACTGAACAGGTTTGTCATCTGTACAGAGATCAAATATAGGGACCAAAAATACTAGATAATCACCAATAAATCCAAAAAGGACTTCTGAAGAAATTTATTTACACAGGAAATAGTTAAAACATGGAACTCACTACCACAAAAAGCAGTTGAGGAGAATAGCATTTTTTAGTTAACACTCAATAAATACATGATAGAGAATGAAACAGAAAAGAAAATTTTGATCATTTGGATGAAGCAAAATGAGATGAGGTTTGTGGGAAACATAAACAACAATCTGGGCCATTTTATGTAAATGTTAAACAAAATTTTATGTGGTTCCAGAGTTAGCCACTACATTAGGCCACTACGTTAGCATAAGGTCAGAGAAAAAAAATCACAATGCAGAAATTAGGAAGATTAGGAAAATGAACATAAGGAAGAAATAAATGTCCTAACATTTATTTGATTTATTCAAGAACTCAGGAAAAGGACTTGTCCAAGTCAATTGAAATAAGTTTTCTCATGAAAATGCTAAACAAAATGCATATCAGCTTGTATAGGTTTCAAAAATTAAAATATTCGAGAATGCCTTTCTGGAGCATATCATACCGCTCTCCCCTGTCAAAAATTGTTCAAGAATTAAAATCTGGGCATATAGCTTGAAAGAAAACTGCTGAACTGTTGAGTTAATGCAGGACTATCACACACATTTCCAGTGTCCATGTCACTGTCAAATCTGGTGACTGTTCAATATTTATAAATGAATTTTTCATCAGATGTGATTATAAGAGATACCAACATCAACAATTTTGTTTTGATTTTGAATATTGGAATAGACACTAACCTGGGCTAGTAAATTTGTTTTGTTATGTTTGAAATCTTTAAGATATTGTTGTTGCACAGTTGTATGGCAAAGCTAATTCTGGATTATATCATGCTGCATATGTGACTTAGTGATCAATGTTCTAGTGCCATGGGTTTGAATCCTCCTTAGGAGCTAGTGCAATTTGTATTACGTTTAGAAATCTGGAATTGAAAAGATAGCGTAATGGCATTGTGTAATCATCATTAGTTGTCCATGTCTGATCTGACTTACATTTGATTCAATGTAGTTGACTCTTAACTGCCCTCTGTTTAGGTTACTTACAGTGTGAAAAACAGGCCCTTTGGCCCAACGAGTCCACACCGACCCTCCGAACAGCAACCCACCCACACCCATTCCCCTATATTTACCCCTTCACCTAACGCTATGGGCAACTTAGCATGACCAATTCACCTAACCTGCACATCTTTGGACTGTGGGAGGAAACCCAGCAGACATGGGGAGAATGTGCAAACTCCTCACAAACAGTTGCCTGAGGCAGGAATTGAACCCGTGTCTCTGGCGCTGTGAGGCAGCAGTGAACTAATCACTGTGCCACCGTGCTGCCAGTTGGAGATGGACAACAAATAGCCAGTTACACCAACATTCCAGGAGCAATTCTTCATTAAAAATCTACATTGTTTATGTTTTGTTAAAAATGATTTCATACATGGACTTCACTAAATGGCCAAATTCAGAATCATGTTGATTGCATACAATAGCAAAATGATGGCAATCCTCCATAAAAATATTATAAGATGCATCCGGGGTATACTGTGATATTGATAATCATTTGCTAGCATCAATACTGAAGATTACATTGGACAAAAGGACAAAGTTGTTTTTAAGGCAACACTGAATGAGCTGAAGAATGATAAGGTGGCACAGTATGCAGTGAAAATTACCAGCATGATTGAAGGTATACATATCAGGCCATAGATGATGACTTGAGAAGAGCTTTGGCACTGGGATTTGTGAAGTCCCTGGGATGGAATGGATATGAATCTTGTAAGACCTATTCCCTGGTTGAAGCTAAGAGAGACATAAAGAAGCTAAAGGATGTGGATAGTTAGAAAAGTTTGAAAACAGAAATTCAAAGGCAATTATGTGTGGATAAGCAGAAACAATGAAATGAAGTAAGTGATGAATTAGTAGCAGAAATATCAAAACTTTTCCAAATGGAAAATGAAATTATACAATTTATCTTGCTAGTATATGGTTGTGAAAGCTGGACCAATAAAACAATCATGAGGCTCAAATAAGAGCTTTGAGATGAAAGCTCACTCCGGACATTATATGTGGTGTTTGACATTTAAACAGACAAACAAATGGGGCTTGAGAAAGCTTGTGTTACTGGAACTTGCTAGAGGCAGTGACACCAGAAAAGCTTGCATATTTTCAACATATGATATGTGCAGGAGGTGGAGGGTGAGGTCTTTAGACAGATGGAAGTGAATGTACTCGTTTAATGCATGAATGTGATGTATGGACTCTTTTTAAAAATATTTTAGTTACTCATTCATGTATTTTATACATCTGAGTCACAGCCAGCATTTATTGCCTATGTCGAGTTGCCCTGAGAAACGTTTCCATGTTAGTCTAGATCTTATGTATAATTTTTGATTGTCGAGTCAAATGTCCATTATTAAAACAAATTACTATTCAAACTATTTATAAGTTCTGAATGGCAGGGAAAAACACAAAACAACTGGTGCATTTTTTTAACATGTCTATTCACGTTGAGTCTCATACACTGAGCATTTTTCTTTGGTTTCAAAGCTCATGATTAATTCCATTAAAATCCTCAGGAATGTAATTGAGTGAGACTAATCATTGGAGGAGAAGCATTATGAATAATAAGTACTTGCTATTGAATATATCTCAGCCAGTTATTTGCTTTGTAATTCTTGCAGCCCCTCACTTTTCTGAGATTGGCTCCAAGTCAAAGTGGTCTGGTATTCAAATCCTTCTCTTGGATTGAAGTGAATACTTTCATACTTCAGTATTGTTAGAGGAATTGTATTTTTCAAGACAGTCTTAAACCTCCTCGTGTTTAAGGAGGTTTTCAGTACCCAGATATATTTCTGAATGCTTCAGTTCTTTCTTACTCTAGATTATTTCAAATCTCATGTCTGGACATGTTACAGTTGCCAATGGATTCACTAATGTTTCTACTCACCCTAAAACCTCCAAAAGCATGCATAAATCAGGCTTCTTTTCTATCACTTTGAAATCATTTATGAATTAGGTTTATTGGAGTGGCATGGTGGCTCAGCAGCTAACCATCATGTTCCTGGAAGAGTGCTCTCTGCATGGTCAGTGTGGGCTAAATAGGCCAAATGGCCTGCTTCCATATTGTAGGGATTCTATGATATATGATAGAAATATGTACAAGAAAATAGAAATAGTTATGTGTCTAACATAGAACATAATCCCTACAGTGTGGGAACAGGCCATTTGGCATTTCGAGTCACACCATCCCTCCAAAGACAATCCCAATCAGTCACACTCCATCCCTTTAACCCTGTGTATCCCATGGCTAATCCAGCTATCTTGCACATCCCTGAACACTATGGGCAATTTAACATGGCCAATCCACCTAACCTGCATATTTTTGGACTGTGAGAGGAAACCAGAGCAGACAGACTTGGGGAGAATGTGCAAACTCCACAGCGATAGTCACCTGAGGGTGGAATTCAAGCTGGGTCCCTGGCACTGTGAGGCAGCAGTGCTAACCACTGAGCCACCGTGCTGCCCCGCTAAAGTATCCTTTCATCTAACCTTTGAGAGAATATTGTCTGTGTTTTGGATATTTTGACCAGTTTCTCTATAAACTCAGTTTACTCTGGTAGTATACTTGTGAGATGAACGAAAAAGACAGTGTTTTTGCAATTTAACATCATTTTATTTACAAAGTGCATTAAAGTTATAAAAGGGATTGTGTGGCTAAATAATATCTAAAATCTAAAATTAGGGCCAAGTATTAGTGCAGTTGTACTTAGTGCAGTTGACTCTGATGAACTTGGTAAAGGTTGGTCTCGCATGTGGTCATCTTCCCTCTCTCTTCAGGTGGCTAGAGCTTCACTGCTGCACCCAGTCTAGTCTTCACCGAGGGAATGGCCACCAAGTGTTCCTTCTTATGCCTCCCTGATGCATCCTTTCAGAATGTTCTGTGGTGCTCAGCCAATCAATCGTCCAGGTCAAGGCTACACCATCCAATGGGATTCCTGATGACATGCTTGGAAGATATCAGGGCTACCCTTGGTGTCCATCCTCAGTGTGTCAAAGGCACATCCTGTTCTCCATACATGGTCATGGCTGGAACCCAAGGTGTCAGTGAGTCTGCTCGTCACACTCAAATACACAGACCAGTCTCTTTTTTCTAGGGAACGTCAAGGCTTATCCTTGCCTGCCTTTATTTTGTGCAGATGCTTTAGACTTGAATTGTCTTATAAGTCCAAGTGACTCTGGCTGCTCAAAGAATGCCCATTTTGGCTTTGTGCCTAGCCATTCAGGCCCCTGGCCACAGCAGCAAAAAAATGATAAAGTTAACTTTTGCAGATGACCTTCAAATGAAAGTAAAAATATAAAATGTTTTACCATCTATTTACTGTCGTCAGTAACCTGGAAGATTTTAAATTTTCTTTGCCTCTTCCAAAGTCTCAAACTGATAACTGTCAAAATATCTTTTTGTTGACTTCTTGAATTTAAACAAAATCATATTTTATATTTCATGAATGAGTTATGGCAGATTCTGGGATTTTGGATATTGAATTAGTAACCTTTTAGAAAAAAGAAAGCTAATTTTTTACCACTATGCCTTAAATTTGAATTATACATCCTTGTATCTATCTATCACCAATGAAGCTTGTTACAGGGTTGGAATGTTTGTTTATTACAATGTCTAAGCTTCAAAAATAATTTGCTTGAATTGTCTTGAGGTGTTTCTCAGCGATGTGCTGAGATATTGCACAAACACAGATCTTCAATTTTCCTCCTTATTGTTATGGTTCAGTAGAGCAAAGAAATCAAGTGGGAATCTGAACATCACATCCACCTCCCAGGGATTGTGTCAAGAGAAGTAATTAAATTTTAGATCAATTATTTTGCACTTCTTTGTTAGTCTCGGTTGAGTTTATTAGGGTATAATGGCAGCCCCCTGAAGGGAAGATTTCTTCCATTAACTACATACTGGTGACATTGTAAACCATTGGAGAAAGATCTCCTGTCTTTTCAACTTCCAGTAAAATTGTAAATCATTATACAAGAGCGGATTTCGTATTTTGCTGGGAAAAAAAGTTCCCAAAGGAAGTATTGCAATTATATTTACCCTGTCAAGAATGCAAACGATTTGAAGTATAACCAGCAATATCAAATGACAAAATAATTGCATAAGTGATACCCTTTGTTACTTTATTGTAGACATTAGAAGCACACCAAATATATTATTAACATTAAATAATGAATCGTCATTGAGAATCTAAAACTATAATGAGCATATAAGTACGGAAGAAATAGTAGCTGGGGAAGAATGGTGTGACCCCTCAAGCCTGTTCTGTTATTCAATATGATTGTCCATACACATATAAACCTTAAGGAAGCATTTTGCATTTAAGAATACATATATTATGTAGTCATCATTATCTACTGAGAGATTATTTCAATATCCAAAACTTGTAAAAATATGCTTCTGTGCCATATAGATGCTTGTAATCTGCTGACCTCTACCAGGGAATGCACTCATGTGTTGCATTTCTGTTTGCATCCAGGCAGTGTGGGTCAAAGGGTTGACATAGCTATTATGTCATATTTTGGGGATATTATTTCCAATTTTGGACTGATAAGAAAATCCTGCCTTGTACAAGCATAACAACTGGAGATTTCTGCCTTCATAACCATAAAGCAAGATTATAGAGAATGGGCAATTTGTATTGCTTTACTACCCCGTATTTGCCTCAAGTCCCATTTCTTCATCATCTGTATATTTAATTACATTGGTTTCTAGTCCAACATTGCATCAGTCTGAAAATTCTCATCATTGCTTTAAAATCCCTTGAAAGCTTTCATTGTTTATCCCTATCTCTGTTATCTCCACCTCCCTTTCTGCCTCCACTTTCAGCTACATCACATCCCTGAATTTCTTCCTTTTAAACTACGCATGGTGCGATGTCAACCTCTTTTTTTACACTCCTATGAAACCCCTTGGAGTATTTTATTATTTGAAAGAGATTGTGTGGATGCAAGTTGTCATTGTTGCTCTTGTTTCTAGTTGAACAAGAACAAGATACTGACTCATGTTGGAATATATCCAATGTGTGACTAAACCACAGGTTTGTTGTGGGCAGGCTGCATCTTATGACAGTCGGTAATAAGAGTGGCATCTGTCTATTCATTGAGTGAGGACAACCCACTCACTTCCAAATGTGGAGCTCTAGTGAGCACTACAAGTGCACTGATATGTGTGAGTATGTGATCTTGAGTTGGCCTTTGTGTATTTCCCTGCTGCTGGTGTGAACATGCAAAATAGTTGTGAGAAGAGAACCTCCTCTGGCATTCAATAAGGTGTTGGCAGATCAGTTTACATTTTTGGAATTCGTATTCCCATCTATTCCTGATGAACTTTGACTCCCTTGCACAACAATTATTTGTTCACCTCTGCTTTAAAAGAATTTGATGATGCTGCCTTCACCATGCTCTGCAGCAGAGAGTTAAAAGCCGTACAATCCTGTAGGAGAGAAAAAAAAGAATTCTCCTTATTTCTTTCCTGAAAGGGTGATTCCTAATTTTAAAATTGCCCCCTACTGCTGAGCTCATTCACAAGAGACAACATAATTTCCACATTTAGCCTGTCAAGATCATTCAGAACCACGTGCACTTCAATCAAGTCACCAATCACTCTTCTAAATTTCAAGGGAAACAAGTCCAACCTGTCCAACTGTACCTCATTGCAGATATCAATCTTGGTAACCTCTTCTGCACCAACTCAAACACCTTTACATCCTAGATTAGAGTGGTGCTGGAAAAGCACAGCAGTTTCGACAGCATCCAAAGAGCAGGAAAATCGACGTTTCGGGCAAAAGCCCTTCATCAGGGATAGAGCCCTATATAGCTCTATTCCTGATGAAGGGCTTTTGCCCAAAAAGTTGATTTTCCTGCTCCTCAGATGCTGCCTGACCTGCTGTGCTTTTCCAGCACCACTCTAATCGAGAATCTGATTTCCAGCATCTGCAACGCTTGTTTTTACCTTTACATTCTAACCTAATGCTGTAAACCTTGAGATGCAAACTGTACACAATATTTCAAAGGTGGCTTCATCTATATTATTTAACTGAAGCATAGTATGCTTACTTCTGTGTTCAATTCCTCCCTTAATAAAGGCTAGCATCCATTAACCTTCTTAATTAATTGTAACTGCATGCGAACTTTGTTGACACGGATACTAATTGCCTAAATGCATCTGCACCTCAGGATTCATCTGTTGCTCCATGCTTAAGTAATACTCTATTTCCTACCCCTTCTTGCCAATTTGAGCAATTTCACATTTTCCCATATTGTAATTCATCTGCCATATTTTTGTCCACTTGACCTATCTATGTCTGTCTGCAACCTCCTTATATCCACTTTTTCTGTATATTTTGCCAGTGGAGTAAATAGGAAAACTTCAATTAATTATTTTTGTATAGACTCCTGTAATGCACTAACACATAAAATGAAAGGGAACATGGTTGTAAGGATATTATATTTTGACTTAACTAGATAGAATGCAACCTGTGCTGTTCCCATGAATCTGTAGCAGGAACTAGCATTTTCATCAAAGAAAATATATAGTTTTTCCTCCTGCCTTGTCCATGTCTCAGCACTGTAAAAAGTGCGTGTGTAAGGCACAAGCTCTGCGTACTTTTGGTTTGGTAATCTCAGTCATGTTGCTTTTTTTTTTATTTGTAGGTTTGGGCATAATACCTGTGATTTAGCAATGTCTGTGCTGATTTCAGCATCAAGTGACAGATCAATATATTAACACCTTAAGGTTACATAGATAATACTGCTAAATGGTGGCATGGTGACATCCAGAATTGTGACATTTGTCTTCCTGATGTTTGAGATCAAAGCAAATTTACTACAGGATGAACAAGTCCCTCCATTTGCCATGACACATACTTAGTGTGGAATGCTAATGTGGCAGCATAAGCATGGAACAATTTTTTGGTGACAACTTGATGCATTCTTGTCTCTGATCTCAGGTGAGCAAAGCTGGACAGCATCTCATAAGTTCTGCTATTTCAAAAGCTAATGCTGTACAGACGACCTGAAAGCATAGGGCAGCAGCAAAGGGAAGAATATGGCAGTCTCTCTGCCAGAACACAACCCTATTTGACTTCAGTGTGCATGGAGCAGGAACTGGACCAATATCCACATGTGGTGCTTTGTTGATGTTATTTTCATGAATTTAAACTAGAATAGCAGGAGGATGAGATCCTGACAAGTCGTTCACAGCAGAGAGAAGCTAAAATGGAATTAAAAGTTAAAATGTGATTAAGTGAGTCTAGAAGGCAGGGGAAACCTAAGCTTGATAAGAAAAGTGAGTTTTAGCAAAGCTATCTGAAATCCATTTTAATGAGGAATAAAACAGCCAAGCTGAGGGCACAGATAGCAACATGAAAATATGATTCATAGCTATGACCGAGCCTTGGGTGAATAATGGGCAGGATTGGCAATTCAGCGATTCTGGTTATCGGGTATTCAGACAAGATAGAGAAGGGGATAGAAGAGGAGTGGGCATCGCAACACTGTTTAAGGATTAAATTATATCGGTGATGAATGATGATAAATTGGAAGTATCATCAAATGTCGACATAAGTGTAGAAGTAAAAGAACAAAAGAATCCAGCAAGTTGTTGGGTGTGTGCAGTGCATTATTGATTTAGACTTCAAAGTTGGGTATAATCAAAAAGCTTGCACATGACATGAAAGTTCATAGGATGGTAAATAGTGAGGGGGATAGCTGTAACCTGCACAAAATGTTACTGGATTGGTCAGGTGGACACAACAATAGTAAATGGAATTCAATCCCAGAAAAAATGAGATAATGTCCTTTAGAATGGCCCATAAGCAAGGTATATGAATGGCAGGACTCTGAAAAGTACTGAAGATCAGAAAGATCTTGGGTGCATATCCGCAAATCCCTGAAGAGAGCAGAGCAGGCAGACACTGCACTTAAGAAGGCATATGGGATGCTTGTCTATTTTAGCCAAGTCATAGAATTTAAGAGCAGGGAAGTTACTCTGGAACTGGATGAAACACTGGTTTGATCACAAATTAAGTATCGTATGCAGTTCTGGTCACCACATTTTAGGAAAGATATGATTGCACTGGACAGAGTGCAGGTGAGATTTACCAGGATCTGGTTTGACTGGAGACTTACTACTATGAGAAAAAATTTGACAGGATATTTCCCTTAACTAATTAAGTTTTAGAGGGCAACTGATGTAGGTTCATTACATTATAAAGGGGCATAGATAGGGTGCTTTGGAAGCTTTTGATTTCAATAGTAGAGAGCTTAATAACTGAGGGGTCTGATTGAAGGTAAGAGCTAAAAGGCAAAGATGAGAGTGGAGGAGCATTACTTTTCACTCAAAGTGCTGAAAATCTGGAACATATTGCCTAAAAGGGTGGCTGTGCCAGAAACTTGTGTAACGTTTCAGAAATTTTCTTGCAATTATGTGCTGACGCCTTGGGACTGTTGGTTTTCAGTGCTTGATAAGTTCACCCAATATAGTATCAGTACCTATAGCTTTGGCCATGGCAAGTGAGTCAATAGCTTTGTTATTCTCTTCCTCTATGGAGCTGATATCCAGCTGTCTCAAAACAGGCAGGTCTTGCATTGTTACGATCAGCTGAAAAATGAGAAAATCTCTTTTGTTTTCCACTCCTCAGTTGACCACATGGATGTTTTGTTTTCTTTAAGAAGATGTTGCCTGCCAATTTAATGAGTGTTTACCTGTTTAAGTAATGTAATTGTATAGACACAAAAAGAAGGGTTTTCTTATGTTTGTTTTTTTTTAAAGTAGTGGCTAGTGACCAATCTACAGAATAAAAATGGTCCAATTCTCTCTCTCTCTCATGTATTAAAGGACTGACAGACATACACACACAAATGTGCATGCGCACTCACTCTAGAGTTGAGGCATGCATTTGTTACCAGCAGAATAAAAAGAAGGTAATTGCATATTTAACGTAGTCTTATGAGATGCATGTGTTATAGATTTGGATATTCTGCCAAAGATGTGCTGTTGGACTTCAGTCCAAAAATTAATGAGACACGATTGCTTGGCCTCAGTGCAATTTTCCATCATGTAGCTCAAACTAGTTAATATTTTTCCACTTTTCATTTCTGTATGTTGAGAGCACTGTGCGATACATGTCTGTGTTGAAGGATGGCCCATTCTGCATTTGCAGTAATGCTGAAGACACCTGTTCAATTGAATCAAGGAACTGTCAGTTTTATGTTTGGGTAGGCAATGCATCTGACATTGAAATGAAGAATAGGCATAACTGGATTCATCTTAACCCTGGTACATACCACAGACATTAGCATCACAGTCAGTGCCATGGTAGCTGTATCTGTTGAGAATGCTATTCACAGAAGACCGCAAATTCCCCCTCACGTGGTCGATGATGCCCTCCAACACATCTCCTCCACTTCCCGCACCTCTGTCCTTGAACCCCACCTCTCCAAACACAACAAGGACAGAACCCTCCTGGTCCTCACCTTCCACTCCACCAACCTCCATATAAATTCCATCATTCTCCACCAATTCTGCCACCTACAAATGGAACCCACCAGCAGAGATATGTTTCCCTCCTCACCCCTATCCTCTTTCCGTAAAGATCATTCCCTCCACTACTCCCATGTCAGGTCCACGTTCCCCCCCCCCAACCCATTATCCCCTCCCATGACACTGCAGGAATTGCACCTTCCCTCTCACCTCCATCCAAGGCCCCAAAAGAGCCTTCCACATCCATCAGAGTTTTACCTGTATTTCCACATGTCATTTACTGTATCCGTTGCTCCCGATGTAGTCTCCTCTACATTGGGGAGACAGGGCGCCTACTCGCAGAGAGCTTCAGAGAAGATCTCTGGACACCCACACCAACCAACCCCACCGCCCATTGGCTGAACACTTCAACCACTCCTCCCACTCTGCCGAGGACATGCAGGACCTGGGCATCCTCCATCACCACTCCCTAACCACCTGACACCAGGAGAAAGAACGCCTCACCTTCCACCTTGGGACCGTCCAACCACACGGCATCAATGTGGACTCCACTTGTTTCCTCATTTCCCCTCCCCTCACCTTATCCCAGTTCCAACCTTCAAACTTGGCACCGCTAGTGAGCTGTCCATCTTCCCTCCCATGTATCCGCTCCACCCTCCTCTCTGACTTATCATCATTACCTCCATCTCTATCTACCCATCGCACTCTCAGTTCACCTCCCCCCAGCCCTACCCCCTACCATTTATCTCTCACAGCCCAGCCCACACGCCTCATTCCTGATGAAAGGCTCTTGCCCGAAACATCGATTCTCCTGCTCCCTGGATGCTGCCTGACCTGCTGTGCTTTTCCAGCATCACACCCTCGACTCTGCGCTCCAGAATTTGCAGTCCTCACTTTCTTCTTATAACAATCTCAAACTATTGATAGAACTGGACGTTTGCCTCTGAAGGGGAGCACAGAAAAAGAGAATTGACGCTTGTGAAGTTAAATGGCTTTGTTTGAAATGAAAGAAGCATGGAAACATTTGTGGCAGTGAGGATTTCTGGGGGAGGGCTTTTCAGTAGGAATCATGGATTTCATAACAGCTAAACCAACTCTTTGCTCTGAAAAACATCTGAATTTGTCTCCTCCCAAGTAAAAGTTCTGCCAAAAAATATTTTAAGATGATTCTTGAGCAGTCACGGAAATCTCTTTGAGAACTTTCCAAATGAAAAGTCATGATGATAATCTTCCCAGAGGATGCCAGAGAGCTTCATTTGATGTTCCTAATTTTGTCCTGGCTTTGGAGGAACAAGGAGCAGGTGCACAACAGCAAATGCTAAATAGCTAGGTGACAGATATGTTCAGCACATTTTCACAGATGAATAGAGTGTAATTATTTGGAAATCTCAACCTGTCAAAGATCTGTCACCTCTCACCAAACTCACAATGGTCTAACTAAAATCCCATTGCTCATAGCAAACCATCATATCCGAGTTAGGAACTGGGATATGAGGATATACCCTAATATCCCACTGTTGTAGAAGAGGACAAAGAAGACATTACTCTTTGATTCTAGATTTATCACCTATACTTACAAAAATAGGATTTGAATCTGTCATCAAGAGTATCTCTTGCGATCACAAATGCCTACCTTCATTTTAGTTTTAAATTTTCTTCTACACTCACCTGCAAACATCGTCAAATTTATTACAATGAAAATAGTCCTTATGTCTGGACCTCCTGTCCTGGAATGGACAAGAAGCAGATTTACTCTTGGCAGTAAGCTCTTTGCAGCTGTGCTCTGCAAATCTGACGACTTCTGTAAGAGAAAGATAGCGACTTCCTGTGCTTTTCTGCCATGAATGAATCTGCCCCTTGTCACTCTCAACAGCTGCTCCATTGACACGGAGGAAAGATTTTCATTACAAGGGATCATTGAAGTGTGGAACCTGCAGAAACACACAGATCAACAAATCCCTTGAATAAAATCAACCAAATATCCTTGGAGATGTTTCACTAGATATTTTCCAATCCAATTGACAATGCCAACTTCCAATGCCCTCTCAAGCTTTCTCTTTCTTTCTTCAATGCTTACGCATTGATTCCAGCTCTTATATGAGATACGAAACTAAAAATTGAGGTGCACTTGCAAGTAGACATCAAAAGTCCTGTGACTCTATTTGAAAAAGTGCATGATTTGCATCACCTTTCAACCAACCTGGACCTTCTGTGGTTTTGAGCACTGAGTCCCGGCCATTAGTTCAGGTAATTTATTGCATTCAATCCTACTTTCCATGATGCATCACTTATTGCCTGTCTAATTGATCAGTAGTAGAGGATGGTCACTCAAGAGTTTTAAAAAGATGAACTCCTCTTGCATAACAAGTTACAGCTTATTGCAATAGGTGAAATTGACATCAATTATTTGGGTAAATTTCCAATTGTCAGGAACCAAGTTTGTCAAGTTTGTTTCCATCAGAATCTCAGGCAAGACTAAGTTGCTCTTCATCCAAAGACTGAGTAGTATCAGGTTGGGTGGGGCTAATAAATCTTCAACATCAATTCTTTCAGAGCCATTAATTTATGGAATATCTTCTATCAAAACCATTGACACCAATTCATTTTTTTGGCATGTTGCTGCATACAACTCAGCAGCTGTTTTTTTCGACATGAAAACAGAGACACTACAAAACTACTGCATTGACGGCACAGCACTGTGAGCTGTCCAATGGCAGAGTAAAAATGCAAGTTCTTTGTATCTTCTTACTTTACTGGTAGTGTTTCTAAAGCAGTTGAGATAGCTTCTCTAGTTGACTAGCTGAAGGTTTCCCCTATGCACAGAAGAAACAGAGTGAATCTGGGGGGGTTAAGTGACAATTTCTTTGTTCCACTTTTGGAGTGCTATACAAGCCTCATTCCTGATGAAGGTCTCATGCCTGAAATATCAACTCTCCTGCTCCTCAGATGCTGTCTGACAGGCTGTGCTTTTCTAGCACCACACATTTTGACCCTGATCTCCAGTATCTGCAGTGCTCACTTTCTCCTCATAACCTGGTTCAGTACAGCAGCTCTGGAAACTTATATTTGTCTCCCTGTTTCTCTTGATGGCTCTGTGTAGCCAGACTTCCATGCAATTCAAAGCTAAAAAATGGTTGCTCTCCCAAATTGTTGAATTTTACTTCCATTTTAGCTATTTGGTCAGCCCAGGTTTGGAGAAATAGACCCATCCGTTGAATAATGTTTTATAAATAATGTTTTGACTGTATCCGCCATTAGCATCAATGGCTGTCATTCTTTCAGGGTTTCTTTTGTAACAGACCAGAAGTAGATAGTCACCCACAGGGATTTCACATAAATGAATTTCTGTTTATCCTTGGAAATATTCATTGAATTTCAAAAGATCTCCTGTGATTCTTCTTGAGATAAGTTCTCAACTACAGCTGAATACACAAGGGAAGTTACAGTTTCTGACAACCATTTTATAAGACTTTTTATGCCCTTCTTTAAAGGCAGATTAGCTTCTGTTTACAAAGTATACATTATAATTACGCATTTCTCACAGGTAGCTTAAGATAGTTGCAGAATAACTGCAATGGAGGATCTTGTGTTGTTTCTTTATTATTAAATGGTTAGAGCTCAATATTTTATTTCTTCATCGCTATTCTTTGAATATATATCAAACGCAATGTCATAAAACCACTTAATTTCCCAAGAAATCCACTAACAGATTCAACTGTGAATGTTGAAGTGTTAAGGTGTATTTTTTCAATATATTTTTGATTATTTTCATCAAACTAGATTCCACTAGTTCCTTGAATTGCAAAGTAATCAAACGTACCTCATTAAAATACATAGCCTTTTCTTCCCAATAAATAAATTCTGATGATCAGACCTGTCAGGTTTGCCAAGATGAGCTGTTTTCATCACACCTTATCATAATACTATAGTTCCAAAACCACAAAATATTGGCTCTTTCAAATTTAAGTTAATATCAGACAGTGATAAAGGAATCAATTGTACATCATGAAATGACTGGTTCCTATGGCAATGTGGTCACATTTGTAATATTGCGATTAAAAAAACAGAAGGAAACATGAGAAAAGAGATTATAATGCAACATGAAGCTGATTTAACAAAGGAACTTCAGGGCTGGTTGCTTAAATTTAACGAACAGTGAGTCTGCATTGAAGTAACTAACATTTTAATTGTCTCAGCCATTAGATTGAATGCATAACTTCATTATGTTGATTAACATCTGGCTACATGAATTAGCCTGAAAGTAAAGATAGTTGTGGGAATTTTAAGTTTTCTTTCAAATGTTCGGCGTAATTATTGTACAAATCTTAAGCATTTTTATAGAGGATATATTCAATAAGAGAGATTAGTTGTTGGCAATATTATTTAAAGAGCAGCACTCCAAAAGCTTGTACTTCCAAATAAACCTGTTGTTGTGTGATTTTTAACTTTGTCCACCCCAGTCCAGCACCAGTGCCTCTACATTATTCTTTTCACAAGCTCAGTCTAGACTGGTGCCTTCCCTCTCTCACTGATGCGAAAATCATATCATCAGTTATATTATTGTAATTTGCAAGAACCTCCTTATAACTACATCCTCACCTTACCCTTCAAATTTCTCTCTACTTAGACTCCAATATTGGTGTAGTTTATTTTCATATACTTACATAGACTTTGTAATTAATTCCATTATTGAAATCATTTTTGCCATTATCACTGTTATCAGGATAACCTTCATCTCCTAAATTCCAAACAAAGTCCAAATCTCACAGGTTGAGACAATCTGGAAATCTGACTGGTCATCCTGATTTTGTTGTTAATAGTAATGATGTGGAACCATGTCTGGAATGACTCTCTATACTATCAATCTTAGGTTGTGGCTCAGATAAGTTCAATGGCAGATAAGCAGGAGGCTGGAAGAACACAGCAAGCCAGGCAGCATCAGGAGGTGGAGAAGTCAACGTTTCAGGTATAACTCTTCTTCAGGACAGGGGGTAGGTGCAAGGGGAGCTGCAGGTAAGGGGGGGTCGGGAGGAAGCAAGGCAGAGAATGGCGTGGTGAGGTGGGATAGATGAACACAGGTAGAGGATGTGACCTGGTTGGTTGATGGGAGGAATAAATCTGATTGGTAGCTGGAAGGAAAGGTCGATCAGAAGAATGGAAAGGAGCACCTCCCGGAGGTGCTGGTAAGGGAGTCAGGGGATGGGAAGGGCTATTATTTAAAATTGGAGAACTCAATGTTGAGTCCTCTGGGCTTTAGGCTGCCCAGGCGGGAGGTGATCGTCCAACTTGCGGTCTGTTTTGCTGTGGTCAATGGAGGAGGCCAAGAACGGTCATGTCGAAAAGGGAATGGGAAGGGGAATTAAAATGGGCAGTGACTGGGAGGTCAGGTTGTCCCCTGAGATCCCGGCTGAGATGCTCGGTGAAAAGTGCCCTGAATTTACGTTTGGTCTACCCGATGTAGAGAAGACCACATCGGGAGCACCGAATACAGTAAACTAGGCTGGAGGAAAGGCAGGTGAACCTGGGCAGCCTACAGCCCAGAGGACTCAACATTGGGTTCTCCAATTTCAAACTACCTCCCTTTCCAAACCCTGACTCCCTTCCCAGCTCCTCCCCCCCCTTCCATTCCTCTCATCAACCATTCCTTCTAGCCGCCAACCAGATTCATTCCTCCCATCAAGCAACCAGGTCGTATCCTCTGCCTGTATTCAACTAGCACTACCTCACCACCCTGCTACTCCCCCCTCAACCCCTTTATCTGCAGCACCCCCTACACCTACCCGCAGTCCTGAAGAAAGATTACACCCAAAACATTGACTTCTCCACCTCCTGATGCTGCCTGACTTGCTGTCTTCTTTCAGCCTCCTGCTTGTCTACTTTGGATTCCAGCATCTGCAGTTTCTTTGTCTGTACCTTTTCTCAGCAGTTGTTCTGCTGGAGTGTATTTGGAACACTCTTGCAGAGTTGTCTGACCTTTGTGCACAGCTTTTTAGATTTTTGCCCTTGGCTACTGGCAAAATGTTATATATAAGCCATCAAATAGGAATCTATAACTTCAAGAAAAATAAGACCACCTTCCCCTGCTCAATCCACTGAGCGTATCCACTGGTACTTTGTGGATTGCTTGGAACGTGAACTTAGATGAATCAGATCAGCAGAAACCTCAGTCTTCACATGCGAGTAATAATTTTTAAGATTACTTTCAACTGTGATAATGTTATCACAAGATTGTCATCTATCTTAATTTGAATTTTTGTTTCATGAGATAGGTAATGAACTTTTCAGATGTTCATATAATTCTAGCACTTCTTTCTCCTTCCTTGCATACTTGTGTGCATGCTTGTTAAAGATCTCAATATAAAGTAGGCCAGGTTCTATGATCCATCAACTTGCACATGTGTAGGGAAAGGTGATGGCCAACTGATATTGTCACTAGATTAGTTATCCAGAGATCCAGGTAATGTTCTATGGAAATGGGTTTGAATCTCCACTTTAAAAATCTGGAAGTAAAGGTTTATGAGGACCATGAAACCATTGTTGATTTCTGCAAAAATCTACCTGGACCACTAATGCCTCTCGGGAAAGAAACTGCTGACCTTACGTGATTTGGCCTAGCTCTGTCTCCAGACCTACAGCAATGTGTTTGACTCTTAACTGCCCCATGAAATGGCCTAGCAAGCCACATAGTTTTCTCAAGGACTGTCTAAAGAAAGGAACAAAACCAAATGGACCAGTTGGCATTGACTATAGCACGAGAAAGGACAATGGCAGAATAGCCCTGTCAGCTCTGCAAAGTCCTCTTTACAAACATGAGAACATATGGGCTAGACCAGGAGTTGGCAAATCAGCTGCTTGTACCTGCTTTACCATTAGCTACCATCATAGTTGATTTCATCTCAGCCTCAACTCCATTTTCTTGCCTAATCTCCATAAACCTTCCACCCATTACTATTTAAAAATCTGTCTATGCCCTCCTTAAATTTACTCAATGTTCCAGCATCTACCACACTCTGGCTTAGTGATTTCCAACTATTCAAGATCCTTTGACAGAAATAATTTCTCCTCATCTCTGCCTTAAATCTGCTACACCTTATCCTATGATATGATCTTTCATTTTAGAATGCCCCCCATGAGGAAACATCCATTTTACCTCAACTTTGTCAATCTGTTTAACATCTTATATACCTCAATTAGATCTCCTCTCATTCTTCTAAACTCCAGCGATTTTCGGCCTAAACTGCTCAATTTCTCTTTACAAGACAAACCCTTACCTCTGACTCAATCTGGTGAACCTCCTCTGAACTGCCTCCAATGTAATTACATTCGTCCTCAAGTAAGCTGACCAAATACTCCAAGTGCAGTCTCATTGATGCCTTGTATAGTTACAGCTTCACTTCCTACATCTAGATAATAATTCCAAAATTCCATTTGCCTTTCTTATTACCTGCTGTACCTGCATACTAGTTTTCTTTGATACATGCACAAGGACCATCTGGGGACTGATACCAGAACTGTGTCTCAGACCAGTTAAGCAACAGTCTGACATAGGCATATTCACAGAATCATACCTTACAAGCAAGACAACACTATCACCATCCCTGAGTATGTCTTGTTCCACTGGGAGGCCATGTCCAGTAGAGGTAGCAGCACAATGGTATATTAGTCATGAGGGAGTTGGTCTGGGAGTCCTCAACATTGACTCCAGATACAATGAGGTTTTATGGCATCAGGTTAAACATGGACAAGGAAATCTCTTGCTGATTATCATGTACCTCTCTCTTGGCTGATAAACCATACACTTCTGTGGTGAACAGCACTTGGAGGAAGCGCAGAAGGTGGGATGGGCAGAGAATGTACTCTGGGTAGAGGAATTGAACGGCTATCACAAAAAGTGGCTCGGCCACCAAGTTAGTTGAGTTCTAATGGACATTACTGCTAGACTGGGACTGCAAGGTCTGGTGAGCCCCAATGACAAAGAATAACATACTTGACCTCACCTTCACCATTCAACCTTCTGCAGATGCTATGATTCTATCTGTAACAGTAACAACTCAAGAGTCTTTCTGGGGAATAAATATTATCTTCATATTGAAGATACCCTCCGTCATGTCATGTGGCACTATCACTGTGCTAAATGGGATAAGCTTTGAATAGATTTAACAACTCAAGACATAATGTACTGTTGGCCATCAGCAGCAGCAGAATTGTACTCCAACACAGTCTGTAACCTAATGTTCCAGCATATTCCCCAATCATTACTATCAAACCATGGGATTTACCTGATTCAATGAAAAATGCAAGAGGGCATGCCAAGAGCAGTACCAGGCATATTTAAAAATGGGGTGTTTACCAGATAAAGCTATGAAACCATTACTTGCACACCAAACATCTTAACAGCAAGTGATAGACACAGCCAAACACTTCCACATCAATGGACCTGATCTAATCTCTGAAGTCTTGCCATGTCCAGTCCTGAATGGTGGTGGACAATTAAATAACTTACTGGGGGAGGAGAATCCACAAATATCCCTACCTTCTTCAATGAGAAAGACCAGTACATCAATGCAAATGATGAGGCTTAAACATTTCCAACAGTCTTCAGCCAGAAGTGCTAAATTCATGATCCATCTTGATCTCCTCCCGTGGTCCCCAGCATCACAAATGCCAGTTTTCAGCCCATTTGATTCACTCCAAGTGATATCAAGAATAGTCTTATGACACTGTAAAGACATTGGCCCGACAAACAATTGCACTGAAGATTTGCATTTTAGGATTGCTGCACTCTGAGCCAAGCTGTTCCAGTACAGCTAAAACATTGGCATCTGTCTGATAATGTGGAAAATTGTCCAGGTATGTCCTGTACATACAATACTGGTCAAATCGGCCAAATGTTGGAAGATGTCTTCAACAGTGATACTTGCTCAGCGTTACTCAGTTTGAGATCTGCCAGAGCCATGCAACTCCTGACTTCATTACAACAATTGTTCGAACATGGACAAAAGACCTGAATTTCAAAGATGAGATGAGTGTGACTGCCCTTGTAATCACTACTGCATTTGACAGAGTGTAGTGTCAAGAAATCCTAGCAAAACTGTGATCAATGGAAATCAGGGGGCCAACTCTGCCATTTGGATTCATATCTGACACATAGGAGGATGGTTGTGGTTGTGAGAAGTCAGTCTTTTCAGCTTCAGGACATCTCTGCAGCAGTGCCTCAGGGAAGTGTCCAACAATTTTCAGCTGCTTTATAAATGACCTTACCTCCATTATAAGGTCAAAGGTTGGCATGTCAGCTGTTGATTACCCAATGTTCAACTCTTCAGATGCTGAAGCTGTCCATGTCTAAAGGCAGCAAGATCTAGACAATATCCTGGTGTGGACTGACAAGCAGCAAATATGATTCACACCATATAGCAGTCAGTCTTTGACAATCTTCAATAAGACACAATCTAACCACTGCCCCTTGACATAATGGCAATAAGCTTAGGCATTACTATCACTGAACCCATTACTATCACCATCCTGTGGGTTCCCATTGACCAGAAACTGAACAGGATTTGCTATATAAATACTATGGCTAGAAGAACATGCTGGAAGCTAGGAATCCTGTGATTAGTAACTTGCCTCCTGAGTTGCCAAAGACTGTTAACCATGTTTTAGACATAATTAGGAGTGTGATGGAATACTCCTCACATGCCTGGATGGGCACAGCTCCAACAAAATTCAACAAGCCTGACACTAGCCAGGACAAAGTAGCCCACTTGATTGACATCACATCCCCGAACATCTGTGCGCTCCACCACCAACACTCTGTAGAGTAGTGTGATCCAACATTTAATGGACTAGGCCAGACAACTTAGAACATTCTTAAGCACACACCATAACTTTGCAATTTGTTTCAGTAAGTGTACAGTGAAAATTGCCCGGAGTAAGTTAGCTAAGTTGACTACTAGGTTGTAAAACAGACAAAAGTTGATTCACAAAATTACGGAATGAAACACGAAGAACAGAATTTTAAAAACCTACAAAACTCAGGCTATCCCAAACTAGACATATTTGTGCTGTTCCAAAAGTACACAACAGTCCCAATAAGCAAACCCCTTAAACACAGTAAAAATAAAACAAAGGCTTACAGGTCAAAGTTCGAAGGGCAAAAGGAGAGAAAGTCCAGCAGCCTGTTTCCATGCAGCCCACTGCTGAACTGCCAACTAGTTCTGGACTGAACTGCTCAGTTAGAGAGCTGGCCACACACCCGTTAACTCATACAGGTTACTTCTTAAAACATAAAAGCTTTGGACTAAAGATTCATCTGTTTATGTATAAACAAAAAGGCCTTTCATCTCTGTGCCAAACCCAGCCGTTTCAGAACCTGGCCTGTTTACGACCCCTCTGAAAGAAACCAAGGACACAGTATCCTTGAGAAAAGGAACAGCTTTTGGAAAAAAAGGGATCAGCTTTGTGACAAACAAGATATACTACAGAAATTTAACAAGGTTCTTTTGATAGCATCTTCCAAACAAATGGTCACTATCACCTTGAGTGGCAAGGGCAGCAGATAAATGGAAACCACCACCACCAAGTTTTCTTCTGAGCCACTCACCACTCTGTTGTAGACACATCATGGTTCCTCAGTGTTGCTAGTTCAAATTCTGGAAGTCCCTACCTAATAGTATTGTGGGTTTATCTACAATATTTGGACTGCAGAAGTTCAAGCAGGCTCCTCACCACCACTTTCTCAAGGGCAACTAGGGATGGGCTATAAATGCTGGTTTAGTCAATGACACCCAAATCCTCTGAATAAATAAAACAAAAATAAGAGCAACTCCTTGTATTGTTACAGCATCTTTGGCTACTGCAATGAACAAGCCTGGTGCTGGAATATCAGTAGAGCATAACTTCTCTTTAACCTTTTCCAAATCTGCAGTGTCCTCTTGGCTCAAATGCAATTGTTGGCCATTTTACAAAAGCTTTTTTGTGGAATGAGCTAGACCAGCTCAGTTGTGTGTAAGCCTTCTCACTTGATTCAACACACTATGAAGTGCCATCTATTGTCCAAGTACTTCAATGCTAGATATTATTTGTTGGTGCTCTTCCTCCCTGGAAGATGTTCTCATTCTTGGCTAGTATGTCCTTGAAATGTAATTGCTGTTCTAGAGGATCAGTATTGCTGATTTAGTTTAAGACCTGCATTCTGTAGTGCTGTTAAAGAACTCTCTTGTCCTTTTCCTTCTGTATTTTGTCATACGTTAAGATGTGCGCTCTGAGACAAATAATGTTCCATTTTTCTTTCCAAGAATGTTGACATTCCCCTTTGAAAAATCGCTTGCGTAAAGGAGTTCCCAAATTCTAGATGCTTGAAGCATTACTATACAGATTGGGCAATAAACGTAGTCAGCAATCTTGATTCTTGCTGTAAGGTTATCTGTCAAAACATACCATTTGCTTGCAGTTTTGTGTAAAGCTTGCTTTTTTGGCAATTTTTCCATAACATCATCATTCGACAAAACGGAATTTATTCTACTCTTAATTCCTTTGTTTAACTGAGTGAGATCCACACACTATTTCAGTTCTTTATTTGCTCTGGGAACTGATGCCAGCAGCATTGTGCTGGTTTACTCGCTAACCATACTACGCTACTTACTGTCATGCTCTCTAAATTGAGGCATTTTACTTTTCAATCAAAAGATGTGAAATGTTCCTGGGAGCATGCAGCTGAATTTAGCGTCTTCTTGTGATACACCTGCTTCAATTTGCCTAAATCTTTGAATAGCTATGGATTTTCTTGCCAAAATTCTCCTCAGTCTTCATTTTGAATGATTATGTCAACTTTCTCTATGAAACCTAGACTAATGCATACATTTCTCCTTGAAAGTGAGTCATTTTTAGTCCTCACTATGTATAAGCTTTTTGACATCTTGTACTCTATGATTCTGCTTCAAGGTGATTTTCCCATGTATGTGAGGATTGGTTTAACTCTGAGTTCAACCATGGCAACCAGCCTGGTAGTGCTGAAACAGCTCCTGTATTTAATTTAAAATCTATTTCAAACCCTTGTAATTTCAAACTGATGATCCAAAATTTGTTTTAACTTTCTGTGACCTGCCCTAGGAATGTCATCTTCATATTTTGTTTTGTATTTTTAACATTTAGTTTTTCCTCATTGCATAGCTTCTAATTCACTGGAAATTTCCTTTTGCAGGAACTTTTCTTTGTTTTTGAGGTACTGAAGTTACTTTTTCTCTTAAATGTCTCAACTGGTCAAATTGATGGCACTCAGTTCACTACAAAGCACATTTGTTGCATTTGTGATTCTGTTTTGAGCCACATCTCATAAAATTTCATGATGTTAATGACTGCTCATTTGATATTTTGGTTAGGATTTGGGAGGATGATGGTGATTTGGGAGGGTCATCTTGGAGCTTATCCATCTGACCATATTAGGAGAGTTACCTGTGTTTCCTCCCAGTACTGATTAATTTTGGCCCTTGATTTCTGCAGCAGAGGATTAGCTGTTCCAACATTAAAAGTTCCTTGGATTTCAGAAATTCTGAAAACTTCTCATTCCTCAAGCAGGAATGACAATCTCTAAATAATTTATCCCTTATAAGCTCCATTGCTGCTGATGATATAAATGTGTTGCAAAAACTTCTGTTGATTCGCCCAAATGCTAATACCTCTAATTAAAACTCATGTTTTGAAAATAAATTGTGAGTTTAGCGTATACATAGAAAGCTCTAATCAATGCACCTTACTCTGTCGTATCGTTTAGGCGAAAGTGAGGACTGCAGGTACAGGAGATTAGAGTCAAGAGTGTGGTGCTGGAAAAGCACAGCAGGTCAGGCAGCGTCTGAGGAGCAGGAGAGTCTACATTTCAGGCAAAAGCCCTGATGAAGGATTCTTGCTCAAAATGTCGACTCTCCTGCTCCTCGGCTGCTGCCTGACCGGCTGTGCTTCCCCAGCACCACACTCAACTCTGTGGTAATTTCTTCCACACTTTATCTTGTCAAAACATTGTCAGAAATTGGATTTAAAGCATATAAATAAATGCTGACTTGATGGTATCGCATCTTTGCATGAATGCCTGAAACAATTTTGTAATGCTACGACTGTTACTTCCAAAGTTCTCTCTTCTAGCCTCATTGTGGGTCTTCCAAGTTATCAAATGTTTGAGATAATAGCGATCTCCCTACCAGAGCTACTGATTCCTTGACCATTGTTCTTGACTGATTTTGCAGAGTATTTCAATTTAGATTTAGATTTTCCCTGCTTGCTTTTTTTAGTGTTCAGATCCCACGTTTATACTCTTCAGAGCATTGCCAATTTGTGCTTCATTCAGACTAACCAATATTATCAATAACTGACAGCAGGAGCTCTCTTCAACCGTGACTAATCACATTGTATCAGCAACAAAGCATAGTCACGTCCACTATAAATGAAGCCCAAACAATCACCAGTATTATTACTGACAAATTGAGGCCCCACTTTAAATATTGGTTGTTTAGAATAATTCAGTCAAGTCTCAATCAGGCCTCCAAGACCATTGTTGCACATTGAATTGCAATGTTATGAAGAAACAAAGTGCCTTAATCTATTAAAGATGAAAACATAACCCAAAAGTAAGTCCGTACAAAAGGTAGACAATGGTAATAGGAGAACAGTACCTAAAATATCTGAGTACACTAGAAGATTGATGTGTAAGATGTTTTTACAAGATATTTTTAGTTAAATTTTGGGCCTGCCTAGGTGTAGCATACAACCTTAAAATAGTTTCAGTGAAAATGTCATCAATCCCTCTTTTTCTCTTATTCTATATAACATCAATGACAATGTAGAAATGAAGTACATCTTATAAATTAAGTGATATCGGAATGATGTCCATATGTTATGCCCATCATGCTTCCCTGCTGTGCTGACGGATTATACGCAATTTTTAAAACCCAGTCTACAATTTCAAAGACTTGATTTCCTATTGGAAGATGTATAAATACTGGCTGGTTACATGCTTTCAATAACAGCCTGCTGAGATTCAGATGGCACAAGAGCTCTTTAGGCTGTGTTTCGGAAAGGCCCAGTAAGCAAATCAGACACATATGGTGCCTGAACAATGCTACTTCCTCCGAAATCTGCCAGGTCTAAGTGGCCATGGATTTCTGTCTTTATGAAAAGTGTCTTGAAGTTCTCTCTTGTGTGACTGGCTTTTCTTATTCTGTAGCAGAGTTGATAGAGTATGCCAAAAGCTGCCAAAAGCACAGCAGTTCAGGCAGCATTCAAGTAGCAGGAGAGTCAACGTTTTGGGGAGGATCCTTCATCGGGACTTGTAGTATCACCCTTTAATTCGAATATCTGGCTTGCTTGATTGGGTTCAATTTATACTTCAACACCGATCAAGATGACTAATAAATCTTGCTTAATGATTGGCCTACTGATGAATCAGTCCTCTTCAGAATCCATAAAAGTAAACAGGTCAGGAAGGAAATTGTACAAAGTTTGTGAGAAGATTTGTAGCTCGGGTGCTCGTTGTTGTGGTTCTGTTCACCGAGCTGGGAATTTATGTTGCAGACGTTTCGTCTCCTGTCTAGGGGACATCCTCAGTGCTAGGGAGCTTCCTGTGCAGCGCTTCTGTGGTGTTTCCTGGGCATTTATAGTGGTTTGTCTCTGCCACTTCCAGTTGTCAGTTCCAGCTGTCCACTGCAGTGGCCGGTATATTGGGTCCAGGTTGATGTGTTTGTTGATAGAATCTGTGGATGAGTGCCATGCCTCTAGGAATTCCCTGGCTGTTCCCTGTTTGGCTTGTCCTACAATAGTAGTGTTGTCCCAGTTGAACGCATGTTGCTTGTCATCTGCGTGTGTGGCTACTAAGGATAGCTGGTCGTGTCGTTTCATGGCTAGTTGGTGTTCATGCATATGGATCGTTAGCTGTCTTCCTGTTTGTCCTATGTAGTGTTTTCTGCAGTCCTTGCATGGGATTTTGTGCACTACGTTGGTTTTGCTCATGCTGGAAATTGGGTCCTTTGTCCTGGTGAGTTGTTGTCTGAGAGTGGCTGTTGGTTTGTGTGCTGTTATGAGTCCTAGTGGTCATAGAAATCTGGCTGTCAGTTCAGAAATGTTCTTGATGTATGGAAACGTGGCTAGTCCTTTGGGTTGTGGCATGTCCTCATTCCGTTGTCTTTCCCTGAGACATCTGTTGATGAAATTATGGGGGTATCCATTTTTGGCGAATACATTGTAGAGGTGTTCTTCTTCCTCTTTTTGCAGTTCTGGTGTGCTGCAGTGTGTTGTGGCCCTTTTGAACAGTGTCTTGATGCAACTTCTTTTGCGTGTGTTGGGGTGGTTGCTTTCATAGTTCAGGGGTAGGTCAGTATCGTGGCATGTGAAAGTGAGTTAGTTTGGCAGGAGCTGGACAAGATGATGGGTCAATCGGGGTGGTCAGGTTTGTGAATATTGGGTAAGTGTGTGTGGTTTTCCTGTATACCTTTGTGGTGAATTCTCCGTTCGGTGTTCTCTGTACCATCACGTCTAGGAATGGGAGTTGGTTGTCCTTTTCTTCCTCTCTAGTGAATCTGATTCCTCTGAGTGCGGCATTGATGATCTGGTGTGTATTTTCTATTTCTGTGTTTTTAATGATTACAAAGGTGTCATCTTCGTATCTGACCCAGAGTTTGGGTTGAATTTGCAGTAAGACTGTTTGTTCTAATGTTTGCATTACAGCTTCTGCTATGAGTCCAGAGATGGGTGAGCCCATGGGTGTGCCATTGATTTGTTCATAATACAAAGATTAGAAAGATCATAATGCAAAGATCAGAGCACAAGGTGTAGCCGATGCAGTCATCTATGTAGCGGAGGAAAAGGTGGGGAGTGGTGCCGGTGTAACTACGGAAGATGGACTGTTCCACATAGCTGACAAAGAGACAGGCATAGCTGGGGCCCATGTGGGTACCCTCGGCTACCCCCTTCATAGAGGAAGTTGAAGGATCCAAGGAGAAATTATTGAGAGTGAGGACCAGTTCAGCCAAACGAATTACAGTGTTAGTGGAAGAATATTGGGTGGGGACATCGGGAGAGGAAGAAATCGAGGGCTTGGAGGCCTGGTCATGGCAGATGGAGATGTATAGGGACTGGATGTCCATGGTGAAGATGAGGCATTGGGGACCAGGGAAACAAAAGTCTTGCAGGAGGTGGATGGTGTTGTGGTGTCCTGAATTAATGTGGGGACTTCCTGGACTGGGGAGGGGTAGGTCAGTATTGTGGCATGTGAAAGTGAGTTAGTTTGGCAGTAGCTGGACAAGTCGGGGTGGTCAGGTTTGTGAATATTGGGTAAGAGGTAAAACTGGGCAGTGCAGGGTTCCAGAGCTATGAGTTTGGAAGCTGTGGGTGGGAGATCCCCTGAGGTGATGAGGTTGTGTGTGGGAAATGATGACTTGGTGATGGGAGGTGAGGTCGTGGTCAAGGAGGCAGTAGGAGGAGGTATCTGCTTCAGCAGTTTTGAGGTCGGGGTGCCAAACTACCACTGTCTCCCCCCCCACCCCCGGAGTGGGTGAGGGGGGTGGACAGGTTGAGGCAGTCAATGTCCTGGTGGCATTTGGAAATAAAGAGATCGAGGGTGGGTAACAGACTGGCACGGGGTGTCCACGTGGATGGAGTGCATTGGAGACTGGGGAAAAGGTCCTCAGAAGGTGGGTGGAAAATGTAAGCCCAGAGGCGGAGTCCCTTATTAATCCAAGGTCTCTGGTTGGTGAAGTTAAGTAAAATAATTCCTCAGGAAAAGTTAGACTCGTGAATCAAATACATTACTACTAAATTGATCCCATACTTGCCTTGCAAACCCCTAACTTTGCAACACTAGACCACTTATGTGCTCCCAAACACTGATCCAACATCCCCAGCGCTGGAACATGACACTCCCTACACCAAACATAACCGTCACAACACCCCCACCCCTCTTCATCTTTGTAGAACCCAATCGTACTGGACTTGACCGCCCATTTCTTTCCCCTGCTGAGTCTGACCTGACCACAATATCCCTGCTGTCGGATCTGAACAATTGCCAAAGTGGTAGTGAGGTCCTTTAGATGGTGGAATTCAGCAACAGATCTACATGAAACAAAGATGTGGTTTGCTGAAAGAATCATCAGCATGGCAGTACAGCTCTGCATTTCTGAGGGTGACCTGAACAGAATCCCTTCTCAGGAATGCGGAACTTCCTTCTTACATCTGAAATGAAAGAGAATCTGCATAAGATTGCCACTCATTGGAAAATCTTCCCTAATGTTTCTGCAATTAAATTTTGCATTGCTTTTAAAAGCATCATTTCCAGGAATCAGGCACCACTACAAAATAACTCACATAGAATCCCGAGGAGGAAGCGGGCTATTCAGTCCATCAAGTCCACAGCAACCCTCTGAAAGCATCCACCCACATCCACTTTATATTTCCCAAAGTTTATCCACCTTGTCTGTACATTCCTGAATTCTATAGGAAATTTAGCATGGCCAATCTACCTAACCTGCACATCTTTACACTGTGGGAGGAAACCAGAGCACCCAGAGGAAACCCACACAGACAGGGGGACAACATGCAAATTCCACACAGACATTCACCGAGGATGGAATTGAACCCAGGTCCCTGGCCAATGAGGCAACAGTGTTAACCAATGAACCTCTGTGCCAACCTGCATCTCAAGGGTGAAGGAACCACCAGGATTTGGTACGAAGCAAATACTTTTAAAAATTAAATTGGACGTATTAAGTACATGTTTAAAAGTTTAGCTTGTAATTTTAAAATGATACTAAGGAGCTGACTACTCTGTCTGGAAAATACTTTTGAACATGTTTAAAAATCATTTTCATTCATTTCAAACCACATTAGCAACTGAAGCTTTTGGTACTGTGATTAGAAATATTTTATGTTTCTTTATAGCCCAGTTAATCAAACATTACCAAATGTATCAAGGACCTCATTATTTTAATTATTTTAATTTTTCTTTCGAGTAGCTTGATAAATTAAACTTAAAAGTTCTGTTTTAAACTGCTACTTCAATGCAATTTCAAGACAGATTTATGGTTTGCCAAGATACAAAGAAATCTGAGTGGGTGGTGGGAGTTAACACTTTCTTAAATGGGCACTATTTGGACTGGAACCTATTAGATTGGAAGCATTACTTCTCTGTCCATGCTTGAATAAAGTTTGGCTGGACTCCTTTTAATTTCAGCAAATTGAAAAGCCGGTTCAGAGATCTCACAGCTTATAAGTTGTCAGTGAGCTGAAATTCTCTGCAATGGTGATGGCTGAAGAAGGGGAATATTTTCGCTTTGTTCGGAACACAGTCTTATTTGTTCCGTAGGGGTAAAAAAGCCACTGATTATGCAGACCGACAGAACTCCAAATTAATCCATAATATTTGTCATCAGAAGTTCTTCAGTTTAATTTATTTCTTCTTGTAACAGTCACTATTCTGACCTCCAGAGTCAGGACAATAATTTTTTACATTATTCCGAACAATAGATCACTTACACTAGCAGAATATTATTATGCAATTATTACTTTGACATCATAGCATAATTATAGTGAGATTCAATTGCTTTTGTCTTACAGAAATCTAATCTGCATATATTATTTTAATTTCCCCTTTGAGGTTAATTTATGTCTATTCCTTGGAGGAATTAATTAACAGCTTGCCCTGCCAAGAGCAAAGCTGATGACAGCTGCTGGAATACAATCCAGATGTTCCTCTCCAGGTTAAATTTAAGAAAAAGCATTGGGTATTCTGTGTGCATATGCAGACCAATAACATTGGATACTTAATCAAACATTGACTATATATGGAGTAAACTCTACTTTTTCTTAACAAGTTAAATTTGTTGTTTTATCGTAAAGATTCCAGGCCAGACAAGCAATGTAGCTTTAAGACAACCAAATTAATCATGTGATGTTCCAAAATAAAGGTACTTGCTGCATCTTATTTGGAGTTGTTGTCATAGTTGTTGCGATCACAGTACTCAGAGAAACTAAACTAAGTTTAAGTCTGAGAACTTTAACAGTGTAAATAGTTACTGTTATTTAAAAACTTTGAGACATCTGATTCAACAAGAACCTAATCTTTGTTGTATGTTTTACAAGGTCTAATATACAGGGAAGCACCCAGACCAAATGATACTGGTACAGGTAGTTTATCCAAAAACCAGATCCAAGTTGTTGACTGAAAAAGTTTAATTACCTAGTACGCTCGTTCCCAAACACATTTTCACTGGAGGTTAGTCTGTTGAACCTTTTTAAATTGCATTGTGAATGGAGGGGTCAGTTTGGGAGGGAGTTTGAATGATAAAACGGACGTTTTCCTGATGTGTAATATTACATTGAGAGATACAAACAAAATAGTTTAGAGATGAAAGAAAAGAGTAGATAATTGACGTGATTTTCATTTTGCTAATGTAACAACTTTTAACATGAATGGGGAAGCAGTGAGATGGAATGTACTATCTATTTAGCATCCAAGGTTCCCTGTTACATTATTGGAGTTGATCTTATCTTTAGCAGCCATGCTTCCAGGCTTGTTTATTGGAAAATTAAAACAGAGTCATCAGACACGAAAAATAAGCTAGGTTTCTTGACCTAAAAATGTTACCTAATCAATATGTGTTTCCAGCATTTTTTGTTTTAATTGCTGCTGAAACTGTCTTGCTGTATTCCTTCAAATATGTCACAAATGTAGGATTATTGTCAACTGAAGCAAACAAACTAGCTGAGACATGAAAGCAGGATTCTCTACTTTTTCATCTAATTGTGGCCGCAGGAGGTAACGTGGAGAATAGAGCCACAAAAAGGCCCAGTTTTGGGTTGCATCGCAATGCCAAGTTGCTGGAGCAGTGAGACTACAGTAATTTTCCTTTTGGGCAGATTGTGGGAGAGGATTGTGAAAGAAGGCTAGCAGGGGGAGCGGAGGCAAGAATTGAGGTGGCTTTTAGCAGGCTCATGGTGACCTCCCATCAATGGTCTACATCATCCTCAGTCTACAGCAGAGGCCCCATCCAAAACACCAGGAAGGCCACCCTGTTGGTTCAGTGGGGAAGACATCCATTTCTCTTACCTGCTGACAACAAAGTTAGTCAGGCGAACAAACCTTTACAGAGACAGAGACAATCACTGACCACCTTAAGAATATTAATTGGTAGCAAAGCAGGAAGGTTGACCATTGACCTTTCCACCTTGAGTTTAATTGCTGAAATGACAAGTACAGGACAGGTATCTCTCTTTGCAAATCCACTTGATGATTTCAGAAACAAAAACAGAGGTTGTTAGAAAAGTACAGCAAGTCTGGCAGCATCTGTGAAGAGAAATCAGAGTTAGCGTTTTGGGTTCAATGACCCTTCCTCAGAACTCTATTTGATTACTTACCCCTCTGACACTTTTAGGAACTTTGGAATATTCTGGCAGGAGCTTAATTGGATAAATACTCTACGAAGCTCAATCATCTCATGTTAGCTTTATTGTAATGCAGACAATGTGCTAATCTCTTGCTGGCTCTAGAATTCAATATCCAGCCAATGCTGGAGACATCAGCAGGCAATCAATATTATGAATGGCCTAAGTGTCATCAAAGTCCTAGAGATTGCTGTCAAAGAGAGAGTGACAACTGGTGTTGAGTTTAAGCTGAGCGTCAGCATGCCACAGGTGAGAGATAAGATTGAGGAGGTGTAGGAATTGAACCTGTGCACTGCCAGCAATGTTCTGCATCAAAAACCAGCTGTACAGTCAACTGAGCTAAGTATAACAGTTAAAACTAGATGGCAATATTTAAGTAGGAAATAGATAATGGAACAAGTGCAAGAGGAGAATTCGGTGCATAATCAGAGTCAGTGATATTTACCTGGCACTAGCATTAAGTGAACAGACATAGCCCCCTATCCATAGCTAATGGAAAACTCTGATGCACTTTGGTGTATATTTGTCCACATGACAAAGAATCAGGTCCTCACTGAGGTAGGTGTCTTGAAGTTTATTTACAACATCAACTATTTACATGGCTGGAATATCACAGACTTCCACAAATGTTATGGGTTCTGTCATTACTGTATGTTTCATTTTGAGGATGACGCTGATTCAATTACACAAAGAGTGACAGAAGGGAAGACTTGTACCTTTAAACCAAAATGTCACATGTTGTGATTTCACATAACTGCCTGAAAGGCACAGTGTCTGTGTGCCGTAATACAACAAAAAGATGCTGGTCATTACTGGAACACCCATGCATTTAAATCCAATAGTGGAACTGAAAACATCGAAAATAATGGTTTCCTCATACTTGACTCTCCTTCACATTCCAGACATCTTATCAATCCCACATTCTCTTTAGATTTGTATGAGCCCATTGTGTAAGCATGCACCTCCTATTTTTCTACAACCACCCTGAAACCCCTCTGTTGCCCCATCCCAACAGACTTCACATTTTAACTTTTCTTTTATTCCTTTTGCATTCCAGATACTGCAGAGCTTCAAAATGGCTTGGCAATGAGGAACACAATAACTGAATGGTGATAAACATTATACTGAAAGCACTGGCTCATGTACAAATGCTGTGTACATCTCTGAAGTGGGATCTGCACATGGTAAGATACTGCACATGGGTGGGCTTCAGGCAAGGCAGGACACAAGGATATCATTGGCTTTTGTTCACTAAAAGGCAAAATGCCACAGGGGTTCTCTTTCATAGGGGGAGCCCCTCAATGGGGTAAACTGTTGTCCAATGGATTCTTACCAGAATCCCCTTAATAAAAGATACATCAGGTTGGGATATAAAGTGTTAGGCTGGTCTAGCTTAGTAGAGGAAAACCACCACTCGGTAGTCTAATGAGAGAGAAGGCTCTTGTCTCTCTTATTTTGTTTTACTAAAACTATTCAAAGTATTCGGCAGACCACAACTAGAATACTTGAACAGTTTTGGCCCCTCATCTAATGAAAGATATAGTGCAGGTTCATAGCTCCTTAAAATAGAGTCCAAGGTAGATAGGATGGTGAAGAAGGCGTTTGATATGCTTTTCTTTATTGGTCAGAATACTGAGTATAAGGAGTTGGGAGGTCATCTTGCAGCTGTCCAGGACATCGGTCAGGCCACTTTTGGAATATTGTGTGCAATATCAGAAGGATGTTGTGAAACTTGAACGCGTTCAGAAAATATTTAAAAGGATGTTGCTAGGGTTGGAGGATGTGAGCTATAAGAGAGGCTGAATAGGCTAGGGCTGTTTTCCCTGGCATGTCGGCGACCGAGGGGTGACCTTTTAGAGGTTTATAAAATTATGGATTATGTTCAAGACCAAGATAAACAGACTTGTAATCAATAAAGGAATAAGGATTTGTCGGGAAAAAACAGTAATGTGGAGTTCAAATCAGGCATTACCACACTGCATAGCAGCACAAGCCCAAAGGGCTGAATGCCCAAATTTTACTTTGACATTTCATGGTTTTATTGAAGAATATGTAATCTATTGTATAGTTACAAACAAGTCAAAGTTACATTGGTACAATATCCATTGTTACTCAGAATATATGGGAGACTTTGATAGTAGGCCTATCATTTTTCACATCTAGAGATGTTCTCCCATCTAGGATCATCTGACTTCGTATTATTCCATGGTGGTTAATGCACTACACAGTATAAACTTTTTAGAGCTGAATACTTCATACAGCGCTGACTACCAATACATTTGATATATTTGGTGCCTCAGGAATATTACCAGAAAGACAGCAATAAATGCAAAGGAGATGGAAGAGTCCAACACCATTCGAGCAAAGGGCTCTAACCAAAGCCCATGCTTTCCAGCAAAGCAAAGCCAACTGCATTCATATTGTAGACCCAAGCATTATAAAGCAGTAGTAGGTCGACACAGCAGCTTTGAAGTACAATACATGGACACCCCATGAAATTCTGAGTGCTTCCATAGAAGCCCATTAATTGTCACAGAAGGTCACCTATTGTAAATGAGGCTATGGATTACAGTGTCAAAAGGGGCTCTTTCAACTCTCTTGAATGCAACAGATTATTGGCATTGTTGAGGTGTGTTACCATTATTTTCCCAGGGAAGTGGCCATGGGTCAATAGAGCAAATAGGAGTTTGATTTACTCTGACTAAGAAATATTCATCGACAGATTAGGGAGAGATTCTATGAATTTGTTTGAAGGTTAGTTAATTTTGATGAATCTTTCCTCAGAAGGTCACAAATGGAGAGTAACCTCATAACAGTGAGGAAGAAATGAGAGCTCATTGGATAGAATAGTTGTTCTCATTCCACATTTCTTCATGAATATGCATGAAGTGTTTTAATTCAGAATGGAAGATTAACTAGTCATGATGTATTTTTCTGAAGTAAATCAATGACAAACCAGATAAATTATTAAACATTTGCGTCAGATTTTACTATTTCCTCAGCTTCGAAATAAAGCAGTCAATATGTTAATTATTACAACAACGAACACTCTTATCTCAGTTCTTGACATAACTGCTGAGATTTTACTCAGGAATTCCCTCAATCAGCAGTTGTAACCTTGTCACAAAAACTTCACTTTGCCCTCGTTAATCTCAAAATTTTTCATCCTCCAATCAGAAGAACCTATGAAGTAAGGTCCAGCTAAAATATTAGTTATTGATTATTCTCGATAAGCAAACACTGTAAGACATTTCTCCTGTATAGGAAATGTTCCTCTGTTGTATTCACCATGGTGCCTAGTATAAATCAGGACCACAATGTTCAGTAAATTGAAAAAGAAGCAAATAATCAAAACTTAGGTGATATAATTGGATCATTTTAGTTCATTATTCATAATGCTTTCTCTTGTCTTCTTTTGTCAATTTCCTTTCAGTTTAGGTTTTTTTCAAGGGTTACCATTAACTGTATACATCTTGCCCTTGTTCATCTTACCAAAATAATATCTCACATTTATCCAACTTAGATTAGCTTACTTACAGTGTGGAAACAGGCCCTTCGGCCCAAGAAGTCCACACCGACCCGCCGAAGCGCAACCCACCCATTCCCCTACATTTACCCCTTTACCTAACACTACGGGCAATTTAGCATGGCCAATTCACCTGACCTGCACATCTTTGGACTGTGGGAGGAAACCGGAGCACCCGGAGGAAACCCACGCAGACACGGGGAGAATGTGCAAACTCCACACAGTCACTCACCTGAGTCGGGAATTGAACTTAAACTCTAATTGCCACTCCTCAGCCCATTGGCCCAATAGATCAAAACAATCAATTTATTTTTCACTGCAGGCACCTTTCAAGCTGTAAAAATGTCATACAAGTGTATTTGATCAGATCACATATATGGGACAGAATTATATATTCCCCTGCTAGTGGGTTTGCTGGGGGTGATTCATGTATTTTGGGGGGCTGCATGTGATGGAAGTGGGGAGAGTGAAAAAAAGTTGGTCTTCCCATCGACTTCCAACACCATTCTAGCAAAGGGCTCTATCCAAAGCCCAGGCTGTCCAACTGCATTCCTATTGTAGACCCAAGCATTATAAAGCAGTAGTAGGTAGACGCAGCAGCTTTGAAGTACAATACACAGACACCTCATGAAAGTCTGAGTGCTTCCATGGAAGGAGTAAGTGAGGCCTGCAGATGCTGGAGATCAGAGCTGAAAATGTGTTGTTGGAAAAGCGCAGCAGGTCAGGCAGCATCCAAGGAACAGGAGAATCGACGTTTCGGGCATCAGCCTTTCTTCAGGCTGATGCCTGAAACGTCGATTCTCCTGTTCCTTGGATGCTGCCTGACCTGCTGCGCTTTTCCAACAACACATTTTCAGCTGCTTCCATGGAAGCCCAGGTTACTGTCACACAAGGTCACCTATTGTAAATGAGACTTTTCAGCAATATTAGATTGGGATGCTCTCAGCCAGTGGGAAACCGTCTTTCTGAGTCTGGTCTATCTACCCTTCTAAGGATTATGCAAGTTTCTATGAAATAACCTTGCATTCTTCTAAACTCCAGAGAATTCAGACCCAGTTTCCTCAATCTCTCATTTAAAAATGTTCCATCATCCTCGGAATGAGTCTCGTGAACAGCACCGCACTCCCTTTATGCCATCAGAGTTCATTATTCTTGAAGCTGGTCTGATCATTTCATTTTCAGTTACCAGTAGGGCAGGATCTCACTGCAGCCCCATCCCCCACTCCCCAGCTAAATGTTTTTAAATTCAGATTGCTACGATGGTGCAAGATTTGCAAATATATGATTTTGTTGCGTGCCACAAGAAAAAATTGAAAAAAGGAGCATCGGATATACCTGTATCATGGTCCTGAGTAGATACGTTGATTAATTTGATGAGCTTCCCTCCAGACAACAGACCTCTTGTTCCGACATGACCCACCCACTTTTTGTGTGCCTCCATCAGCAGGACTTCTACTTCCCCAACATAGAATTTCATAGAAACATTGAGTGCAGAAGAAGCCATTTGACCCTCTGAGTCTTTACCACCAAAAATACACGACTACCTGTACTAGTCCCACTTTCTTGCACTAGGCCTGTAGCTTTCAATGTTATGATACATTCACATACTTTTTAATGTTTCCCACCTCAACTACCCTCCCAGGTAGTGTACCCCAGATTCCCAATACCCTTTGGTTTGTTTTGGACCAGGCCAGACCCCCTCAAAACATTTCAAGGAAGTAGCCCAGCTCCTAACTTTGCTAGTTGCTTTAAATAGGTAAAACATGGATAATCTAGAGGAGATGCAGCTAATCAAACCATTACATTTTAAACATAACAGAATTCACTTACAAGGTTACCAAATAAAACACAAACAAAAGAGAACAGAATACAGAATAACTTAACTTATCGGAAAGCCCAAAAATTTATATAAACTTAACAGTGCTGTTCCAAATACTTGCAACAATCACCATAAATACTCCTCATAAAGATAAAATAAAACACAGGGTCTTACAGGAGAGAGAGACTGAGAGAGAGAGAGAGAGAGAGAGACTGAGAGAGAGAGAGAGAGAGCGAGAGAGAGATGGCAGCATGGAGCACCTTCTTCTGTGTAATTGTTTCTTGCAGCAGCAACCTAAAGTGCCCGACTGCTTGCAGTGAATAACCAGACCAAAACCAAATCAAACCAGAGAAAAGCTGAGCTGGGAGAACTGGCCACTCCCCTTTCATTGTACAAATGATTTATTTTTAAACTTGAAAGTCTTTTGCCTGAGGCAGCATCTGTTAGCTAAAATCAAACTGGCCCTAAAACCCTTCAAACTTAAACTTTGCAGAGTCTGTATCTTTTATGACCTCTGTGAAGAAAAAGCCAAGGACAACATCGCCTTGTTGTCGGAGCAGTATCATCACAGGGTAAATAAGGAACTCTCCCCTCAACTGGCTTCTCAACCCTCCTCCTTTCACATTAAAAGTATATCCCATTGTTCTTGACCATTTAACTCAGGTCAACAGCTGCTTTCTATTCACCCTCTCCATGCCCCTTATAATTTTGCACCTTTCTGTCAGGGCCCCCTCAACCTTCTTTCCAGTAAAGTAAACAATCTTATTCAGCCTCTCTTCATTGCTAAACTGCTTCATCCCAGGCCATATCCTTGTGAATATCCTCTGCAGACCCTCCAGTGCAATCATAACTTGCCTATAATGAGGTGACCAGAATTGCACATTGTGCTGCAGATATTTACATAACCAAAGTTCTGCACAGCTCCAACATGACCTCCCTACTCTTTTAATCTATTTCACAACTAATAAAGACAGGTATCCCATATGCTTTCTGAGCTACGCTGTTAACCTGTCCTGTCACCTTCAAGGGTTTGTGGACAAGCACTCGAAGATCTTTTTGTTCCTTTGAGTTTCTTAGCATCCTGCCATTCATAAAGTACTCCATTAACTTGTTACTTCTTCAAATTTCCAAATTCTTTTGAATTCCATTAAAGTCTGCTGTTTCTCATCACAGCTTCATTACTTTGTTAGTAAAACATCCCAGTTTAATTACACAAAGTTCCATTCCTATTCTTTTAAAATCAGTTTTTAAAACCATAGAATGTAGAAGCAGAAATAATCCATTTAGCCTGGCCATTCTGCTCTGCTATTCAGTGAAATTACAATTGATCTAATAATCCTCTACTTTTCTGCCTGTTCCCGAAAATCTTTGATTCCCTTACTAATTAAAAACCTGTCTATCTCACCTGTAAATATATTTAATGATCCAGCCTTAACATCCCTCTGCAGTAAAGAATTCAACAGATTTATTACTCACCACAGACTTTTCTTTTCATCTCTGTCTAATATGGGCAACTACCCTATGCTCAGATTATACGCTCTGGTCCTAGACTCTCCCATAAGGAGAAATAACATTTCCGCATCTATCCTATATTCCTTTGGTTGCTGTCATGTTAATAATCTTCTCAACCTAATATGAGTTTTAAGATGTTGTGATTGGGCCTCTTGCTGAGATATTTGTATCATCGCTAGTCAGAGGTGAGATGTCGAAAGACTGGAGGTTGGCTAACGTGGTGCCACTGTTTAAGGGTGGTAAGGACAAGACAGGGAGCTATAGACAAGTGAGCCTGACGTCAGTGGTGGGCAAGTTGTTGGAGAGAATCCTGAGGAACAGGATATACATGTATTTGGAAAGGCAAGGACTGATTAGGGACAGTCAACATGGCTTTGTGCATGGGAAATCATGTCTCACAAACTTGATTGAGTTTTTTGAAGAAGGAACAAAGAGGATTGATGAGGGCAGAGCAGTAGACATGATCTATATGGATTTTAGTAAGACATTTGACAAGGTTCCCCATGGGAGACTGACTAGCAAGGTCAGATCTCATGGAATACAGGGAGAACTAGCCATTTGGATACAGAACTGGCTCAAAGGTAGAAGACCAAGGGTGGTGGTGGAGGGTTATTTTACAGACTGGAGGCTTGTGACTAGTGGAGTGCCACAAGGATCGGTGCTGGGTCCACTACTTTTCATCATTTATATAAATGATTTGGATGTCAGCATAAAAGAGGTACAGTTAGTAAGTTTGCAGATGAGACCAAAATTAGAGGTGTAGTGGACAGCAAAGAAGATTCCCTCAGATTACAACAGGATCTGGACCAGATGGGCCAATGGGTTGAGAAGTGGCAGATGGAGTTTAATTTAGATAAATGCGAGGTGCTGCATTTTGGGAAAGCAAATCTTAGCAGGACTTAGACACTTAGTGGTGAGGTCCTAGGGAGTGTTGCTGAACAAAGAGACCTTGGAGTGCAGGTTCATAGCTCCTTGAAAGTGGAGTCGCAGATAAATAGAATAGTGAAAAAGACGTTTGATATGCTTTCCTTTATCGGTCAGATTACGGAGTATAGTTGGGAGGTCATGTTGCGGCTGCAAGAGACATTGGTTAGGCCACTTTTAGAATATTGTGTTCAGTTCTGGTCTCCTTGCTATCAGAAAGATGTTGTGAAACTTGAAAGGGTTCAGAAACAATTTACAAGGATGTTGCCAAGGTTGGAGGATTTGAGCTATGGGGAGATTTTAAATATGCTAGGGCTGTTTCCCTGGAGCGAGGGGCATGGATAGGATAAATAGACAAGATGTTTTCCCTGGGGTTGGGGAGTCCAGAACTTGAGGGCATAGGTTTAGGGTGAGAGGGGAAAGATATAAAAGAGACCTACGGGGCAACGTTTTCATGCAGAGGGTAGGAGGTGTGTGGAATGAGCTGCCAGATGAAGAGATGGATGCTAGTACAATTGCAACAATTAAAAGACATTTGGATGGTTATATGAATATGAAGGGTTTGGAGCGATATGGGCCAGGTGCTGGCAGGTGGGACTAGATTGGGTTGGGATATCTGGTCGGCATGGACACGTTGGAGTGTAGGGTCTGTTTCCGTGCTGTACGTCTCTATGACTCTATTCTATTGCCCAGTGTTCGCTGAAGAAAGAACAAAATTAAAATGAAAGAGAAAGGTATATACTAGGGAAGGGTGATACAAGGTGAGAATAATGAGAGACTATGAATGAATTAGGAAAGAAGTCATAAAAGCAATTCTAGGAAGCTAGAGGGTAGTATTAACTTTACTGAAGTGTAATTTAGAAAAACATCCAAGACAAGAAAATATAATGGAGCTGTCTACATGGATGTCAATAGGATCCACTCCAATCAACTCACTGACTCACCACTGTCTGCCAAATGTTGTCAATTCATAACTAAAGGCCAGATCATGTGGAGTCAAAGGAAGAATAATAAAATTGATAGCAAGCTGGCTACAAACCAGAAACAGCGATGGTTAAGGATACTTACTGAGACTGGTGAAAGGTGCCAGTATTCTGGGATCATTGCTGTGCATCATTTAGATCAGGAAGGTGTAATGGTGACTACACAGCTCTGGTCTTCCACAGGCCCAGGTTATTGTTCTAATGAATAATTGTTCTAATGCTCACATGGTTACTGGCGGAATTTAATCAAGATTTATAGACTCAGTGACAACTGTCATCAAACCTACCTAGTTTACCAATGTCCCCCAGGGAAGGAAATCCGCAACCCGCCCAGCCTAGTCTACATGTGACTCCAGGCCTTCAGCAATATAACCGACTCTAAATTCTTTCTGAAATGGTACAGTAAACCACTCAGTTCAAGGGCAATTAGAGTGGGCAATAAATACCAGCCCCACCAATGATAGCCAAATGACCCGACTATTCTGCCAAACTGCATCACTTGAAGAGCTGCTGTATCATCAAATCCCCATTTCCAAGTGCCCAGAATGCTAGGCAAGCTTAGATAGTGTTGTTGTACCATCAGCCTGAGGTAGTTGTCATTGTATCTTAAAATTGACCACAGCCTGTCTCTGATCTACTGCACAGCTGCATGTTTCTGGGATACATCCCAATTTCTGAGAACAGCATAGTATCAGGGCACACAGCTTTTGTTTTATTAAGACCAGTTTGAACACAGTCGCCAGAACAGAAAATGAACTCTGCTTATCACTTCATTTGAAATGGCACTTCTGAGTTGGCAGCATCAATACACAAATATTATTGAAATTAGGAGCTCAGCAGCTGGAGTGGGGCTTAAAACTGACTGAATAACATAACCAACAAAGCCAGGCTAAAACTTTTATGTCTGTTTAATCTTTCAAAGCAAAATAGAGTTTTGTTTCTGTTTTCAACTGCACATTTTGCTTCTTGTCCTCTGGAATCTAATTGAAAATTTAAGGCTTAGCAGTGTTACAAACGTTTGCAGCACTGGGGAATATTGCATTATGTTTTCTCCAAAATAGTTTGGGATGAAATTTCCCCAGATGAATTTTTTTTTAAATCAACAGTTGTGCTCAAGGGAAATAAAGCCTCAAAATTGTGAAGCAGCAACAAAGGTTACCTATACATAACAACTTTAACACAGTTAAATTCTCCAAGGTGCCCTACAGAGGCATATAATTATTACAGCACGGAAAAAGGCTATTCCACCCATTATGTCTACATTGGCTCTCCATAAGAACAATTTCATTTTATGATATCCTCCTGTCTTCTCCCCAAAAGCCTACATTTCACTTCTCTTTTTTGAAATAACAGTCAAACTCACTTTTTAAATAACAGAATATCTCACATTAATTTGCATTCACTCTACTTGTCGCTACCACACTTCTATTCCAGACCTTAGCTACTCATTGTGTGTAAAATCCTTTCCTATTGTTACACTTCTTCCTTTGCCATTAATTTAAAATCTGCATCTTTTTGATTCTCAATCTTTTCTTGACTGAGAACAGTTTCTCCCTATATACTCTGTCAAGACCACCCATTTTATTTTAAATATTTCTATCAGATGTCCTCTCAAGCGTTCTTTTCTCCAAGGATATCTATCCATCTTCTACAATCTATCCTCATAACTGAAGTTCCTCATTCCTGGAATCATTCTTGAATAAGTCATCTGTGTTTTCTCCAATGTCTTCATATCTTTTCTAAGTGTCTAGAACTGGATACAATTGATCAGCTGAGGCCAAACTAGTGTCGTAAACATGTTCAACATAAAGTCTTTTCTCTTGTAATCTATATCCTTGTCAATAAAGCTTAGGGGACTATAGGTTTCATTAACTTTCAAACTGTCCTGCCACTTTTATTACTTTAAACACACATGGTCCCAAGTCCTTCTGTACTCATGTCCTCCTTTATTTTACATGTCTCTTCATGTTTTTTTCTCTGTATTGAACTTCATCTGTCACCAAACCTTCCCTTTCTACTAATTTGTCTATATCCTTTTGAGTTCTACATGCTTGTCCTGATAGTTTCCAATGCTTTCAGATTGGTCATATGCAAACTTTGAAATTGGGCTCCATTTGCTAAAGTCTAAGTCCAAAATATAAATCACAATAAGCAAGAGTTCCACAGCAGCCCTAGATATATTCCTCCAGCCCAAAGTACACCCAATAACCACTACTCTCAGTTCCTTGTCACTTGGCCAGTTCTCTACCTATGTTGTTCCTGGCCTTTTTTACTCAATGAAACTGTGTTCATCAGTCTATTGTGCAGCATTATATCAAACTATAAGATAAAAAGCCACTTTGAGAAATGTTAAGACAGGTGACTAAGAATTAATCAAAGAAATAAGTTTTCAGACTCGGAGGTTTATCTTAAGAGAGAAGAGAGAGTTGAAGAGGGAAAGACATTTAGGGAGGAAATTCCAGAACATGGGCCTTAAGTATTGGAGTGTGGCCTTTAATAATGAGATGAAGGAAAGTGAGAAACAGAGTGGAATGAAGTTCAATTGAATTTCCATTTCATTCAATATAAAACAGAAACTAGTCAAAGATAGGAAATAGCAATTCTTCAATTGAAAATTTGTCTAAAGAATCACTAGGCATGGAGACCTCTCCCTGCCTAATGTCAGAGAATATAAACTTCCAGGGAACAAAACTGAGGAAATTTGGAGAGAAAGTCCTTGACTTTGTCCCAAAATTTCCAGAGCTTTCACTGATATTTGAATTGGATGTTTTGAGGCCTCTTTCTTTTTCTTCTTCAGGGCTCATCAGAAAAGTATATATATTCAGGAGTACCCGAGTACACTGTTGATTGCCAGGGGAGACGTTAGATTATGATGCACTGTGTGAGGGCTCTAAAAGTTGTGGGAGAACCTAGAACAATGAAGAACAGTTTCAGCATAAAAGGAGCCATTCACATAGGACTAGGATAGAGAGAAATGTTGCCATTCAATGAGTTGAGAGTCGTTGGAACTCTCTGGCCGAGAGAGTTAGGAACGTTCCATCAATGAATATATTTATGGCTATGATTAACAGTATTTTTATCTGTAGGGAATCAAGGAATTTGGGTGTGAGCATGAAACTAGGGCTGAATGTATTGAATGACAAGTGGGCTCATGGGGTCATATAATATGTCCCTGCTTATACTTATTACATATTTTTGGTTTTAGTTGATCCTTTGTTTTAAAAGATTGAAAGTTTAACAAACAGAAGACAGAGTTGCAATGGGTGGTAGGGTCATTTTCAAGATGGCAACCTATAACTACTGGAGGATCACAGGGATCGGTGCTGTGCCACAGTTGTTAACAATATATGTTACTAATTTGGATGATGGAAATGAATGTATTATTGTCTAACTTGCAGATGTAAAATAAATAGATGAGGATGTAAGTAGTGAGGATAACGCAAGGGATCTATGGCCGACATAAACAGATTAATGATTTGGATAAAGAAAAGTCTTGCAGGTGGGATATAATGTGGAATATAATGACAGGAAGAATAGAAGAGCTGAATTTAGTTAAATTTCTAACCTGCTGGAGCCACAGCATTTATATGATTGCCTGCTACGACTTCTTTCATTAGATTTTTTTGGTGTGGACATGATAATATAGTCTTCCCAGTGTCAGTTTCCTAAGAGTTTGGCAGCTTGCAAATGTGGTGGTCACTTGGTGATTGTAGCTTGGGTTTCAGGACGTTCTTTGTGTTGCTGTCATATGCCTCTGCACCTAGCCAGAGTTTAAACAACATTATGATGAAAATGTGTACTGCAACCAGAACTCTGTTCTGGAAGGCAGGCTAATCCTCTTAATGGAAAGTTCCATAGAATCATATTCTAGGGATTAAAAACATGGGAAGTTTATCCATATTTTGAAAGTTACAACATATGGAATACTCAAGAAAAGAAACGCCATACTACAATTACGTCAAGGCAAGTGAGGTAGAAGTTGATCGGGTAGAATTTACTTAGTGTGTCTACTCAGGAACTGAATGGTCTACTACTGCTTCTGATTCTATTCACCTACTCACCAATGTCTCTTTTGGGTTCCACTAGGATCTTTCTGTTCCAGATCGGATTATAGCATTGGTGCAAGTTTGAACAAAAATATTGAATTCCAGAAGAGAGATGCAATCAAAGGTTCTTGAAGTAAAAGAAATGATACTCAGTGTGGCACCAAGGAGCACTAGCAATAGCAAAATCAATGGGAATCAATTAGGTCAAGATAAATTAAGTTTAATGGGATAGAATTTACTTTGTGTGACTTGATCTCCCACCAATAACTTTGATGGAAATTTCATGGGAATTGCAGGATAGACTTGGAAACATTAAATTCCATCATGGATGTTTGGGATAAGGTCCCAGGAATACCTTAGATAAAATTTAACCTTAAAATATGGAGGAAGAATGCCTCTACACATTGCAAGCAGCAATATTACTTATTTAAGAACAGTGTTTTCCTGTCAGAGAGACTTTCCTCAGCCCCTGTGCTAAGCCCAAGCAGAAAATAAAGAGGTGGGATGGAATAAAAGAGTAAGTAGCTGACAGGAAGGAAAGGTCAAACTCAGAAATCTGGAGGCAATATGAACGTCACAATGTGTTTTCTTTTCAGAGCCCATCATATGAGAATTTAGATTAAATGATGGTGAATTTTAAGACTGGAGTGCTGCAGTGGAAAAGAAAAAAAATCTTTTTCCATGATTTAAAATGAATTGCAGTCCAGAGAAGTTCTACCTAATTGTCCATAATAACTTTGAGTTGAGTTCAATTTCCCTCTGGGTTCTACCAATCCTTCCATTAAAGCTATGGCAAAACAAAACCATGGTGGAACCCTGAGGAATTTCTGCAGTCTAACATTACCTTATCACTGGCTAATTTTAATAGATTATGTCTCTTTGAGAATTGCCTGTGCTTTTAATATTTTCAAACTTTGCTAAGATGTGGGCTTTCTGTAACAAAGAGTATTTGGAAAGAATGCACTCATGATTGTATCATGCTTGGCAGAAAGATAAAATCTTCTCCTCATATTGTCAAACCCAAGTGGCACTGCCTGTTTATAAGTGCTAAAAATATGATGGAATTGAAGTGGATAAGACAGATAAATTGCAACCTGCTAAAAAGCATTCACTTTCTCTTTTCTCTTTTTCAGTATGAATCTAAAATAATTAGTCCTTTTAAAAACCAGACCTCTTTAGAAAATCTGTTCCAGGCTGACAGCTTCCTCTTAGATGCCAAGTGTTTATCCTTTTTATAGAATGCAACTGCTTTGAATTGTTGAAATGATCTTTATATTTTCCTTTGAAGAAAGTAGATAAATAATATTCAGTAGGAAAAAATCTTGAGCTCTTTGGGGATTACCAAAATTAGAATTAAGTGACAGTTTAAAATTTTATGCACAGATTTCCTATGAAGATAATTTTCAAGCAATCCAACACAATCAAAAGTCAATAGCAGGACCATGATAGTGTTTCTCAGTCCCACAGCAGTATTAGTATTTATTCCTAAGTCTCTAAATGACACATCTATCATTTGACATTTCATACCAGCTCTCCATTGCTTTATTCTTTGTGCACTGGTTATTGTTTCATGCACATGCTGTTTGGCAATTCATGTAAAATTAATTTATGTGAGAACAACAAAAATATTTTATCATTTCATGGGGCTAGTTTTGCTCTGCCCACCATATCTGATTAATTTGCATGCCACTATTATTTTACAAGTTTGCAAATAAATCCCTCCCCTGCCTATTTCCAAGCTCAAGTGTTTTATACACAGTTGGTGTGAGCTGTATCATGTTGTTGAGCACAAACCCACAAAAAGGAAATGGTACTGTTTCTGTGCCATCTTTAAACTCAGTGGGTCCTGAATGCTGGGAATGGGAAAAGGCCCAAATGGGCATGCTTTAAAACTTGAAGCAAAAATTAGAGACATAATCCACCCAATGTAACATGAGGATACTGACTGAGGGGTACCGCTTGTAGAAAGAGTCTTGGCCATGCATGAATGTTAAAGTAGCTTGTTTGAGACAGTTTCGGAACTACCCCAGGAACTCTGCCTTGCAAGGGACTTTCTGAAGATGTCAGTATGTATGTTGAAAATGGATTGGAGTGGGCTCCTCTACTGCCAACTTTGCCCTGCAATGGGAAGAGCTACAGTTGGTCATGAAGATGACTCATAACATCAAAGGAGCAAGCTATAAGGATGCAGCAACAGGAGATCTACATTATTATCTGAAGCCCAAGCTGCACCCTCAAAACTCATTAACCACTTCTCTATCTCCCAATGCTGAGTATGTGTTCCACCTCAGTGTTCAACTTCTTGTCAGAATATCATGCTGACTACACAACAATGAAGAACTCATTTATGTACACACCTTAATCCACAGTTGCACAGATGCATGCAACTTTGTCAAATAAAGACATGTCCTTGTTTAATTGTGTTAAAATATATCAAAAGTATAGAGTTTGCTGCCAATGCTGTTTTACATTAAGTGCTTGGCACAGAAAAAGGCCAGTTCTTCCATGGATTGTGGGTGTCACTTGCTGAGCCAGCATTTATTGCCATTGCTAATTAACGTGGGGAAGATGGTGGTGAACTGTCTCCTTTAACAGGCACAGTCCCTGGAATGTACACGTGCCTTTAGTCCTGTTCAGCAAAAAGGTCCAAGATTTTGGCCAAGCTACAGTGGATGGTACGTGGCTGGAGAGGGGAATTTGCGGTTGATGTTGTTCCTAAGCATTTACTGCTCTTGTCCTAGCAGGTAGAGATTTAAGGTTTAAAAGATGCTGGAGAAGGAGCATTGGTGAGTTGGTATAGTGTATCCTGTTGTGGTATTTACTACCTCAGTGCATAGATGATGGAGGGATTGAATGTTTACAGTAGCGGTGGACTGCAAATCAAAGTGGACTGCTTTGTCCTGGATGGTGTTAAATTTCTTGAGTGTTACTGGAGCTGTGCTTATCCAGGCAAGTGGGGAGTATTCCTTCACATTCTTGATTTGTACCTGGTAGATAGTGGGCAGGCTTTGGTGAAGTCAGGTGGTGAGTTACTTACCTTCTGATCAGTTACTTAACTGCAGAATTCTTAATTTCTGATCTGCTCTTGATCTCACAGTATTTATATGACTGTTACAGTTCTTATGATCCTGCACCATATTGCCTAATTTATGTTATGGTTTGGTCAAGAACCAGTCATTTTTTTAAAAAGGAAACAAAACGTGGGATCCAGGTGATTTTCAAAAAGAATTTGCCCATAAGATTTCATGAATAAATGAATAAATAATAAATTTTACTGTAAAACTTTAGAACAGTAATACAACTTGCAATACCAGTATAAATCACTTCTGACATCCAGAGTTAACAAGTGGTAAATATGGGTAATAGACTGTGATCAAACACCCAAAAGCACACATCAAATGGCAAATCTCATCAAGACGGATCCCACTGATTTCTCAGCAACTCATCTCATACATTAATGACATGTTGCACCATCACATTTCGCAAAGGGTGTCAATTCTTCACTTTCACAAAATCTGTGTAACTTGGCAGTACAATTAACAGCATTACTCTGTAAAAGGAAATCTCTGTTTCTGTCTGCTGCTCCAAGTAATTCTCCCTTCTAGTCACCTATAATCTTTTAACTCATTTTCCGTGAACCTTCTGACCTGTCCTGAGTAACTGACTGAAAGCCCTGTGTTAACCACCTCCCTTGTTATTGGACAGAATTGATTATTACTATCATTTTGAAATAGCATCTTTGGAACTGAATGGACTCTAATGGTTATGTTGTCATAGCTGGAAATGTATTTCATCCCTCAATTCAATTTCTCAATATCACCTCCAACTCCCATTCCCCATGCTCCAACTTGCTTCCTACGAAAAGAAAACAGCACTTGGAGAAACTAAAATAATTCAGCTGTGGTAATGCCATAGTAATCTCAAGGGGCGATGATAATTCAATTCTCTGTTGTTGGTAATAGTTCACTGCCTGGCACTTGTTTGGCATGAATATTACTTGCCATTCATCAGCCCAAGTTTGAATGTTGTTCATGTCTTGCTGGAAACAAATATGGACCAATTCAGTAGCTGAGGAGTCCTGAATTGTTCTGAACGTTGATCAGTCATCAACAAACATTTCCACTTCTGCCCATATAGTGGAGGTAAAGTCATCGGTGAAGCAGCAGATAGTGGTCAGATCCGGATGTTATCACAGGAAACATCTGCAGTGATGCCCTGGGACTTGAAAACCAAAATCACAACCATATTCCTTTGTGCTGAGTGTGACTCCATGCAGTGCACAGTTTTCAAGCTGGTACCCTTTGACTTTATCTCAGTATCTTAATGTCTCACTCAGTCAAGTGCTTCCTGAAAATTGAGGCCAATTACCTTAACTTTCCTACTTCCCCTCCATATTTGGACCAAAGCTCAGGAGCTCAGTAGACTCGGTGTCACCAGAACTGAGCATTAGTGAGCAGATTATTGCTGAGCAAGTGCTACTTGATCACACTGTTGACCATACCTTCCATCAATTTATTAGTTGTGCGTAGATGTACAGGCCAATAATTGCTGGTTGTATTGGTCCTGGCTTTTCATCGACACCAGACTTCATACCAAACCCCTTTGACCAAATTCAAATCATCATGCAAGATATTTCTTTCTCCCTCATGTGCTCTTAGAGCTCCTCCTTAAATACATCATTTAATTTTTAGATAATTCAGTTTTAAATAAGCTGCACTTACCCAAATCGGTGTTATCCTCCAATATTGTTCTCACTTTCAGAAGGGTGCTCTCAAATTCGGCCCACTACTGAGTTTTGAAACTGGTGTGTATGCTCGAACTGGCACATGATTTGGTTGGCAGGCAGAATTCAAGGACAGTGCTTGCTTCTTCGGAGGGGTGTACTTCCCATTCTTCACCGGTTAGGCTTCCAACAGCATGTTAGGGACAGAAAAACTGCAGATGCTGGAATCCAAAGTAGACAAGCAGGAGGCTGGAAGAACACAGCAAGCCAAGCAGCATCAGGAGGTGGAGAAGTCAACTTTTCAAGTGTAACCCTTCTTCAGGACTGAAGGGGAGGGTAGGAGGACCAGCAGATAAAGAGAAGGGGGACAGTTTTGGATGGGGATGTGGGAGGAATGCTGAAGGAAGTGATTGGAGAACACAGGAGGTGGGTACAACCTGTCGATTGGAGGAAGGGTTAATAGGTGGAATGGAAAGGTGGATGCCGGGCTGGAAAGGGAGCAGGGGATGGGTGGGAAGATTATTTGAAATTGGTGAACTCAGTGTTGAGTCTTCCAGGCTGTAGGCTGCTCAGGAGGAAGATGAGTTGTTGTTTCTCCAATTTGAGGTCTGATTCACGGTGGCAATAGAGGAGGCCAAGGATGGACATGTCGGAGAAACGGGTGGGAAGTGGAATTGAAATGGGCAGTGACCGGGAGATCAGGCTGGCCCTGGTGGGCACAGTTGAGATGCTTGGTGAAACATGCCCTTAGTTTATGTTTGGTCTCAATGATGTTGGGAAGACCACATTGGGAGCACCAGATATCGTAAACTAGGTTGGAGGAGAGGCCGGTGAATATCCATTTCACCTGGGGCCCTGTATAGAGGGGAGGGAGGTAGTGCACCAGTAGGTTTTACATTATTTACGGTTGCAGGGGAATGGTACTGAGGGGATTGGGGAATTGCTGGGGAGAGAGACATGAACAAGGGGATGACCAAGGGAATGGTCCTAGCGGAAAACAGAGAGGAGTGGGGATGAGAAGATGTTCTTGGTGGTGGGGTCTAGTTGGAGTTGACGAAAGTGTTTGCAGATGATAAGTTGGATGCGAAGACTAGTGGTGTGGAAAGTGAGGACAAGAGGGACTCTGTCTCTATTATGTTTGGAGGGGGGGATTTAGAGTAGTGGAGTAGGGAATGCAGGTGGTGTGGTGGAGGGCTCTTGGGATTACAGAAGGGAGAAAAGTACATTGTTTAAAATAAGTGAACATTCGGGATGCTTGATAATGGAATGTCTCCTCGTCAGAGCAGATGCAACGGATATGGAGGAATTGGGAAAATGGGATGGAATTTTGCAGGATACGGGGTGAGAGGAGGTGTAACCCAGGTAGTCATGGGGTCTGTGGGTTGGTCGTAAATGTCAGTCAGTAAACTGTCTCCAGAGATGGAAATGGAGAGGTCAAGAAAGGGGAGGGAGGTGTCCAAGACAGACCAAGTAATTTAAAAGCAGGGTGGAAGTTATTGGTGAAGTCGATGAACTGCTCCAGTTCAGCCATGCAAGTGCATAGGCCACTGCCACACCTGTCTCTCTGTCAGCCACATACTGGTACTGTTCCCCAACTCTTCTGCTGTTATATCGATGACTGCATCAATGCTGTCTCCAGCTTTAGGGACTGACACTTACTCTAAACCCACAGACTTCCATAACTACCTCCTCCCACCCCACATCTGGCAAAAGCTTTATGCTGTTTTCCCAATTCTTCCATCTCCGTCGCTGAGCATCTCAGCCAGGCCTGTAAGGGCCAGCCTGACCTCCCGGTCACTGTCCACTTTAATTTCCCTTCCTACTCCCTTTCCAACATGTCACTCCTTGGGTCTCCTCCTTTACCACAGCGAATCAGATAGCAAATTGGAGGAACAACACCTCATCTTCCATCAACGCAATCTCCAGCCCGAAAGACTCAACATTGAATTCTCCAATTTCAAATACCTTCCTGCCTATGCCCTGGCTCCCTTTCCAGCCTCACTTCCTCCTTTCCATTCCACCTACTGACCTTTCTTTCCAGTTACCAACTGAATTCATTCCTCCCATTGACTAACAGGTCGTGCCCACCTCCTGTGTTCTCCTATCACTATCTCACCATTCCACCCCTCTTCCTACCCAAACCCCTCCTTTTACCTGCAGCCCCCACCCCACCTCCATTCCTAAAGAAGGGTTACATCCAAAATGTTTCTGCCTGGTTTGCTGTGTTCTTCCAGCCTCCTGCTTGTCTACCTCCAACAGCATGTTCATGCTGTGAATTGGTCTTTTTTTTAAAAAGTAAACACCCCTTAATTATTTACCCTCCTACCAACACCATTGAACTCACTTAAGGACCTGCTCACATCACCCACCTGCTCATTTACTCTCTACCTCCTTATCCACATCTCCCACCTGCCCAGCATATATCTCTACCCAGTCATCTACCTCAAAAACCTGCCTATACTCTCACTTCCCCAACCACATCCCCCAAACCCCCAGACACTTAGTCATGTATCCACTTCATCCACCTGACCACCTGCACACTGACCTACCTCCCCACTCATCCATTCACTAACATTCAGACTAGTTATTTCAGCTTACCAGATAGCAGCCAGCACTGCAGAAAAGTGTGATGTTTCCTGTCTTCCCCCAACTCTGCTCTGCTCTGGCACCAGAGGGATATTGCAGGACACACTTCTATGAAAGTCAGGCTTGGAAAACCATGATACTTATACGAACGAACTGGTGTTGGGAGACTGTACAAGAACAATAACAATCGTCAGATTGTTGCTGTTGCTCAGCCAATGCAGATCAACACCTTCTCCATTTGGTCACAGGCTTTTTATTGTCTTTGTTTCAAGCATTTCATCTTCACCTGCTGCCACTATGATACGATCTCCAAATAGCTTCACCATGGGATATAGACATACTCAGGTGAGGGCTTCCACAATGCTCACTTCAAATGCTTCTAGGATGTTCCCAATAACTGGGGAGTCGAGAACAAGGGGCCATAGCTAAGACTGTAGGCTGGGTGATTTTAGACTGAGATAAGGAACAATTTCTTCACCCCAAGAATGGTAGCCTGTGGAATTCTTTGCCCCGGAAAGCACTTGAGGACAAAACATTGAATGTTTTCAAAAAGGAGTTAGATATTGTTCTCAAGGTGAAAGGGATGAAAGTGTATGGGGAGAAAGCAGGAATAGGGTCAGGAGGTGGATGATCAGTCATTATCATATTTGAATGGTGAAGCAGGTTCGAAGGGCCAAGTGGCCTACTCTTCCTTTTTTCTCTCTTTCTAGGTGCCTGGATTTGGATTTAGACTGCAGGTACTTCACTCAAATACAGCCAGGCAAGATCAACTTGACACTATACTGGGCCCTGTTTGAGAGACTGACATGCTTTCATCATGATACAAGCAATATTATGCAACTTCCACTCAATGGGAAAACAGACTGTAAGGGACCTGTGTACAATTGAATCTCTTTTAAAGTGAGTGTGGAGATGGAACTTAAGAGTACAGATTGTGTCAGTTGGAGTTTCAGTAAAGACACTAGTGTCAAATGCTGTCAAATTTTTCATTTTCAGATTCTGACAAAAGGCCATAGACATAAAGAATTAACTTGTCTCCACATACACTGCCTGTCATTCTGAATGCTTCCTACATTTTTTTGTTCTAGTTAACCTAGTGCTGGAGTCACAGTGTTCAACTGCATGCACTGCATAGGAGATTATAAAGCAGTGATATAATCTAAAAAAAACAAGTAGGGATACCTTATACCAATGCTACACACAAATTAAGCCCCAAGTGCCTTTGTAAAGTCAGTGCAGTTTCAGAAATTCTTAGAAAGGCAATAGAGTACCTTGAAACATTAAAAGAACACACTTTTCAAGTTAGCCCTGTTGAGTTTTGCAGCTGTTTTCTTTTCCCCAAAGCTGCTCTCTTCTGTTTATCTGCATGTGGTCTTTAATGTGTCTGGCCCATATAACATATACCACAGAGATGTGGGTCCTTATTGACACAGATATTTTATTAACAATTATTTATACTAACATCTTGATTCAGAGTTGCATGTTCATACTGGGTTACGTGCTTATTAATATTATTCTTATATGCTTGCATGACTTACCAACTGACAGATTTTCTGTCCAACTGATAGAATGCTGACTAAAAGTACAGGCAGCAAAGTGGGGACTTCTTATACTAAAGCATCATGTGATGTCTTCTACTTGTGTAGTGTCTTTCTCAGATCTGCGCAAAAATAAAAGAATTCTCCCTTTCACTTTCATGAAGTGAAACCAATTAAATACATACAAGAATGCATGATACTGCATTATCTTCATATGTTAAGGTAATGTTTGGAGATGTACAACATAGCCAAGATCCTTGATCCTTATGCAATTAGGAAAACTTGGTTATATTGCTCCACTCTGTGCTGTGCTGTCTGGGATTGGGGAGATGTGTTTCATGAATCATGGATGTTTCATTGTTGTCTAGTTCAAGGTTTTCAGAATCAGAGTTGCCCTTTACTGTAATGCATGATTAACTTGACCATTGTTTGTGACAACGCTACATGACCTTGACTGGAGATAATGCTACAATATCCCTCTACAAGTCCATATACTCTTACAGAGATCTGGAACTCTGATACTTTGGCCTGGTTCATGTTTGAATAACTGTCTGCATGCTAATAAATCATGTTTCCATACCATTTTCTTTCCTTTTTCCAATAATGTATGCTGCAGATATGGTTGGCTGATTGGAATGACAGGGGAAAGTGTGGACTGCAGATGCTGGAGACCAGAGTTGAAAAACGTGATGCTGGAAAAACACAGCAGGACAGGCAGCATCCGAGGAGCAGGAGAATCGACGTTTTGGGCATAAGCCCTTCTTCAGGAATCTCAGGAATGATTGGAATGACAGCTGCCTTGAGGGGCAATAAGTAGACTGGATATGACAATCAAAAAATCTTATCCAGTAGCTTTGCATTTAATGATCAACTATAATTGTTTAAGGATCAAGGATCTTGGCCATGTTGTAGATCCTCCAAACATTACCACAGTGCATTCTGTGAGAACAAGGAATTGAGGACAAAGAGAAGAGGTGGTCATTGTTGAATAACCAACTTTCTGCAGAGGTCTTAAAAGGGTGGAGTAGTGTACTGCAGACCAGTAACAGACACAATTGTCTGAGGAATATCAAACTTACTAAATATGCTGATCAATGGTCTTATGGTCTAATGCGCTGCACTGGTGGGATCTTCAAAAGCAAAACAATAAGCTTGTCTTTCTAGAATAAACATGCTCCAAAAGGTTTTCTGGTATGCAACTACCTCTCCAATGATGAGCTTGGAGTGATCATACTATTGGGGAATAAATTTGACGTAAGATAAAGCATTTTTATAGGATTGAAAACATGCTGGTGATATTCCAGATACAAGCAGTTTTACAGATCAGCTCTTGAAGAGGGGATACTTTGTTTGCAAAATTTGGCATACCAAGAGAATCAAACCAATCTGGGTAGAGGTTTGTCAGGATCATGGATATACTCAATGCTGAGTTTAGATTTTGTATTGGAATATATATTTGTTACCTCATGGAAGATGAGGACACATAGATCTTTGCACGATAGTAAATCAATAATAGAAGGTCCCACTGTATCAATTATGTAAAAGTTTCCAGGTGTCTATCCTGAGGAGCTATATCAACATTTAAAATGGATAATGCCCAGGCATGGGCTGTTAAGCTCATTGTAAATAGTTAGTTATTGTGTGTAGTCTTCACCACATTTTGACAGGATACTTGCTATATCTCATGTAAGATACATAAAGGAATGGCATTGTACTAAGACCAGTATCAATCTTGTCATATAGACATTGTTTTCCATTCCATTCAAGGTATATCACTTACATGGAGTTTTTCTGATGGTATTAATCTCTCCTGTCAAATTGGCCATATAATAAGACAGCTATAATATTGCAATTAACTCTTAAATTTCATTCATACACTTGTTTGCCTTGAATGGGAGTTTGGAATTTTCATTGACCAATTTTATTTTATTCACATGCTGCTGAGACAATGCTGTTGCACTTTGAGTTTCTCCAAGCACTTGGACTTCTTGTTGTGGTTCTGTTTGCCGAACTGGGAATTTGTGTTGCAGACGTTTCGTCCCCTGTCTGGGTGACATCCTCAGTGCTTGGGAGCCTCTTCCTTGGACTTCTTCCATATTTTAGCCCAGTGTCCTCTTACTGAACATAGCATACACATGCCATGAAATTCTGGATAACATTTTAGTGACTAAAGTTTCTGATGTATTGCGCAATATTTGGATATTTTACTGACTTTGCTATGATTGCTTCAAGCTTGTATGCTTCCTGTGACAGTGTCCTAATAGTCAAGAGGCTTGTCAAGATCTTTTGGTGAATTCTTTCAGTTGGAGTGAAAATGACTAAGCCCATCAAGTGTTTAGCTTAAGAGAAGTCACATTCCATAGCTTTGCATTAACATCTGCCTTTGAATTTGCTGACATTTTTGACTGGCTGTTGACAGTATGATATGAATTCAATGTGCTAAACATCAAATTTACTTTCACCTCACTGATCTTCTGAAAATTGAAACATTTTGTTCCACTCTTTTTTGGGGATCTTTATATTGAGTCATTAGTAAAAATACTAAAGGATTTTATTCTTCCCAATCATTTGTTTCAGAAAACAAGAAACAAAGTTACTATCTATCCTATTTTTAACTAGTTCCTTGTTGATCAACATTCCCTCTATGGCACACGGCCACTCTGAGGGTCCACGCATTCTCCCTTCCCATCACTCACAACAGTTTGATCAGGTTCTTTTTGTCCTCATTTTTTGCCCCACCAGCCTCTGCATTCAAAGGATCATTCTCTGCTATTTCAGACAACTTCAGCAGAAGTAACTACCACCAAGCACACTTTCCCCTCACTCCTCAGTCTGCATTTCACAGGGACTGCTCCCTCTATTCCCTATTTCATTCCTCAATCACCAACACTTCCTACTGCACCTTCCCATGTAACTGTAGGAGGTGCAACACCTGCCCCTTCACCTCCTCCTTGCTCACCATCCAATGGCCTAAACAGCCTCTCCAGGTGCAGTAACATTTCACCAGTACCTCCCCCAATCTTGTGTATTGTATTCGCTGCACATAATCTGGCCTGCTCTACATTGGAAAAACCAAACACAGACTGGATGCCTACTTTGCAGAACACTTCCAGTCAATGCGCAGGCATGACCTCGACCTTTCAGCAGTTGGTCATTTCAACATAGCCTCCTGCTTGCACACCCACATGTCTATCCACAACATGCTGCCATGCTCCAGTGAATCACAGCACAAACTGGAGGAATAATATCTCCTCACCAAACCAGGCACCTAACAGACTTCTCGACTTAATATTGAGTTCAATACCTTCAGATTGTGAACCTACTCCCATTCCTTCCCTTTCTTTTGGCTTTACTGGTTATATTCTCTGTTACCATAGTCATCCCTCCATTTCCCCCACTCCAGTGAGACTATCTGTTCTTTCCTGTCTGGCAGTTCAATACACAATTGTTCTGCTATTCTCACATTCCAATCACTTAATCTGCACCCTTAACACACTTGCTCTCCTAGCACTCCATTCCCCACTCACTACCATTGCATAAAAACTCATCATCAGAGTTTGAAACATTGATGCTGTCTGATCCGCTGTGATCTCCAGCATTTTTTGTTTTCAGTACAGACTCCTGTATGTGCAGTAATTTGCTCTTCCATTCCCAACATTTACTGTTGGCTTTGGAAGTTGGTGCCATGCATGGACCTCAGATGTCTGTGCTGAAATAAGAGAAAATTAGAGAGAATTTGGTTGTTGAAGCATGAAATAAGATCCATTTTTTCCTTTGAATAACTGCAATTTGCACAGAGTATTACTGGCCTGTCAGTCCATGTTAAAAGATTTACTTTCCAAACTTACTAAGTTGCTCTATACTCTTCATAAATTGTACATATACAGATGATCAGTATTGCCATCATAATGCTTTCATTTATGTTGGCTTCTTTACTCTGTCTTTATTATTGCAGCTGATTCAACAATAAGCTTGTTCTTGGAGGTGGTGCTCACATCAAAAAATAGCTATGACATTATGTGTGTTATTTGATTTTGCAGTGTTTTGAAGAAATTAGATGATAGAACTGATCAATACATCGGAATAAGGAAGGTTATTTTGATACAACAAATGGTTTTCTCGGTGCCTTTATCTATATTTGATTCTCAGATCACATTGGAGCTGTCCTTCAACAATTTTAAAACTCATTTTGAAAATTTAGATCAGGCTGTAGCCTCTTTTCTTTACACAGACCATTTCTGTTGCAGTTGTAGTATTTCAGAACAGTTGAAACCTTTAATCTTGGTTGTTAAATATGAACTCTAGCTCTGATCCCAGACACATGATAAATGGCTGTCGGTGAAAGTATTTTTCACTACTGCTACTGCTGTTATCTTCTTTCATCCTATGGTACTAGTTTCTTGTCACCAGCATCTACAACCCAGTTGCTGACACCATCTTTTCATCCCCATTTGTTGCCATTATAGGCAATGATAAAATACTTGTTTTCTGCATGTTGTACCACTTAACATATACTTTTGAGAGTTAGAAATCTATTGACACAGATATATAGAAGTTAATTAACAACTACCTATCTACACTAAATGACATCTCAGACTTGCATACATAGACTGGGTCCAGACAGTCAGTCGCCCAAGGCTAAAATCAAACCCAGGACCCAGATGCTGTGATGCAGCAGTGTTGAGTCACAATGCCATCCTTGTCATTATCATGTGCCCTTGTCATCTCCCTACCTTAAAAACATTGTGTCTTTATGAAATCTGTGAAATAGTACAACACCTAGTTGTCTCCCCTCTGTACTTCATACATGTGAAAAACCTTCTGAACAGTACTTTCTGTAAAATTTTGTGTCAGTCACTGACTGTCCCTTTTTTTTTTGTTTATTAGATTAGATTACTTACAGTGTGGAAACAGGCCCTTCGGCCCAACAAGTCCACACCGACCCGCCAAAGCGTAACCCCTTCATCTAACACTATGGGCAATTTAGCATGGCCAATTCACCTGACCTGCACATTTTTGGACTGTGGGAGGAAACCGGAGCACCCGGAGGAAACCCACGCAGACACGGGGAGAACGTGCAAACTCCACACAGAGAGTCGCCTAAGGCGGGAATTGAACCAGTGTCTCTGGTGCTGTGAGGCAGCAGTGCTAACCACTGTGCCACCGTGCCGCCCTTGGGATCTTATCTTGGGATCAGATTCCTCCACTGGTATTTTTCAGAGTGTAGTGCATCATCAATGTGGCTAATCACCATCCATTTTTTGGGGAATCATGAGTTGATCCTGTGAAGAGGGGTTAATCTTTAGTAACTAATTGAAAATCTACTCAGTGGAAAGTAAGTGGCAGGGCAACAAAGCTTGGCTTGCTATGTTCAGAGGAGAAACTATCATGGTTCTGAGAATTCAAAATATATTTAAAATGATTTGTTTGTCTATCAATCTATTTACCCATCATTTTTTGTCTAATTGTATGCATCATTGGGCATCTGGCTCTATGTAACTTAAACTAAACAAGCTTACCAAATATATAAATATTTAATATTACTATTAAATGATAAGCCCCCTTATAAACCATTAGCAATATATCCCTGTTTGTTTTACTCTGGAGGAGTTATTATAGAAGGCTCCAGCCGTCATTACTGACTTTCTGTAAAAGTCTGAACCTCCTCAGGCAATTGTACTCTGACAATATCAAGAGAGTGAATCCTCTCCCTTAGTCAGACCTGTTTAAGCTGTCCCTATGTTGCGGTGAAGACTAAAAATTCAACTGAAGGCGGATGAGGTACCAACAGCTGAAGCTGTAAATTATTTGTCAGGCAGTGAAACTGTGTTTCGGAAGGAGCTATGCTTTGAGTAGTACTTTCTCATTCACCTTGTACTTTTCAGGTACACTGTTCAATGTTTTCCCAGCTTGTCAGTTCCACTGAAGGAGTGCTTATTGCTGTGCACTTACCTCAACAATACTTGAGTTGTTGACTGCTCAGCCATCAGTTCCTGTGGCGAAGTTCAGGAATTGAGAGTTAAAGCAGTTCTCGTTTAACTCCTGAACTATCTTAATTACCTGTCCAACAGTTACAAGGGGATTCACTGCTTGTCTTCAATGTCACTCCACACAGGTGATTTCAGGATCCTGATCCAACATCACTATTTTTGAGGCATTAACTCCTCTTATGTATACAAATCCATTGACACTTATCTTAGAAAAGTTGTCCCAAGAGGCGCAGGTGAACAGCAATGTAACACAGCACTACAAGGGAAGATGTCCAAAATATCTATTAATCATGTGATGTAGATTCCATTTCTCTAGTTTTGCTGTGCTGCCAACTATAGGTTTGACCAGTATCCAGTAAAAGCAATATCATCAAGCAGCATGTTACCTTTCAAAAGGCTAGGAGAGCAAATTGTTTAACAACAGCAGGAGCTTTATAACACAAGGTGTTCATTCTATAGGAAGCAAGATTAGAGTGACCTTTTTCTGTCCAAAATGGTAGATGACATCATCATGATGAAATGTGATTGGACTCTTAAAGTAACAGCCCAACATACTTACATAAGTACCCAATACAGAGAAAGGCAATTATCTCAAAGTATTCTATCAGGCGGCAGGCATGAAATTAAGAGCATTGATTTTTTACTTTACTTTTTATTTAGTTTGTGAGAGAGATTGAAACATGCACACAGGATTAAAGTAAAAGCTGAAACATTATACACTTTTGACCAAAAGCTGGATTTGTTGTGAGATTAGTTTGGTTCTAAAATTATTTTAAATATTTATGTTCTAGTCATGACAGACAAATTTTACACCCTACCAGTGTAAAATGTATTTTCAGGAATAAAGAGATTTTTCAGAAATAATTACAACTTAATATGAATGTTCATTTTAAGCTGCCAATGTGCATCATTGAACAACAATCTGAACTGTTTATTGCATGCAAAACTCATTTCCTTTAAAATATGGGGCATATGTGATTGTCAAAGAAATATAAATGTACCAAACACGTAAATTAATAAGCCACGCACAACAACAAATGAACTGAAGAGGATGTTGGTTCCTAATCCATTAAGAATGCAGTTGCAGTTCATTCAATACAATGAATTGCTTTTCTCAAAGGATTTGAGAGAAAGATAGGAAGCAATTTTAAATCAAAATTCTAAGAATTCAAAGATTACAAATGCAAAAATTCCAATAGTGTAGATGAGGATCAGAGAATTATTGACAGCAACTTTTGGAGTTCCATGATTACTGTACAGGTTTGAAGGTCTAATGTTTCTGTAATTTTCACAGAATATTTATAGCAACTGCTAACAGGTTTGCCATTGGTATCACCAGAAAATCCAGCTCTGCAACATCATGTTTGTTGTGGGGTAAACTACAAATTTCAAAATGGTTGAGTGACTCATAGAGTTATAAAATATGTTTGTATTTCCGCAACTTTAGAATGCAAAAGGCCAAGGAGATAAAAAAATTGAACTCACCTTCTAACCCTGTAGTTTTTCTTTTATTATTCAGTTGCCCATTATTTCTCTCTTTAATTTGCTAACAATTTAAAGCAATCCTGAGAGAGAGAAAGAGAGAGAGGTGCAAACAACTGCGTAAGTGTCAAATTTGACTGGATGATGTAAAGTGGAGAAAGTCAGATTTGTGTCTTTTCCTTTTCACCCTGCTTTGATTTTCCCTTCTATGGAAACAGCTGAAAAGGGGGCAAAAAAAAACCAGGTGGACTGCATGAGTGGTGAAATCTGACAACGTTTGTAAAATGTGGAATGAGGCAGGATATTACATTGCTGACATCAAGCAGGTTATTATATTGATGAAAAAATGCATCATATACAATATATGAAATCAGGATTTTTTTTAGTTAAATAAATTAAATATTGCTTTTTATTTATCGCTATTGCCTAATAATAGGAGGATTGCAGTTATGCACCCAAGTTAGACAAGTTCTCAGTAGCAATTACTTATGATACATTTTACAAATGGCACATTTCAAACTAAAAAAAAATGAATTGCATTGGAAAATAGGGAGGAAAAGGTCACAGTTATCACTGAGATATAGTGGCTTCACTGTGCAGTTTCCTTTTCTGTTCTGTTCTAATAACTGAGTAGTTATAAAGGGCTCACATATGTAAATTATTTGCACAAATCTAGCAGCCGTCTGTACACAATAGTGACCACAGGGTGAATATAACTTGAACCTTTGAACTCTCATGTTAAACACAGTTACGATTTTCCTTTTGTTCACCAAGGCCACCAGGATATCATGATTACTTATCTTCTTTTCACTACAGCAAGGATCAAGCAGTGAAAGGACACTTGCTATCAAAACTCCACAGCTTGATATTGCTCAAGAGGAGTGTTATTTAAAAACATACATGTGAGACAAAATAGAGACGTTTTCATGTTAGTTTAAAAGCATATCCTGATGTTAACTCATTAGATCAAGTTAATACTGAAGGTTGATGACTGTCAGGCTTAGCAACTTGCTCCAGCCAGCTGTTAAATTTTCTTTCAAAACAAAAACAACAAAATCAGCTTGAAATCTCAATTACTGTTCTGCATCTATCGTAAAGCGCAGTCAGAATGGCAATAGAATAAAACAGGAAATATGTTCCAAAGGACATTTTGGAGTAGCTTTGCACAGTAAATCATTGATATGTAACACCACATATTGAAAATTATGTCCTTTTAATTATCCAGCATATTCTCATTATTGACTATTGCTGAGGAGTTAGAAAACCACAATCTGCCTTTTACCACTTGATGACCTTCGACTGATCTCTGATATATTTGTATTATAGTTTAAATCAATTTGAGGCTGACTCCTTTTCCTATTATTTTGTAGAGTATGAGTGTCACTGGCAAGGCCAAAACTTAATAACCATTCCTAATTGCCATTGCAAAGGTGGCAGTAAACTATCATCTTGAATTGCTGCAGTTTTTGTTCGATGTAAACAATTATGCTGCTGTTGACGGAGCATTAGGTCTTTAACCCAGTGACAGTGAACGAACAGAGAAACATTGCCATATCAGAAAGTCATGTGATTTGGGGGATCATACATAGAAACATAGAAGATAGGGGCAGGAGGAGGCCATTCAGCCCTTCAAGCCTGCTCTGCCAATCATCATTATCATGCCTGGTCATCCAACTCAATAGCCTAATCCTGTTTTCTTCCCATAACCTTGGGTGTCATTCACCCCAAATGCATTACCTAGCCATGTCTTGGACACCAGTCAATGTTTTGGCATCAATTACTTCCTGTGGTAATGAATTTCACAGCCTCATCACTCTTTGGGTGAAGAAATGTATCCTCATTTCCATCCTAAATGGTCTATTGTGACCCCTGGTTCTGGACACACCCACCATGAGGAACATCCTCCCTGCATCTACTCTATATAATTCTGTTAGAATTTTATAAGTCTGTATGAGATCTCCCTTCATTCATCTGAACTCCAGTGAACAATCCTAACCTAGTCAATCTTTCTTCATAAATCAGTCCTGCTATCCTCGGAATCAGCCTGGTAAACCTTCGCTGCACTCCCTCAAGAGCAAAAGCATCCTTCCTCAGAAAAGGAACCAAAACTGCACGCAAAATCCAAGTGTGGCCTCACCAAGGTCCTGTATAACTACAACAACACATCCCTGTTCCTGTACTTGAAACCTCTTGCAATGAAGGTTAACGTACCATTTGCCTTCTTTACTGCCAGTTGCATCTGCACGCTCACCCTCAGTGACTGTTGCACAAGGACATCAAGTTTTTGCCGCACACTCCCCCTCTCCCAATTTATAGCCATTTGGATAGCAATCTGCCACCTTGTTTTGCTTTGAAAATGAATAACATCATTTTTTCTAAATTATATTATATTTACTATTGATTTGCCCACTCACCCTACCTGTCCAGATCATGCTGAAGGATCTCTGCATCCTCATCGCAGTTCATCCTCCTACCCAATTTGGTATCATCTGCATACTTTGAGATGTTATGTTTTGTTCCCTCATCCAAATCATTAATATATATTGGGAACAGCTGGGGTCCAGGCACTGGTCCCTGTGGCACTCCACTAGTAACTGCCTGCCAACTTGAGAAAGACCCATTAATTCCTACTCATTGTTTCCTCTCTGTCAACCAGTTTTCTATCCATCTCAATACACTTTCTCAAATCCTATGCACTTTAACTTTGTACAATAATTTCCTATGTGGGACTTTGTCAAATGCTTTCTGAAAGTTCAAATATACCATATCAACTGGGCCTCCTTGTCAACTCTACTAGTTACATCTTCATAGAATTCCAACAAATTTGTCAAGCATTGACAAATCCACACTGACTCTGCCTAATCCTGCCACTACTTTCTAAATGCTCTGCTATAAAGTCCTTGATAATTGATTTGAGAATTTTCCACACTAACAACGTTAGGCTTACTGGTCTATAATTCCCTGGTTTCTCTCTACCTCCTTTTTGAATATCAGAGTGACATTAGCTACCCTCCAATTGGCGGGGACTCTTCCAGAGTCTTTAGAACCCTGGAAAATGACCACCAATGCCATCACTATTTCGAGAGCCAGTTCCTTGAGAACTTTGGGTTGTCGATTATCAGGCCCTAGGAATTTATCCACCTTCAATCCCGTCAATTTTCCAAGCACTACTTCTCCATTAATATTGATCTCCCTCAGTTCTTTCCCCTCATTAAATCTTGTGTTCTGGTATCTGATTTGTGTCCTCTTTTGTGAAGACAGAACCAAATTATATATTCAGTTGTTCAGCCATTTCTTTGTCCCCTATTATACATTCCCCATTTCTGTCTGTTGGGGACCTACATTTGTCTTCACCAAACTCTTTCTCTTCACATATCTTTACATACAGTAATTATGTTCTCTGCAAGCTTACTTTCGGACTGTATTTTCCCCTTCTTAATCAATCTCTTGTTCCTTTTTTGCTGAACTCTAAACTGGTCCCAATCCTTGGACACATTATTTTTGTTGACCAATCTGTATGCTTCTTCCTTAGATTGAATACTATCTCTAATTTATCTTGTAAGCCATGGATTGGCCCTCTTAACCATTTTGCTTTTGTGCCTGACAGGAATAAACTGTTGTTGCAGATCCCCCACAAACTTTCAGCTAGTAGTGATTTTATGTGCCTATGGCTCATCCTCTTCTATTCACAGGAGTGTTTGGAATGTACTGGTGAAGTAGCTTTGATGGAAATGCTGTTTGTTCTCTGTCAAATTAATTTACTTTGTTTATTGTAATGCCTATTTTCTTGTATAATACTTAACTTTTGTACTTTAAATAAATGCAATGATTTGCTTTGCCCTGAAACATCTGTCTACTGACTTTTCATTTCACATTCCCTAAATACGTCTCGTCCAGAACCAGGGATTTGGGAGTGATTCAAACCACTTAAAAATCCAAAGATAACTGATTGCCAACCAGACCTGACAGAATCTTTCAGTTAGAGCACACAAATTAAATTTTACCCAACTAAAGTTAATTTATCTTTGCCTAATTATAATATGGTGTTTCTTTTTTCAAATATTTCATGTGCTGTAACTTTCAAAATTTGGAAACATGTTAACATTTCAATGTTTTGAATTCTTGTAATCTAATTCTGGGCAATGTTTCTCAAAAAGGATTAATTTAAGAACAGAGTTCTGATTATAATACAAACTTCCAACACAATGCTGTTTGGACACCAGCTGGGTGTACAGGCAGATGGCAGCAGTACAGAGAAAGCCTCTGAATGCCAAATATATATATATATATATATCTACAGATAGATTTACAGGGAATGTTTAATAAAATGCAACATAAAAGGTTATTTCAGAAAATAAAAGCTTATGTTGTCATTGTACAATATTGGCTAGCATGTTGGCAGGATAGAAGATTAACTGGCTAACAGAGAGCAGGAATGAGGCATAAATGAGTTGCATTCAGATTGTAGAGATGAATTGACTGGTGTGCCACAGCAGTTACTGCTGGGACTTAATAATTTGCAATTTAGGAATATAGAAATCGGGAAAAGAGGAGAACGTTTGGCTGTCTGAGCATGCTCTGTCATTCAATCGGAATAGAGTTGAACTGTTTGTTTTTCTAATTCCACATTCCAATCTATGCCTAACAACCTTTTATTCCTCTGTCTAACAAGAACACACATACCCACCTCGGTCTTAAAAATAGTCAATGATTCAGCCTCAGCTGAATTCTGAGGCAGAGCATTCCAAAGTAGCAACATACTCTGAGAGAAAAAAAAATTCTTTCCACCCCTGTCCTGAAAAGTTGACACACAATTTTAAGTTGGAAAAAAATGAGGACTGCAGATGTTGGAGATCAGAATCTAGAGTGTCGTGGTGGAAAAGCACAACAGGTCAGGCAGCAACAATTACAACATTTAAAAGGCATCTGCATGGGTACATGAACAGGAGGGGATATGGGCCAAACACTGACAAATGGCACTGGATTAATTTAGAGTAGCTGGTCTGCATGAAGAGTTGGACTGAAAGGTTTGTTTCTGTTCTGTATATCTCTCTGGCTCTATGACATCTGTACAATTTAAAAATTACATGGTTAGAGAATTAAGCTCCAGCAAAATAATCATAAATCAAAGGATTGTGCTTTGAACAACTGATTTTGCCATGTTGTTACTCAGTTTATTTCAGAAAGATGTAGTGTCAGCCCAAGACTTAATGTTTCATTTTTGAGAGTTGAATGTGATTGCATCAACAAGCCATGTTTGCTTAATTTGGTGTACCTAACACTGGTCCCATTGTTAGAACTGCTCTTGAAATCTTCAAAAGCATGAGTGCATCCATTCACAACTTCTGTGTTTTCTCAACAGATGTGTCAAGGGTAAAATGATAATGATGAGATTTGGAACAAACTTAAGATGGAATCCATTCATGCCAACATAATGTAAAATTTCATATTTTATCACCGGTGCAGGAAAATCCAAAATAGCGTTTTGCTTCTCCAAATGCCAGTCAACATTGGCAAATTCAATCTAAGATATATTCATAATCATATTGACTTTTTTGTGGTTGATCAAACAATTCAGTCAGATGGTATAATGGCCAGAGATAGCTATAGGTTGTCAATGTAAACAGTAAAATCACATTGTCTTTTGATGACTTTATGATTAAAATGTTACTAGTGCATTTCCATTCCAAACGACATAACATTCCACTAATAAAGTCAATCCAGTGTTACAAAAGCCAACATTTCTTTCACTCTCTCAGGTGAATAAACTCACCATTACCCCTTTAGCAAGGTAATTTTTGTGACAGATTAGTTGTTTCAAGTTGTTTGAAACAGTTTTCAAGGATTGATATTGGATATGAGTCTGGTTTTGTTGGCATATTGGCTTCATGATGAGCTTTAGTGCTGTCATGGTAGGTGAACTCCAACTACTTTTAACTGATTCAGTGAAATTGTTCTCAGTTAAGAACTTAATCACTTTGTTTGTTAAACTGTGTCTCTGGATTCAATCTGTATGGGTGTTGATTTATAGCTAAGGTATTATGAACGGCCAAAACCATTTCTCTGGCCTATTTCCACAATCCTCCAATGGCCTTTGTAAGTGACCTCAAGCTAAAAAATAATTTAATGCAAGGTAAGGCATGATGCTATCCAAATTTTCAAGCACTTCTGCATTTCGAATTCTGATTGTTGGGAGTATAACTTTTGAATTTACCATTTCAGATTCATTTTCCTGTTGTTCTGAAGTTTCTATTTTGCTTACTACTTTCTTTATCACTGTAAGTGCACCTTTCTCTTGACTATAGTCCTGATCATAATATCTTTTCAAACTGTTAATATGATGCAAATGTAGAGTCTTTCTCCTGTTCAGTGGATATTCCACATATTTGCATAATTTTATTTCTTTTTGAATTGATTTGGATGAGTGAACCTGGTTTTTCATGCTCCCCAGAAAGAGATGACAACACTAACATTTTGTCTTCTACAACAATCTGTCTGCTCGGGTTTGCTTTGTCTGTTGGGTCTGCTTCTAATGTTTCTTAACCAACACGTTTACATTGATCCTGAAAACACAGAACATAGCTTAATTATATCAGTTCTAAGTTTTAGTCTATTGACTACTCCTTCATTAATTTAAGTGCTCCTTTTACCTCATATCTATTTAGTACTTCAAAAGAAACAAATGCTAGGGACTCATTTGGATTGCCCCTAATGACAAATGTTAAGAAACAAATTCCCTTGTCCCAATCATGAGGCAATTCTTGACAGTAAGCTCTAATCATGATCTTTAAAGTTTTATGTCATCCTTCCAAGCCCCTTGAGATGGTATGATAAGCAGAAGATTTTCAATGCATACTTTGTCTTGCAATGGTGGAAAACGTCAGGGACGTTTTCTCATACATTGGCCATTGTTAATTTTTACACAGACGACACTCAATACACATGATCTGATAATTTATTTCATTGCTTTTTATATAAACAATACATGGGATGTGTGCCTTATTGAAGGGCTTTGCACTGGACTAATGTAACAAAGCTACGAATTGACTCCAGTGTTTCCTAAACTATATCAGCATTGTCAACACAAAGGATTTTAGCTACATTAGGTACAACATGCTCCAAATCATCCTAAGGTCATGTAAAGAACTCTATAAGAATCTCTACAGTGTGAATACAGGCCCTTTGGCCCAATAGGTTCACACCGACCTCCAAAGAGTAACCCACCCAGACCCATTCCGCTACCTTATACTTAATCCTGACTAACGCACCTAATCTACACATCCCTGAACACGATGGGCAATTTAGCATGGCCAGTTCACCTAACCTGCACATCTTTGGACCGTGGGAGGAACCCGAAGTACCTGAAGGAAGCCTAAGCCGACACGAGAAGAATATGCAAACTCCACACAGACAGTCACCTGAGCTGGAATCAAAACCCAGATCCCTGGCACAGTGAAGCAGCAGTGCTAACCATTGAGACACTGTGCTGCCCCTGTGTTGGTTTTTCTTTTTTCCTTCCATCGATAGGTAATTGGATGCAAGGGCCAAGGTTGACTACCTTATTCCTCTGTTCACTGCCACCCCCACCCACCTCCCACAAACCACAGGTGACAAATGAATTACACAGTATGACATCTTTTGAGAACATAGCGGTGTGGGAGAAAATGAGGACTGCAGATGATGGAGATCAAGGTCGAGAGTGTGGTTTTGGAAATGCATAGCAGGTCAGGCAGCATCCAAGGAACAGGAGAATCGATGTTTCAGGCATAAGCCCTTCATCAGGAATGAAGCTTATGGGTCAGGGCTGAGGGATAAATGGGACATGGGTGGGGCTGGGGGCTAGCTTGTAATGTGATAGGTAGATGAAGGTGGCAGGGGTAGAAGATGATAGGTCAGAGAGGAGGGTAGAGTCGATAGCTGGGAAGGAAGATGGACAGGTAAAGACGGCAGTGCCAAGTTGGAGGCTTGGGACTGGGATAAGGTGGGGGGAGGGTAAATTAAGAAGCTGGTAAAATCCACGTTGATCCCGTGTGGTTGCAGGGTCCCCAGGCAGAAGATGAGGCGTTCTTCTTCTAGGTGTCAGGTAGTTAGGGTTTGGCAATGGAAGAGGCCCAGGACCAGGACCTGCATGCTCTTGGTGGAGTGGAAGAAGGAGTTAAAGTGTTTGGCATGGAGCAGTGGAGTTGGTTGTTGAAGGTGTTCCAGAGATGCTCTCTGGAATGATCTGCAAGTTGGTGTCCTGTCTCCCCAATATAGAGGTGACCACATCGGGTGCAACGGATACAGTTGATAACATTGGTGGAAGTATAGGTAAATCTGTGTCATATGTGAAAGGATCCTTTGAGGTCTTGGAGGGAGGAGAGCTGGGAGGTGTGGATGCAGGTTTTGCATATCCTGCAGTGGCAAGGGAAGGTGCCGGAGTGGAGTGTGGGCTGATGGGGTGGCATGGATCTGACAAGGGAGTTGGGGTGGGAATGTCTCTCCAAAACACAGATAGGCGTGGGGAGGGAAATATAACTCTAGTGGTGGGGTCTGTTTGTAGGCAGCGGAAGTGGCAGAAGATAATACGATGTATCCAGAAGTGGGTGGGGTGGAAGGTGAGGACTGAAAGGTTATGTTCTTGTTGCAGTTGGGGAGGTGGGGTTCAAGGGCAGAGGTGCGTGAAGTGGAGGAGATGTGCTGGAGGTCATTGTCAACCATGTGGGAAGGGAAATTGTGTTCTTTGAAGAAGGAGGCCATTTTGGATGTTCTATGGTGGAATTGGTCATCCTGGGAACAGATGCAGCAGAGGCGGAGGAATTGGGAATAAGGGATGGTGTTTTTACAGGCGGCAGGTTGGGAGGCGGAGTGGTCTAAGTAGCTGTGAAAATCAATGGGTTTGTAGTAGATGTCTGTAGTTAGTCAGTCACCGGAGTTGGAGATGGAAAGGTCCAGGAGGGGAAGAACGTATCTGAGATGGTCCAGGTGAGTTTGAGGTCAGGGTGGAAGGTGTTGGTGAATTTGATGAACTGTTCAATCTCCTCGTGAAAGCAGGAGGTAGTGCTGATACAGTCATTGATGTAACGGAGGAAAAGGTGGGGAATGGTGCCACTGTAGCTGTGGAAGATGGACTGTTCCACGTACTTGATGAAGAGGCAAGTATTGCTGGGCCCCATGCTACCCCTTTGATATGGAGGAAGTGGAGCATTGGGAGGAGATGTTGTTGAGGGTGAGGACCAGTTCAGCCATGTGGATGAGGGTGTCAGTGGAAGGGTACTGTTTGGGTCGGTGCAAGAGGAAGAAGTGGAGGGCTTAGAGGCCTTCAACTTGGCAGATAGATGTGTACAGGAATTGGATTCCATGGTGAAGATAAGGCTTAGAGAGCCAGGGAAACTAAACTCTTGGAGGAGGTGAAGGACATGGGTAATGTCCTGAAGGTAGGTGGGGAGTTCCTGGACTAAGGGTCAAGGACAGTGTCAAGGTATGCAGACATAAGTTCAGTAGGGCAGGAGCTGGCCGAGACAAAGCATCGACTGGGGCAGTCAGGTTTGTGGGTTTGCGTAAGAAGTACAATCGGGTGCTGTGAGGTTCCTGGACTATGAGGTTGGAGGCTGTGGGTGGGAAATCCCCAGAGATGATGAAGTTGTGGATAGTCTGGGAGATGATGGTTTGATGATGGGAGATGAGGTCTTGGTCGAAGGGGAAGTAGGAGGAAGTGTCTGCAAGTTGGCGCGTGGCTTCAGTGGTGTAGAAGTCAGTGCACCAGACTATCACCGTGTTCCCCATGTTTGTTGGTTTGACGGCGCCAAACTACCACTGCGCCACTGCACTACAGGACATGGTGGTGTGATATTATTACAGGGATAGTAAGACAGGCCCCAAATTAATGTTCTGGGAACATGGTTTCAGATCCCACCAGAGCAGATGATGAAATTTGAATTCAATACAATCTGGAATTAAAAGCAATTCTAATGATACGCATGCAATCATTGTTGATCGTTGTAAAACCAATCAGGTTTACCGATGAACTGCAGGATCTGAAGTCTGACATCACGACCTGGACTGTTCCAGATCCACAAATTCATGATTGACTCTCAATTGCCCTCTAAAATGAGATAGAATCAGTTGAGTGGCATTTAGGCATAGGCAGGAAATGCTGGCCTTGTCAGTGAATCTACATCCCAATAAAGAAAAGAATGGCAACAGAAATAATCTTAGCAGTAGCAGTCAATTGGTAGTGGTGTGGGATGTGTCCTGTTCAGAACATAATTCCTGTGGAGACAGGAAAGCAGTAGAGCTCAAGCAGAACACCACCTTGCCTAATGAAATGTCCTTCTCCCGTTAAAGCTCACCACCAGCTAGACCATAATATTCTGCCAATGTTTTTGTAGAATATGTTTCAAGATATTGTTTAATAAGAAGTTGCTGGTGTGTGATTTGAGTTCAGGGATGATTGGAGGTCAATGTTTTGCACCAGAAATTGTGTTGTCCTTGCACCAGAAATATGCAAACTACCTTAAGAAACGAGTGTGGAACTTCCTATGATGTTAATTGACACAAAAAGAGCATAAATGATGATGAGGAAATTCAGGGACAGCATCTATCAACTTATGATTGGCTGCAATTCTTACATTAGCTCAATAAGTGCCAACATTGGCAGAAAAGTAGTGAAAAGGAGTGTAAGGTTTTCTATAAACTCATAAACAGTGAGCTTTCACAAGCTGGGCAATATTCCATTCAAACACTTCAATCATAAACTGTGATTGGTTCACAGGACTTTGGCATGGTTTTATGTTTCAACTTCTTGGAGAATCGATCAAGAGAAATTATTAGATGTGGAACTTGAGCCAAACCTATCAAAGGCACCAGAATGATAGGGTATCAATTTAAGGTGAGAGGGAAATGATTTAAAAAGGACCTAAGAGGCAACTTTTTCACACGGAGTGTGGTACATGTATGGAATGAGTTGCCAGAGGAAGCGGTGGAAGCTGATACAATTGCAACATTTAAAAGACATCTGGATGGATATATGAATCGGAAAGGTTTAGAGGGATATGGGCCAAGTGATTAAGTTAGAATATCTGGTCAGGATGGACAAATTGGACCAAAGACTAGATTAGAGTGGTGCTGGAAAAGCACAGCAGTTCAGGCAGCATTCGAGAAGCAGTAAAATCAATGTTTCGGGCAAAAGCCCTTCATCAGGAATACAGGCAGAGAGCCTGAAGGGTGGAGAGATCTCCACCCTTTTCCAGCACCAATCTAATCTAGATTCTGGTTTCCAGCATCTGCAGTCATTGTTTTTACCAAATTGGACCAAAGGGACTGTTTCTGTGTTGTACATCTCTATGACTCTATGACTTTGGCAATTCTTCTCACTGTTCTCAATATTTGTTAATTATCCTTTGAAAAGTTTGAAATTATGCTCATTACAATTTTACTATCATTGAATTCAGCAAAGAGGTTGGTAAGTCTTGCAGGGGTCTTTTAATGTTGGCAGACATAAACTTTTAGTTAATCGTAGTAAACAGTAATTATGCGTAGGTAAAAACTCCACTTCAACTGAGCTGCTGAGAGATTCATCTCCAAGTAGTCATACAATCTTACATTCACTTCCCAATGACAATTTAGATGATCGTACTTACAAGTCTAGATCAGTAATATAATCAAGAAAAACAGTTGTCTCAGTACTGTTATCCTAGCAATCCTAGGACATAACTTCTTCAAGTCCAGAAAATAACTGTTCTACATTCTTCTCATTCTTGTCATTTAGCCAAATTTGTATTCTTGCTGTCACTATACCATTTATCATATGGGCTTCAACTTGTCCATAAAGCATATTATATGACACATTCATCAAATGCCTTTTTGACACCCATGTATAAAGTGTCATCTGCATTTCCATCATCAACTACCTGTAGTACCTCATCAAAAACTATCAAAATGTAACCATTGTTATGAACTGCAAAACAATGTGTAGAAATTTGAAACTTGATTCTTCATTTCATCATTTAATGGAACTTTATGAACCAGAAGTAAACTGGGAAACATGGGAAGGGTCCAGTATAGTTATGGAGAATTGTGTCAAAACAATTCCCTGTGAATGTCTGTCAGGTATTATTTTACAATGACAGGGTCAAAAGCAAACCAGCTCAAGGAGGAAGGCAGCCAACTTAGACTAGGAAAGAACCCTTTAATTGTCACTTTGCCATGTTGCTATTTTGTTGATGATAGATCTATCTCTGCTATGTCAGAGAAGTTTGTCAATGAAATGGAGGCACATTCCCAATGACAACCTGGGTTTGTGGAACTATATATAGGACGGAAGGAGAGTGCTAAGGCGGGGAACACAGCTCCTACAACTGGATTTTTTTTTTAATGGTAATTTATTTCCTACTTCCTGCAAACGTCAGGTCTCCAGCCTGTTCCCTCAGCTGCTGAGTTGCCAGCCCGCCAATTGGTCTTGTGCTAGGCAGTTCTCCTTAATGGCCATTCTGATGGATGTTCCGTAATACCTTGAATTCAGGAGACATCTGACTCACCCGTGGTTGGCCACTAACATATCTTTCCTCCTAAATTTTGTCCAGTCTCCAGGGTTGTAAACGCTGTGCTAATTGTTTCTTATTTCAAAACTCTGAGGTTGACATATAATAACATACTACTTCGGTTTTATTGTCTCCATATTTTTAAAACCAATCTTTTAAAATGTAGAAATGACAACAATAATGAATAGTGCTGCTACAAATCCATAATCCATAACTACCACATCTAGAGAAGCTGAATTATTACTTATTTAAATAGTTGCTAAGCTATGTCAGAAGTTCAAAGAGAGTATAAATGAAGGAAAATCTTGCCTGCCTATGGTTCTGCCAATAAAGCTAATAAAATACTATTGAATGGATTCTTAAAGCATCAAATTGGTCTGATTAACATGTCTATTTGCTGTTCATTGAGATTTGCACCTCCACATTAAAAAAGGCAAATCTAGTGCTCGAACTGAAATCTTTTGATTTACCTCTCCAAAGTTATCAAGAGTTTTCTCTTTAAGAAGTACATTTTGCACTGGATCATGTGCCACATGGCAACTGTGAGTGAGCAGAAATGTAAGGTAAGCATGCCAGCAGGATGGCATCCAGAAAGGCAGAAAATAAGGAACAGGCAATTGCCAAGGCCTGTCCTAAGAAATTAAAGCCAGGGGAATGGTAAGTAAGAATAACAAGGATGTGATTGGATAGAGCGAGAGAGAAGAATAGCAGATAAAGAAAGCAGAGGGATGCAAGTGAAGGAGCAGGCCAATGATTGGCAGAAGTAGCATTGTAGAATCCTTAGTGTTGGAAGGAGGCCATTTGGCATCCACATTGAATCTCCAAATAGCATCCCACCTCAGACTCATCTACTACCCTATACCTGTAACCCTGCATTCCCCATGACTAAACCACCTAAACTACACATCCCTAGGCACTGTGGACAATTTAGCATGCCTATTCCACTAAACCTGTACATCCTTGTATTATGCAAATTCAGAGGAACATTCAGAACATTCAGAGGAAACCCAGACGGAGATGGGGAGAATGTGTAAGCTCCACACAAACAGTTGCATGAGGGTGGAATCGAATCCAGGTTCCTGGTGCTGCGAGACAGCAATGCTAATCACTGAGCCGTCATGCCATCCATCAGTTTATTTGATTACTTAAATTATTTTTCATGTTTAATTATTTTATGCCTGTGCTGAATCACTGTGGAGCTGAGGACAGCTGTGGAGTTGGTAATCAAAAGGAAGCACTTCCTTATTTTTATTTCCCTTTGCATCTGATCACTTTAGTATTTCTTCCATGATTGACATCAATCAGGAAAGAAAGGTGCATACTTTTTTCCATTAATTGACAGAATAGAAGTATAAAACCAATCAAAAATTTTGTTCTGAAGTCTGGAGTTAGCCACTGTACTTTTGACTGAGGGATGGAAGGAAATATGGACATAAGAAGTTATGAGATGCAAATTTTTCCTTGTGGCTGAGATTAATTCATGTAGAAATTTCAGCAAAGATCTAGACTGTTCAGCACAGCTGGTCTATGCAGCATACGAACATGCAAATTAGAACAGGAGTGGCCACTCTGTCCCTCAAGCCTGCTGATGGCTGATCTGATTACTCCATTTTCCTAGAGATCTCTGATTATCTTTCACACCCACGCCCCCTCCCACTCCACTGCCCTTCCTTATCAATAAACTATTTACATTTGCCTTAAAAATATTCAAAGATGCTGCTTCCACTACATTTTTAGGAAGAACCTTCCAAAGACATGCAGGTATTTATGCTTACCTTAGTTTATTAAATTCCTATCAAGATTGCCTTCAATTGTGTGTGGTGCCTTTAATTCCTTTTACCCTTATTTCCTTATTTAGCTTCTTTTTAAATGATCTATTGCTGGCAAGGTGGCAAACGACTTGCTGATTTTTGTTTGCAGTCTGTTGTAGAAAGACACATGCACAGAGAGAACTAGAATTTCCAAATCTTGATCATGGATACATGGACACACAAACACACACATGGGCGCACACCATTCTTATCTGCATTCATAGAGTGCAAGTACTACAAGAAGTCTGAAAATATACTCAAGATCCATTATATGGATGGATTTTCTCAGTAGATCAATAACACAATTATATATCCACTGTCCTTCTCGTCAAAGAACTCAATATCTGAACTGGTTCATTTCTCAGGTTTGAGCAAGCAGTACATTTGCATTCCTGTGATAGCTTCTATTCTGTAAATGTTTCTTTACATTTCACATTGCATTAATCTTGAGTACTGTACTATGCTGCATAGTGTGAAATATGAAATATTAAAAGCATAGTGCCAAAAGCAATACTGAATGAATATTGTATGAAACTAAATAATTCATCAGATTTAATTTCCAGATGCAGCGGTTAATATCCAAACACTGCCTACAGGATTGAGTGCTAGGTCATAATCATTGGCAACGTTACACATATGTGAGTGTTGACTATTACTTTGTTTCAACAAGTCTTAGCTTGTATTAGAATTTCATCTACACTGACACTGAGCTCTAAGAGCAGAAGGAGACAACTCTGAAAAAGCAGAAGCAGACCATTCGTCCATTAAGTTTGTTCTGCCATTCAATAAGATGATGGCTGATCTGATAATCATCACCTCCTCTTTCTTGTGCTTTTCCAATAAACTTTGATTGCCTTACTGATTAAAAATCTGTCTATCGTAAGCTGGAATATACTTAACGATGCTCCCTCTGTGATAAAGAATTCCATAAACTGGCTACTCTCTGAGAGAAACATAGAAACATTGAAAGTGGGAGCAGGAGTAAGTCATTTGACCATTTGAACCTGCTCCACCCATTCAATCTGGCCATGGTTGATCATCCATTTCACTACCTTGTTCTTACTTTTGCCCCATATTCTTTAATGCCTTCAGCCCTAAGGACTATATCTAACTCTTTCTCAAAAACATTCAATGCTTTGGCCTCAACAGCTTTCTATATCAGTGAATTCTACAGGTTCACCACTCTATGGTCTACCCCGTATCCTTACATTGTGACTGAGAATGAAGGTTGCGGACTCCCAGATCGTTGGGAATATCCTTCCTTGTCTCATCCTAATAGAATTTGCTTTGAAATTCTCACTTATTCTTCTAAACTCCAGTGAGTACAGTCCTAATAATCCAATCTCTTTTCATACATCACTCCTGCCAATCCCAGAAATCTGTCTGGTAAACCTTCTTTGCATTCTCTTAACAGCCAGAACAAATCGGGAGACCAAAACTACACACAATACTCCGGCTATGTTCTCACCAAGGCCCTATGCAATTACAGCAAGACTTCCCTGTTCTTTTAACCAAATCCTTTTGCTATGAAAGCCAACATACCATTTCCCTTCTTCTTCTCTTGCTGCATGTATGTTTTCAGCAACTGGTATACAAGGATACCCGGGTCTTGTTGTAACACCCCCTTATCCAATCTATTGTCATGCTGATAATTTGCATTTCTGCTTTTGCTACCAATGTAGGTAACCTTATATTTGTCCACATTATACCTTATCTGCTATGCATTTGCCCACTCACTCAACTTGTCCAAATCATACTGAAGAATCTCTGTTGCATGTTCACAATTCACCCTCCAACTCAACATTTTGTCATCACATCTGGAGATATTACATTTGGTTCCCTTATTTAAATCATTAATATGTATTGTGAATAGTTGGGGTCAAAACACTGGTCCCTGTGGTACCCACTAGTTACTGGCTGCCATTTAGAAAATTATGCCTTTAATTCTACTCTTTGTTTTCAGACCCCCAACCGGTTCACTATATTAGTCAGCACACTACTCCCAATCCCATAATTCTATAAGGTGGAACCTTATCAAAAGTTTATGAATTATCAATTGTTCAAATTATATCACTGAAAAATTGTAATAGATTTGTCAACCATAATTTCCCTTTTGTAAATCCATGCTAATTCTTCAATTCTGTCACTGTTTTCCAAGTGCTCTGCTATTAAATCCTTTATGATGTACTCTAGTGTTTTCTGTACTACTAATGTCATGCTAGCTAGTCTTAAATTCCTGGTTTCTCACTACCTTCTTTTTTCAAATAATTGGGTGACATCAGATACCTTCCAATCCATAGAAACTGTTTCAGAGTCTATGGAATCTTGAAAGATGACCACAAATGCATCCATTATTTCGAGGGCCACTTCCTTACGTACATTAGAATGTAGATTATTGTACCTTGGGGAATTATCACCTTCAATCTCATCAATTTCCCCAATGCCATTTCCCTACTAACAGTGATTTCCTTCAGTCCCTCCCTCTCACTAGTCCTTGTGTGCTCAATATTTTTAGAACATTATTTGTGTCCTTTGTGAGGACAGATGAAAATACGTATTCAATTAGTCTCCTATCTCTTGATTCCTCATTATAAATTCCCTTAATTCTGATTATAAAAGACTTGCATTTGTCTTCACAAATCTTTTTTCACTTCACATACCTATAGAAGATTTCGCAATCAGTTTGTATGTTCACAGCAAACTTACCCTTGTTCTATCTCATTCCCCTTTTTAATCAATCCCTTTGCTCTTCTTTACCTAAATCAAAACTGCTCTCAAACCTCAACGCTGTTTTTATTACTTCATCAATTCCAGTTTCCCCACAAACTTAGATTTATTTTCGTGCTGGAAAATTTCACCTGTAGCCTTGGAGTACAGTGAACAACTGAACATATGCAGTCCTCTGGGGTGGAGAAACCCAAAGATTTGTAATCATTTCAAACCTCTTGCATGCTGCCAGTTAACTTTTGTAAAATGCACTGCATACTTATGTAAAATGCACGGCTATGCTAATGTGGCTCCCATTGTATTACCTCTCAGCTGTCTCTGTCTCTATCATTTTCAAATTGTTCTTTTTTTAAGTTCTGTGCTTCGGTTTCAATAATTTTCTACTTTAGAAAATTCTGAGATTTCAATTCTTCTTATTTGGATCTCTGTGTACTTCCATTTATTGTACATGTTTTGCTTTCAGTTATGAGGTAAAGGATGATATGGCAGGATATGGAGAAGGTGACAGCCTAGAATACATTGTTGGCTGACCTGGCCAGTTCTAATAGCTTATTAAAGATTACTACATATTCTATATTGCTTGAACTGTGCACTCTGCTGCAGTGCATCTATTCAATGCCAACATCATAAGGTATCCATACATTTATGAAATCTTCTTTCACTTCCCACAACCAACACACTTTTAGCTGCCAATAAACATTTTTATCCCCAGCTCCCAGGTGAGATTTCCCAATTTATTATATCTCCAAAACAGATACCCCAAAATCTTCAAGCTCCCAAGTAAGGAGCAAAGCAAAATCCTACACAATCAAAAGATATGTAAAAAACATTTCTTAATCATGTTCACATACCATAGGGCAATTTAATATCTCCAGGTTCCAGGTTTGAGTCTGTTTACAATGCTCCTTTTTTTAAACTCATCAAAATGTATTCTGTTTCTCATATACAATAAAGTGTTGGCAAAGAATTGCTTCAAAATTTAGGAAAATAATTTTTGCCAGAAGAACCACTGCCTTTTAAACAGCTGTAATCCTTATTCTATACAAGTACAAATCTAGTTTCTACAATGATGTTGAATGAATTTGTTTTCTTCATATCTGATCTCACGACAAGTTTTATCACAGGATGCTATTAGTTTATAGAAAAGCCAAACCCCTCAGAGAAATAAGACAAGAAAGTAATATGAGTTCTAAAATTGCATATTATTTGATGTGTATATCGGTTCTCAAATGGTGTACCACCTTCAATTTTCTTAATTAAAATGTGCCATAAAAAAATTGCAGAGGATAAAATGGTCAACCCTCAGTAGAAATGAGTATTGAAATACTGCCTAAAATTACTTACCTCAAACACAGTGAACCAGAAATGTATAGCTCATGCATAATTTATTGTTTTAGTGTTATATTTATATGAGAACTTTACAGTCTAACATGAAACATTATTCAATATTTTAATTTTCTTGAGTAGTTCTTGACACCCATTTCGTGACAGGATGCATCTCGTGTCAGAAACTTTTCAAAATCTCTACAGGTTAGGTTTAATTGGAAGCACACTAGCTTTCAGAGTGCCACTCCTTCATCAAGTGAAAGCTAGTGCTTCCAACTAAACCTGTTGGACTATAACCTGGTGTTGTGCAATTTTTAACTTTGTACACCCCAGTCCAACACCTGCATCTCCAAATCATGTCTACAGTTTAGGTAATCTAAACTGAGATCTAGTATAGCCTGATGACCCAACATCTTTCTCTGATGATCTGAAGTGCTTTGTAAAAAGAAGATTTGATTTTGATATAGTTCTCAATCTGAAAATGAATCGCTATCATGAAACTACTGCTGGGGGCTCAATTTTACGGGAGAGCGAATTCCTCATTACTCCAGAAGCAAAGTCAATTGCAATTAAGCCAAATGAGGCTAAACAACTGCAGCCCTACAATACTGTGAGTGGTGTTACTTACAACTTCCCTCCATTGAAAACGGTTCAATCCTTAAATTGACTGGCAGCTCCAGTAACCTCGAAGCAACAGAATCCAAGTGAGTGTGCTGCTGGCAATGAAAATAGGCCCCAAGAAGTAAATAACAATGCCAGAAAGAGGCATTTCATAGGTAATTGATCAGGAGGGACCAGCAAGCCAAAGGGTGCAGAGCAACAGAGTTATGGATTTTAATGGCCAGGTGGGAAATGTCAAAGCAGGGTGATAAAATCTTGGAAGAGGAGATGAATCTGAAGTGTACAGAGTATTCTAAAGGAGATAATTCACCCATCCCATTGCCCCTTTTAGATGGTTAGGTTAAAGGAAAAACCTTTGCACTCTAACCAATCTGCCTAAATTATTTATGTAATTGCATGCACAGCGCATATTTTAATTATTTGAGATATTAACAAATTCAATTCCTTTTGTAGATAATGGGCAGGCTGCCAAGTTCACTGCCCACTCACCCATTATCCTTTAGGAAGTGGTTCATAATAGCTGGAAGGCAATGTCTGGCTAGCTGATATATTGGATGTGACTGACACATTACCAAAAACACAATATCCAGCGGAGAGTAAATTCAAGCCCTTAGTTTTGTTTTAAGTAGCACTTATTCAGCTGTCTCACAGACAGAACAACAATTCAATGGCATAGAGGCAAATTGGCGTGCTCTTTCTCTACCTAACTTTACAATGGAGTTGAGATAACTCTTTTGTAGTTGAAATTTATGTTTGAAATAAAATTAATGCACAGACAGCAAGACAATCTTTTATTATTTGTCTTCCTGTGTAACGCACCCTCGTACAGCAAAGTGGATGAGAGCCACAATTACCAGTCCAGTGCCCCTGAAATCAGTCATCAAAGCTAAAATAAAAATTTTTCATACTTGTTGACTTTCAGCTCCTCCTTGTGATTAAATGTCTGGCTGTCTGGCATTTTCATGACATGATAGAAAATATGTAAAGGATTAGCATAAAGACAATCTTACATTTGATAAATAAACACAATGGCAGCGACTTCTACCCAACTTTATCTGTTTCAAACATGGACATTTTCATCTAGTCATTTTCTTTATACAGCATAAATGTCACGATGCTCATCATAACAAATAACTTTTAAAAATACTTGCATCTATTTTGTGCCCAGATTCGATGTTTAGCCCTGTGAATTTTCTGGAGTGCAGAAGATTGCAGACTGGCAGCCCCCACGAATCCTGTTAATTTAAATTTTCCAATCGAGAAATCAACCTTAATTTCTTTGCACTCATTTATTCAAGGCACAGACATGCATTCAGTTCATGCCAAACTGTGTGGTGCACAAGCGGATAAAAGTAAACAAAAAAGAGGAAAGCTTACAGCAAAAAAACCTACTTGAAATGTGCCTGCCCCTACAGCATAATGGGTGGCACAGTTGCACAGTGGTTAGCACTGCTGCCTCGCAGCGTCAGAAACCCAGGTTCAATTCCCGCCTCAGGCGACTGAATGTGTGGAGTTTGCACGTTTTCCCCGGGTCTGCGTGGGTTTCCTCCAGATGCTCCGGTTTCCAAAAATGTGCAGGTTAGGTGAATTGGCCATGCTAAATTGCCCGTAGTGTTAGGTGAAGGGGTAAATGTAGGGGAATGGGTCTGGGTTGGTTGCGCTTCGGCGGGTCGATGTGGACTTGTTGGGCCGAAGGGCCTGTTTCCACACTATAAGTAGTCTAATCTAAATTAGGCCTGTGATTTCCTCGCTAGCTACAGTCGATATGTGCCCCTGTACTCTTCTTAGACACAGATCAAGAGATAAGGTTGAAAATGTACACATACCTGACAAGAGATCAGAGACTTTCTGTGGCACTGTTGTTCAGAAAGTTGAAGCAAGTTCCTTGAGAGTGCAGTCACAGGTAGATAGGACAGTGAAGAAGGCATTTGGTATGCTTTCCTTTATTGATCAGAGCACTGAGTATAGGAGTTGGGAGGTCAACTTGCGGCTGTAGAGGACATTGGTTAGTCCAATTTTGGAATGCTGTGTGCAATTTTGGTCTCCCCTTTATATGAAGGATGTTGTGTCACTTGAAAGAGTTCAGAAAGGATTTACAAGGAGGTTGCCCAGACTGGGTGGTTTGAGCTATGGAGAGAGGCTGAATAGGCTATGAATGTTTTCCTTGGAGCGTCGGAGGTTGCGTAGGGGGTGTGGTGGTGGTGGTGGGGGGGGCGGAATGAGGGGGATGAGAGGTGACCTTACAGTGGTTTATAAAATCATGAGGGGCATGAATAGGGTGAATGGACAAGGTTTTTTTCCCCTGGGGTGGGGGAGTCCAAAACTAGAGGGCATGGGTTTCGGGTGAGATGGGAAAGATTTAAAAGAGAACTAAGGGATACCTTTTTCATGCAGAGGGTGATGTGTGTATGGAATGAGCTGCCAGAAGAAGAGGTGGCGGTCAGGACATTTATAACATTTAAAAGGCATCTTGATGGGTATATGAATAGGAAAGGTTTAGAGGTCAAGTGTTGGCAAATGGGATGAGATTAATGTAGGATATCTGGTCAGTATGGATGATTTGGATGGAGGGTCTGTTTCTGTGTTGTACATCTCTATGACTCTAAATGGACCACTGGGCCTTGTGAATCCTATTTTGAGGAATCACCTCCAACTAAGCACTGGTCTGTGTTATTCTTCCCAGTTCCATTGAGCTACAGAAGACTGTGGGGGTGGAGCTGCTGCTGCTACTCGTCTTGTTGCCCCTGTCAGCCTGCCTGTTGGACTGGACCCAGCTGCAGTTCCTCTTCAGAGGATCAACTAAATATAGTATAGGTAGCTCCCCTGTTTCACTAATGTCCTACTGGTCAGAAGTTGCGATTTACCTTGGTGCATTCCAAGAGATTTCAGAAACGCTGGACAAATTTGATCTTAACAAATAAATCAGTGAATTCGATCTGAAACAACAGACTTTGACAGTGAAAAGCTTTCATTGTGGCTCACCACAGGCTTTCTAATCCTTGCATTTTTACTGTTGCTGTCAATCAGCTTAATTTTGTTGTGTGGTTTATGACCAGTTGAATTCAAGAGAGACTGATCAAGGAGAAGGCAAGGTTAAGAGTAATGTTTAGGCTTGGACTTCTTCACTACACAGATTACTGCATGTTAACACTAAATATTGCTATACTTGGTGAATAGACAAGGTTCTAAGACAATAGACAGGTTCTAAGCAGTTACATTATTGAAAGACTATTCTCTATATTCTATCTTCCATCTCACTCCACTTTTCCAAATAACTTCACTCACACTGTACTATTTATGCCCAGTGGGAATCAGCTCCATGACAGTTTAGATCCCTTGTATTAGATGGGAAAGTTGTAATATAGGGTCAAAGAAACTCAAAGAGGACCTTTTCTTAAAATTGGTTTATTTTGAGATTTCTGGCTGGGGTACTTCCCACTGGCCCTGATGCCTGCCACAGAACTATCCAGAACACTGGGGCCCAAACACAATGTTGATTTTTGAGGATTAAAATCCCTGATGCTCTCCATGCCTCCCCATGGAAAAATTGCACACGTGGTTCTTGAATCTTCCTATTGAAAAGTGTGGATGAAGGATAGCAATGGCTGCTGGTCTCTGAGTCTGCAGAATTCACTTTACAGTCTTGTACATGTAGCGATTGCAATGAGGTAAGCCAGGTGCACCTTAAAGAATATGATTTCCATGACTGGGGCTATTAACCTGATCGAATCAGGAAACTTTGGCTAATAGACATAAACAGGAGTGTCAGAGTTTCTGTTCACTCTGACAGCTGGCTCTGAGGGAGCTGGATCAGTGTCAAGGACTCTCCATGTATAAATAAAGGGTGACTTTCTGATGAGATACCAGCCTGTGTGCAGATAATTTAGAATGACAAAATGGCTAATTTAGGTAGCTGGTGCCTATGGAAGCAAATTCAAGCATGTGGCTCTCATTCTCTATTTCTCCTTCTCGACCTGGTCAAGAATTCCAAAAACTGTGACATTGTGTTTGTTTTTAATTTCGGCAAGTTTTCTTAGTCACTCTTGTCTCCATTAATGGCTCATTGTTGGGATTGCAGCTGGTCTCCTACTACAGTGCCACCAAGCTTCCTTATTGCCATTTATAGGCTTCTATTATATGCTGGATATCTTATTGCATGTGAATCATAACATGGTCCCATTCATGAAAATGGAGCAGGTTGATAGTACTCTTCCCACCCTACCTCTGGCAAAAATGCCATCCCGTATTCCCAATTCCTCCACCTCCGCCATATCTGCTCCCAGGAGGACCAGTTCCACCACAGAACACACCAGATGGCCTCCTTCTTTAGAGACCGTAATTTCCCTTCCCACGTGGTTAAAGATGCCCTCCAACGCATCGCGTCCACATCCCGCAGCACCGCCCTCAGACCCCACCCCTCCAACCGTAACAAGGACAGAACACCCCTGGTGCTCACCTTCCACCCTACCAACCTTCGCGTAAACCAAACCATCTGCCGACATTTCTGCCACCTCCAAAAAGACCCCATCACCAGGGATATATTTCCCTCCCCACCCCTTTCCGCCTTCCGCAAAGACCGTTCCCTCTGTGACTACCTGGTCAGGTCCACACCCCCCTACAACCCACCCACCACAGGAACTGCAAAACCTGCGCCCACACCTCCTCCTTCACCTCCATCCAAGGCCCTAAAGGAGCCTTCCACATCCATCAGAGTTTTACCTGCACATCCACTAATATCATTTATTGTATCCGTTGCTCCCGATGCGGTCTCCTCTACATTGGGGAGACTGGACGCCTCCTAGCAGAGCGCTTTAGGGAACATCTCCAGGACACCCGCACCAATCAACCACACGCCCTGTGGCCCAACATTTCAACTCCCCCTTCCACTCTGCCGAGGACATGGAGGTCCTGGGCCTCCTTCACCGTCGCTCCCTCACCACCAGATGCCTGGAGGAAGAATGCCTCATCTTCCGCCTCGGAACACTTCAACCCCAGGGCATCAATGTGGACTTCAACAGTCTCCTCATTTCCCCTTCCCCCACCTCACCCTAGTTCCAAACTTCCAGCTCAGCACTGTCCCCATGACTTGTCCTACCTGCCTATCTCCTTTTCCACCTATTGACTCCACCCTCCCCCCGGCCCCGACCTATCACCTTCATCCCCTCCCCCACTCACCTATTGTACTCTATGCTACTTTCACCCCACCCCCACCCTCCTCTAGCTTATCTCTCCACGCTTCAGGCTCTCTGCCTTTATTCCCAATGAAGGGCTTTTGCTCGAAACGTCGATTTTATTGCTCCTCGGATGCTGCCTGAACTGCTGTGCTCTTCCAGCATCACTAATCCAGAATGACAGTACAGGATAGGTAACCAGATATACTGCAGTAAAACCAAACTGCAGGAAGAATCCCACCCACACTTTTGAAAATCATCAGTGAAAGGTTGCCAATTTTCTAGGTGACCTATTTGTGTGGAATTCCTCTGTGTACATGATCTATCTGTTATAGCTGGTTTAAAGGGCCGAATGGCGTATTCTTCATCCTATGTTCCTATGCTATTTTAACAGAAGCACTTAATTATGTGTTAAGCTGCTTATTTTAAATCAGTTCATTTAAGCAATCAGATGGCAGTCAGAAGGCTATCATATAAACATATTAAGAATTTATCAACCTATAATGTTCACAGAAATTTGCTGCTGTATTTAACAACCTAATCTCCTTCTACAATTGCAGATTGACTTCATCAGTTATTTATGTTTGTGAATTTGTTTTTCCAAATAATGTTTTGCCTTTTATATTGTTCAATTTATCAATGGCTCTGCACCCATGCCTACACACAAATAGAGATGTTGGGGGAACTCAGTTCTGTTATATTTGTCGATTCATACCCAAAACTTAAATGAGGAAATTCACTTTGAAGTCAGAAATGTAAATTTTCAGATGCAGCCCTTACCAAGAAAATTGATATTCGTTCTGATATAATGGGAGAAAGGGAGGACTGCAGATGCTGGAGATCAGAGCTGAAAAATGTGTTGCTGGAAAAGCGCAGCAGGTCAGGCAGCATCCAAGGAGCAGGAGAATCGACATTTTGGGCATAAGCCCTTCTTCAGGAATTTTTCAATTCTGATGTAATGGGTTACATTTGACTTCACAAAACAGAATGCAGGAATTGGACAATAGTAATTGCTTATTTTCTTTGAACTTATTAGTAAACTGATTGTTTTTGTTACGATTGTTCAAAAACTGAAGATTTATAATGGGTTAAAAGACACAGGGAAGGTTTGTATCTGTTTAGTTTTACAGCCAAATTATAAATGCATATAATTCACATTTATGCATTTTCCCCCAAGAAGAAACCAGATGAAGTATTGCCTCAGTATCCTTCAAGCTCCAAGATCTGGACTGAATCCAGCACAGACAGATTGGTTGGAAGTTTATTCTTACTGGCAGCTCTGGGGATACTAATTGAAATTAATTTCAGCAGATTTTGTTTACTTCCCTCCTCTCATGAAGACGATGCCTCGTGCTGGGTCATGGTTCCATAAGCGCAGAATGCCCTTAAATGCCTTGGCCAGCTTCCATCATTCATATGTGACAGTGATTGCTCAGAGCACTGTTCACAGCCTGACCCATTGTCCACACGTATGTTTAGCTTGCCAGCATGAATAACAGATTAGCCTACAAGCTATCAACCTTTGTCTAGTGACACTCTATCCAATGCTACACCTCTATTAGTAGCTGATGAGAGCATAGCTTAGATCAGAGATTGAACTTTTCTGGATGTATAGCCTGTTTTTTTTTTTATTTTTCATCTTGTCAGCTTCATTTACTATATTGATGGTATTAAACCTTAATAGACTTCATTTTTAACAGTAATGTACCAACCATTCTTATCCAACTGACCATTCTTATGATATAAACTCGAAGGAAGAGTTCAACTGAAGAGGAGCATCTTAGTTGAACACTATCTTACTGATACGCAACACTAATATTGTTAGAAAGTGAAAGAATGGGTAAATGTACCCTGACTACCCTGACCAGTTTTCAGTAACCCTTTCTAACTCAGGTGTGTTACATGGTAAGGGAGACAAATGGGGTAAGAGTCAGAATAAGGTCCAATACAACTTTATTGCACACTATCTAATTAAAACCATATTCATCAGATTGGACTATTGTATTTTAATTAAAAATTAACAAACTGTATCAATCTCTTCACACAACTCTTTAGTAAACAGTCTTAAAACTCTAAGTGAACAATCTGAAATCTACATTAGGTATCTACTTCTGACACACAGCTCTGAGGATTCACAGCACCCGATCCACTGTGTTTGAACTGTTTTTCTGAAAAGTCTGATAATGCTGTTCAATTAGGCTTTGTTTTGGTCTTTGAGGGTTGGTTGGCATTTCAGGATCTGTAGTCATTTATTTAGGCTTCTCCTCTTGTCTAAGGCTGGTTCTGGTCTTTGGGTCATCTCACCCATGTGGCCTTTTAGGTCTGGTCATTCTGATGATGTTCATCACGCGGTACAAGGAGCGGGAGATACTGTGCAGCTCGGCTGTCAGTCAAAGGTGCTCTCAACCAATGCTGTTAAATGTAATGAGGTATTCTTGATCAGAGATCTGAGGATGAAGGAACCCCCTGGTGCCAATGACTGTAATGTGATTTGAGAGAGAGAAGCTGGAATCAGACATAACATTCTTACAATTGTGTAAAGGCAGCTACAAAGACATGAGGAAGGAGCTGGCCAGAGTTGATTGGAAAGGAAGCCTAGCAGGGAAGACAGTGGAGCAGCAATGCCTGGAGTTTCTGGGGTTAATTCAGGAGGCACAGCATAGATTCATTAAAAGGAAGAAGACGCATACTTTGGAGAGAACAAGGCAACCATGGCTGACAAGGGAAATCAAGGACAGCATAAAAACAAAGGAAAAAGAATCATTCGTGGTGGAGATTGGTGGAAAGCCAGAGGACTGGGAAGTATTTAAAAACCAGCAGAGATCATCCAAAAAAGTGGTGGGGGTGGGAGGAGGTGAGCTGGAGAAGACGACATATGAGGCTAAGGTAGCTAGTAGTATAAAAGAAAATTGCAAGTGTGTTTTGAGATATATTAAAAAAAAGTTAGAGAGGTAAGAGTAGACAAGAGGCTGGAGAATGGTAATGGGAAATAAAGAAATGGCAGGTGAACTGCATAGGCACTTTGCATCATTCTTCACAATGGAAGACACCAGGGCAAGGTTGGAACTATAAGAGAGTCCGGGGGCAGAGGTGAGTATAGAAGCCATCACAGAGGAGAAGGTACCGGGGAAGCTGAAAGATTTGAAGGTTAATAAATTACCTGGATCAGGTGGACTACACCAAGAGTTCTGAAGGAGATAGCTGAGGAGATTGTGGAGACACTGGCATGATCTTTAAGGAATCAAAAGCATCAGGAAAGTTCCCAGAGGACTGGAAAATGGCAAATGCAACATGTTGTTAAGAAAGATGGAGGCAAAAGAAAAGAAATTATAAGGTGGTGAGCCTGACCTCGGTTGTTGGTAAGATTTTTGAATCCACTATTAAGGATGAGATTGTTGAGTACTTGGAAGTGCATGGTAAAATTGAACTCAGTCACCATAGCTTCATCAAGGGGAGGTCATTGGTAACAAATCTGTTAGTGTTCTTTGAGCAGTTAACAAGCAAGTTAGAAAAAGGAGAACAAGTGTATTTGATCTATTTGAATTTCTAGAAGGCCTTTGACAAGGTGCAGCTTAGGAGGCTGCAAAATAAAATAAGAGACACTAGTGTTCGGGGCAAGATACAGACATGAATAGAGTACTTACTGGCTGGCAAAAGGCAGTAAGTGAGAATCATGGGATCTTTTTCCAGATGGCAGCCATGCTGACTCATGGAGTTCTGCCGAGGTCCATGTTGGGACCACAACTTTTCACGTGATAGAGTAACGGAGGACTGAGGGCATTGTTGCTAAGTTTGCAGATGACACAGCAGTGGGCGAAGGGACAGACAGTGTTGAACAAGCAGAGACCATGCAGAAGAACTTGGACAAACTAAAAGAATGGGTAAGGAAATGACAGATGCAATACAATGTGGGAACATGGGAGGCAAAGCACTTTAAGAAGAATAGAGGCATACATTACTTTCGAAATAGGGAAAGGCTTCAGAAATCTGAAGCACAGAGGAGCTTGGGAGTCCTCGTTCAGGATTCTCTTAAGGTTAACATGCAGGTTCAATTGGCAGTTTGGAAGGCAATGCAATATTCATATTCATTTCAAACAGACTCGAATACAAGAACAGAGACGTACTGCTGAGGCTGTATACGCCTCTTGTTAAACAACATTTGGAATATTGTGAGTGGTTTTCAACCCTGTATCTATAAAAGGATGTGTTTGCCTTGGAGGGAGTTCAGAGGATGTTAACAGGAATGACATCCAGGATGAAAGCTTGATATCTGAGGAGCAGTTGAGGATTCTGGGTCTGTAGTAAATGGAACTTGGAAGGATGAGGGGGGATATCAATGATATCTACTGAGTACCAAGAGGCCTGGATAGAGTGGATGTGGAGAAGATATTTCCACTCATAGGAGAGACTAGAACCCAAGGGCACAGCCTTTGAGTGAAGATACAAACTTTCAGAACTGAGATGAGGAGAATTTTTTTTTCAGCTATAGGGTGATGACTCTGTGAAACCCATTGCCTCATAAGGCTGTGAATGCCAAGTCATTTAGTGTATTTAAGACAGAGATAAATAGGTTTTGAAAGTAAAGGGACAAAATGTTTTTGGGAGAGGGCAGACAATTGGGTTTGAGAAACATATCAGACACGAGGGAATAGTGGATCAGACTCAATGGCTGAATCAGTTAATTCTGCTATTATATTTTTGGTCTTAATATGATGCATAAAGCAGGGAAGGCTGGGGCTCCAGATTGCCCCTTTTACCTCTTTCTTCATGCCCTTCTCAACGATTCATTGGCCTGTGACCAATACCAGCTTCAGGAGGCAGGAAGATCTAAAGAGGTGACTACTTTCCATATTTGGAGGTTGCAGAAGATGGCTTTGCACCTACAACTGTTAAGTGCTGTCCTTGTCACACAATGACCCTAGCTCCTGCTGAGCTCCGTGTCACCGAGTCTGTGGAGCATTCTTCGAACTAAGCAGATTCACTGGAGGTGTAAACAACAGTTCATTCTGAAACAATATGGTTGTGAGCATCTGACCAGGCAGTTCCAGTCCTGTCTGTTTTGTATGGGCAATTGATTGTTCAAGGCCTGACCAAATGAATACTGTCTGTGGCAGCTCTGCAGTTTGTAAATGGAAAAGTCCACTCGGTTTAAAAGCAGCTTTTGCGTTTTGTGTTTTTATCCATGCTCATGAGAAAGATCCTAGATGTCATTGGTCACCTGACCACAAAGTGAAAGTCCCTTACTAACAGTGTTTTAGAGAAGTTGTGTTGCAGTATTCTCCCTCCCCGCTGTACAATATTTGGGTGATATCAGTGTCTAGCTTCAGATTTTTATGGTTGAGTTTAAATTGGTGCTATTTCAAAAATTATTCAAAACTGGCAATTAACAATATTGGGGTGTCTCTTCCCCTGGAGCAAGTACTCTGTTTGTCATTGATCCAAGTGTCCTTGGCTAGTTCTCACTGAACTGTTCTACCATCCACTGCTGAAAATGTGTTGCTAGAAAAGCGCAGCAGGTCAGGCAGCATCCAAGGAGCAGGAGAATCGACGTTTTGGGCATGAGCCCTTCTTCAGGAATGCATCCACTGTCCTGAGATACTACACAAGGTATGATTCTGCTGTCTGCTGTCATAGTCTATTTTTTCTTTGGATGTTTGAATTTATTGTCCTGTCTTACCCTTCTGGCACCATTTCCAAGTGTTGTCTTGCCTGATCCTCCTTTAACTTCCCTTCAGCATTTACTAATTGTGTTGATTGATTTTATTCCAGGACTGTTTAACATATTGGGAAAAATCTTAAGTTTATTGTCCAAATTAGCTAAATCGAGGATAAATAACTGTGGACACTCATGAATTGTAAGCTGTTTCAAAATCATTAATTATGACTCTTTTACTGTGCCCCACTGCTCTGGATCTGGCCTTCCCTGCATCAATTCCTGTTTTCCACCCCAATAAGCTACATTGTAAATGTTGGTGCATACTCTGAAGTTGGGGAGGGCACCTCACTGGCAGCTGAGTTTTGAGTACCTCTGACACAACAGGTGGATGTTGGGTGGTGGATGTTTCCATACAAGATTTTGCCTATGTATTTTAAAAACAACCCATTTTGCAGTCCCAGTGTAGCTCTCAGACATGCATGGAGGGGTGTCCTTATGGCCAGTTTTGGTCCGGTCCTTATTTCATACACTAAGTATTTATTATCTATGAGTTTTCAGGAGTATCTTTGACCTAGCTCAATCCTTTCTCTGGACTAATGACCAAACTTCTTAATTCAGTTTAATTCCCACCAGTCACCCATAGGTTTGACACTGATATAACAATATCCTGAACTCCCATGTACTCTCTTGGACACTGCTCACTGACTATTATATCCATACATTACAGTGTGGTCCAAATGGACCCAGAGAATGTAATCATTGCACTTGGCTACTATGGCAGGAGAAAACTACACAAATAGCCATGTTTGACTAGTTTGACCGGTTTCTTGAAGAAGAAGGAGATAATAACAAGAAGAACTGTCTACTGCATGTTGCTTGATTTGCTGAAAGGGATCAAGGTAGCATTTGTTACTGCCTTATTCAATACCTATATGGATTACAGTCGACACAGTATTCCCACCAATGGAGACATTTCTATTTACAGCTGACCCATGTTCCTGAGTCAAATCTCTTTGTTTTTATTCCCAGCATGTATTGATGAATAATAGTTAAGCATATTTACTTTTTTTCTTCCTTGTATCCTGAAACATGAACATTTCCTTGTACAAAAATGGGAGAAAAAAGTCTTTACAAAGCAGATCTTCACAAGCAATAAACCATTAGGTGTTAAGCCGAGCCACTCATAATAGACAGATTCTAGTTTTGATCTTTAGCCTGCGGTGTTAGCTGATGTCAGTCAGGGAATCAATGAAAATTGCTGGACAGTATGTATAGATGAATGTTAGGTGAAGGCATAAACAATCTTGACTCCAAGGAATGTTATTGTCCAAAGGTTAGCAAAATTAATTACACAGTATCCTTTCTGAAAAATAGATGATATCACCTTGCTGGATCAGTGCCCTTGATAAAGAATGTGTTGAACATGAGTCTGACTGGGTTATTACTAAGGAATATCACAAGCACCAATCTCTATGATCATGTCATGCGGACTTGTGAGTAGAACATCTTAGGATCTCAGATGGGTTAGACCTAACAGCCAGATTCTTCTCATTGCGTCTGAAACAATGTCCATCATATCAATGTAACCTGCAACTGGTTGCTGACACTCAATAAACAATTCGTGCTCAATACAAATGCTTGTTGGAATTGGACCAGTGAATTATTTTCCTTGACCACACTAGAGCAAACAGGTCCTGTGGATCCCAATGTTGAAAGAGGATTGTTGCAGCAAACCTGCCCCAGTACTTTAGTGCAGATTCAGCTTAGCATTACATACAACATGGAGGACAGTGGTAAGGATTACACTGAGTTTTCACATGCAACATGTTGTTTGCAGGGGAGATGTGAAGATTTTTCAGTAACTACAGACTCTGTTCTAAGTTACTTGATCATGCAGTTAGTCATCACAAGGGGACAATATTGAAGATACTTATTGCAGAAAACCTGAAGCAAAATTCAACAAGGATGAATCCACAATCAATGACACAAATATTTCAACCAAATGTCAGAATGACACAGACTGACCGATAAATTATTATTTGAACAGAAGGGCAGAAGAAGAAAAGCTCTGGTTTGGCAGGAGTCCTGGTACCATTTCTTCAGACGGATGGTCAATGTCAGTGAATCCGTCTTCACATAACCTCACCTGTACATAACCTCACCTGTACTTAATCTCAGCTGTCCATTATACCAGCAGTTTCACCCTCTCATTGCACCAGAGCCTCATGACTCACCCATCAAAGCTCCCTGGCATTCAGCTCTTCTGCTAACATCATTACCAATGCTACTAGTCTCACGACTACCTCCCTCTCTCTCTGCCTCCACAAACTACCACCTGCTCAATTATAACAGGCACATCATCCCAGCATCAAATCCACACACCAGACATATCCTCAGAGTTTTCTATAAACCAGAATTTTAGAATTTGCTTTACTCTCACATGTACTCAATGTGTACAGTGAAAATCATCACTTACAGCACCATCTTAGGTATCTCAGTAAAAACTCTAAAGTACAAATTCTTAGGGAAAAGAAATTAGAAAAAGAAAGTAAAAAGTCCAGTATTGCAGATTATAGGAATTAATATCAAAAAATAAACAAAGAAAAGGTATATGCATAACTTAATATACAGCCCCTTTTTAATTTTCCAGTGTTTCAATATAATAGTAATAAGCAACAAAGCTTTATACTATAAAAAGATAAAGGGTTAATTCACTTTGCAAATATTGTGGAAAGCTATTAAGTGCAAAAGTGATAAAACTATTATGGTACAGATATAAAGATTGAAAATAAGTAAGGCTACGTCTAAAGATGAATGTAAGATCAATCTCAATCATCATCGAAAGCCTATTACTATTTAAGATTTCTCCTTCCAAAGTGAGGGCGTTCAAACCTGAAATCAATTCAGCAGCTGCGAAAGCTTTTGTAGTTGCGTAGTCATATTTATCTATAAATAGGTGAATTCAGTCGGTTAGCAAAAACATCCCCCCAAACCCCGTCACAACCATCAAAAAACAAATAACAAGTCCAGGGAGGCCTTTGAAGAGCTGTCAAATCATGAGTTACAATGCTGCATAAACAAATTTTACATCTATAACATTAAGAGATGTTTCTTATTGGGTGCTTGGATTTGAGACACCTTTTAATTGACTTGAAAGCAGTCTTGTACTACAGTGTGTATTTGTTGAAGAGGGGATTAGAGAACAGCCATGTTGGTCTCCTGAGAGAGGAGGCCACTTCACTGAGACTCGCCTGATAAAATATTGCATGTGGTGACTGCTGCGTTAGAAGTCTCTGTGGGAAAAAAGGAAAACAGTTGGCTGAAAGTGTGTGGTACTAATAGGACATAGCTGTTTTTTTGTTCATTTAAGCCACTATTTAGGATCTAATGGCAGATTATCATAATTTTGATATTCTTTACGTGGAAGTGCCAATTCAATGGTATTTTCAAGAAACTCCAATAAAGAACTCCACATAGCCATTTCCATTAAAGATGTCAAGTGGGCTGACTGTCACACGGTAGTCCATTTCAGGATGATTGGGAGACTGGGTGAGAACATGTAAAAATTCTTGGATGCAAAGCTGGAGGGCTTGGTGAAGAGATCCCAAGAAGTGTGGGTTTCCCCAGCTGCAGGATCCACGTTGTTCTCTTGTCCCTCATAGTGCCGAATTCTTCCACCTCTCCTTCCTCCTGAAGACCAAAATGGATCCCAAGCTCAATGCAGATGAAAAGCACTCCCTTTGTTAGACAATAGACAATAGACAATAGATGCAGGAGTAGGCCATTCAGCCCTTCGAGCCTGCACCACCATTCAATATGATCATGGCTGATCATTCCCAATCAGTATCCTGTTCCAGCCTTATCTCCATAACCCTTGACTCCACTATCTTTAAGAGCTCTATCCAATTCTTTCTTAAATGAATCCAGAGACTGGGCCTCCACTGCCCTCTGGGGCAGAGCATTCCACATAGCCACCACTCTCTGGGTGAAGTAGTTTCTCCTCATCTCTGTCCTAAATGGTCTACCCCGTATTTTTAAGTTGTGTCCTCTGGTTCGGCACTCCCCCATCAGCGGAAATATGTTTCCTCCTGCCAGAGTGTCCAATCCTTTCATAATCCTATACGTTTCAATCAGATCCCCTCTCAGTCTTCTAAACTCAAGGGTATACAAGCCCAGTCGCTTCAGTCTTTCCGTGTAAGGCAATCCTGCCATTCCAGGAATTGACCTCGTGAACCTACGCTGCACTCCCTCAATAGCCAGAATGTCTTTCCTCAAATTTGGAGACCAGAACTGTACACAGTACTCCAGGTGTGGTCTCACCAGGGCCCTGTACAGCTGCAGAAGCACTTCTTTGCTTCTATACTCAATTCCTCTTGTTATGAAGGCCAGCATGCTATTAGCCTTCTTCACGACCTGCTGTACCTGCATGCTTGCCTTCATTGACTGGTAGACAAGAACACCCAGAACTCTCTGAACAGCCCCTTTACCTAATTTGATACCATTGAGGTAGTAATCTGCCTTCCTGTTCTTGCCACCAAAGTGGATAACCAGACATTTATCCACATTAAACTGCATCTGCCATGCATCTGCCCACTCACCTAACTTGTCCAGGTCACCCTGTAATCTCCTAACATCCTCATCACATTTCACCCTACCACCCAGCTTTGTATCATCAGCAAATTTGCTAATGTTATTGCTGATACCATCTTCTATATCATTTACATATATTGTAAAAAGCTGCGGTCCCAGCACGGATCCCTGCGGTACCCCACTGGTCACTGCCTGCCATTCCGAAATGGAGCCGTTAATCACTACCCTTTGTTTCCTATTAGCCAACCAATTCTCTATCCAATCTAGTACTTTGCCCCCAATACCATGCGCCCTAATTTTACTCACTAACCTCTTGTGTGGGACTTTATCAAAAGCTTTCTGAAAGTCAAGGTGCACTACATCCACTGGATCTCCCTCGTCCATCTTCCGAGTTATATCCTCAAAAAATTCAAGAAGATTAGTCAAGCATGATTTCCCCTTCATAAATCCATGCTGACTCTGTCCTATCCTGTTACTATTATCCAGATGTGCCGTAATTTCATCCTTTATAATAGACTCCAGCATCTTTCCCACCACTGAGGTCAGACTAACTGGTCTATAATTTCCTGCTTTCTCCCGCCCACCCCTCTTAAAAAGTGGCACAACATTAGCCGCCCTCCAATCCTCAGGAACCGACCCCGATTCTATTGAACTCTGGAAAATAATTACCAGCGCATCCACGATTTCCCGAGCCACCTCCTTCAGTACCCTGGGATGCAGGCCATCAGGTCCCGGAGACTTATCAACCTCCAGACCTAACAGTCTCTCCAACACCAAATCCTGGCAAATATAAATTCCCTTAAGTTCAGGTCCTTCAGCCACTGTTACTTCAGGGAGATTGCTTGTGTCTTCCCCAGTGAACACAGATCTGAAGTACCCATTTAATTCCTCTGCCATTTCTTTGTTCTTCTGAAAGGATGGATACAGCTAACCCTTTTCAGGTGAGGAACTCAAATATTTCCAGAATGTGAATTGATTGGAAGTGAACTCTTAACAAAGTGTTCTAAAATGTCTCCAAATGTGTTTCAAAAGAACATTGCAATTTTTTTCAGGCCATAGTCAAATTAACTCTTCAGCAATGAATAGCTTACTCTCAAACAGTTGGTTGCCATTAGCAAAGAGCTTCAGGTCAAATGCTAGCCAACAAATGACATGCAGCATCAATAATAAATGCTAGTGAAAATTTAAACATTTAACAATAGATTTAAGTCTTTTTAGCTTGGTCCTGCCTTGCACTAAGTACATAGAACATAGAATATTACAATGCAGTACAGGCCCTTCGGCCCTCGATGTTGTGCCGACCTATCATACCAATCTGAAGCCCATCTAACCTACACTATTCCATGTACATACATATGTTTGCCCAATGACGACTTAAATGTACTTAAAGTTGGTGAATCTACTACTGTTTCAGGCGAAGCATTCCATACCCTTACTACTCTCTGAGTAAAGAAACTACCTCTGACATCTGTCCGATATCTATCACCCCTCAATTTAAAGCTATGTCCCCTCGTGCTCGTCGTCACTATTCTTGAAAAAAGGCTCTCCCTGTCCACCGTACCTAACCCTCTGATTATCTTATGTCTCTATTAAGTCACCTCTCAACCTTCTTCACTTTAACGAAAACAACCTCAAGTCCCTCAGCCTTTCCTCGTAAGACCTTCCCTCCATACCAGGCAACAGCCTCGTAAATCTTCTCTGCACCCTTTCCAAAGCTTCTACATCCTTCTTATAATGCAGTGACCAGAACTGTACACTATACTCAAAGTGTGGCTGCATTAGAGTTTTATACAGCTGTAGCATAATCTCATGGTTCCGGAACTCGATCCTCTGTTACTAAAAGCTAAAACACTGTATGCCTTCTTAACAACCCTGTCAACCTGGGTGGCAACTTTTAAGGATCTGTGTACCTGGATGCCGAGATCTCTCTGCTCATCTACACTACCAAAATCTTACCATTAGCCCGGTACTTTGCATTCCGGTTACTCCGACCAAAGTGAATCACCTCACACTTGTCCGCATTAAACTCCATTTGCCACCTCTCAGCCCAGCTCTGCAGCTTATCTATGTCTCTCTGTAACCTACAACATCCTTTGTCACTATCCACAACTCCACCGACCTTAGTGTCACCTGCAAATTTACTAATCCACCCTTCTCCGCCCTCATCCAGGCCATTTATAAAAATGACAAACAGCAGTGGACCCAACACTGACCCTTGCTGTATACCACTGGTAACTGGTCTCCAGGGTGAACATTTCCCATCAACTATCATCCTCTGTCTTCTTTCAGCAAGCCAATTACTGATCCAAACTGCTACAATCCCATTCTTCCGCATTTTGTACAATAGCCGATTGTGGGGAACCTTATCGAATGTCTTGCTGAAATCCATATACACCACATCAACTGGTTTACTCTCATCTACCTATTTGGTCACCTTCTCAAAGAACTCAAACCTTATTGTGAGGCACAACCTACCTTTCACAAAACCGTGCTGACTATCCCTAATCAAATTATTCTTTTCTAAATGATTATAAATCCTATCTCTTATAACTTTTTCCAACACATTACCAACCACTGAAGTAAGGCTCACTGGTCTATAATTACCAGGATTGTTCTCTACTCCCTTTCTTGAATAGGAGAACCACATTTGCTATCCTCCAGTCTTCCGGCACTATTCCTGTAGACAACGACGATTTAAAGATCAATATCAATCTCCTCCCTGGCTTCCCAGAGGATCCTAGAATAAATCCCATCCGGCCCAGGGGACTTATCTATTTTCACACTCTGCAGGATTTCTAATACCTCCTTCTTGTGAACCTCAATCACACCTAGTCTGGTAGCCTGTAGCTCAGTAATTTCCTCGACAACATTGTCGTTTTCTAGAGTGAATATTGTTGAAAAGTATTAATTTAGTGCTTCCCTTATCTCCTCTGACTCCACACATAACTTTCCACTACTATCCTTGATTGACCCTAATCTTACTCTCGTCATTCTTTTATTCCTTAAATACCTAAAGAAAGCCTTAGGGTTTACCCTGATCCTATCTGCAAACAACTTCTCATGTCTCCTCCTGGCTCTTCTGAGCTCTCTCTTTAGGTCTTTCCTGGCTACCTTGTAATCCTCAAGCGCCCTAACTGAGCCTTCACATCTCATTCTAACATAAGCCTGTTTCTTCCTTTTGACCATAGATTCCACTTCCTTCGTAAACCACGGCTCCCGCGCTCTACAGCTTCCTCCCTGCCTGACAGGTACATACTTATCTAGGACACACAGTAGCTTTTCCTTGAATAAGCTCCACATTTCTAATGTGCCTATCCCCTGCAGTTTCCTTCCCCATCCTATGCTTCCTATATTCTTGCCTAATCGCATCATAATTGCCTTTCCCCCAGCTGTAACTCTTGCCCAGTGGTATACACCTATCCCTTTCTATCACTAAAGTAAACATAACAGAATTGTGATCACTATCACCAAAGTGCTCACCTACTTCCAAGTCTAACACCTGGCCGGTACCCAGTACCAAATCTAATGTGGCCTCGCCCCTTGCTGGCCTGTCTACATACTGTGTCAGGAAGCCCTCCTGCACACACTGGACAAAAACTGATCCATCTATAGTACTCGTACTATAGTGTTCCCAGTCAATATTTGGAAAGTTGAAGTCCCCCATGACAACTAACCTGTCTCTCTCAATTCTTTCGAGAATCATCTTTGCTATCCTTTCCTCTACATCTCTGGAACTATTTGGAGGCCTATAGAAAACTCCCAACAGGGTGACCTCTCCTTTCCTGTTTCTAACGTTAGCCCATACTACCTCAGTTGATGAGTCGCCAAACATCCTTTCTGCAACTGTAATACTGTCCTTGACCAACAATGCCACACCTCCCCCTCTTTTACCATCTTCTCTGTTCTTACTGAAACATCTAAATCCTGGAACCTGCAACAATCATTCCTGTCCCTGCTCTCCGAAATAGCCACAACATCGAAGTCCCAGGTACCAACCCATGCTACAAGTTCACCCACCTTATTCCGGATGCTCCTGGCGTTGAAGTAGACACACTTCAAACCAACTTCTCGCTTGCTGGTGCCATCTTGCGTCCCTGAAACGTGATTTTGGACCTCCCTACTCTCAACCTTTTCTATACTTGAACTACAATTTTGGTTCCCATCCCCCTGCTGGACTAGTTTAAACCCACCCCAATAGCCTTAGCGAATATCCCCCCCAGGATATTGGTACCCCTCTGGTTAAAGTGAAGACCATCCTGCTTGTAGAGGTCCCACCTACCCCAGAAAGACCCCCAATTATCCAAGAATCAAAAACGCTCCCTCTTGCACCATCCCTGTAGGCACATGTCAACTCCTCTCTCTCCCTATTCCTTGCCTCACCAGCACGTGGCACGGGCAACAAACCAGAGACAACAACTCTGTTCATCCTAGCTCTAAGCCTCCATCCTAGCTCCTTGAATCTCTGCCTTAAATCCCATCTCTCTTCCTACCTGTGTCGTTGGTGCCTATGTGGACCATGACTTGGGGCTGCTCCCCCTCCCCTTTCAAGATCCCAAAAACACGATCAGAGACATCACGAACCCCGGCACCTGGGAGGCAACACACCAACCGTGAGTCTCTCCCGTCCCCACAGAACCTCCTATCTGTCCCCCTATGGAGTCCCCAATGACTACTGCTCTGCTCCTCTTCCCCTTTCCCTTCTGAGCAGCAGGGACAGGCTCTGTGCCAGAGCCCTGCACTCCACTGCTTTCCCCTGGTAAGTCATCCCCCCAACAGTATCCAAAACGGTATACTTATAGTTGAGGGGAATGGCCACAGGGGATCTCTACACTGTCTGCCGGATCCCTTTCCGTCCCCTTACTGTAACCCATCTGCCTTTTTCTTGTACCTGAGGAGTGACTACCTCCCTGTACCTCCTCTAAATAACCCCCTCTGCCTCCCGAATGATCCGAAGTTCATCCAGCTCCAGCACCAGTTCCCTAACGCAGTTTTCAAGGAGCTGGAGTTGGGTGCATTTCCTGCAGATGTAGTCAGCAGGGACACTAGTCGTGACCCTTACACCCCACATTCTGCAGTAGAAGAAAGATCCCTTCTTGGCCACTTATTTTGTGCCTTAACCCAGGGTAAATCAGGCCTTTTATCTATTCGATCTGCAAGTCTCTCCAAGGTATTGCTCAGAGTCCAGATGACGCAACTTAAGATTCCACCAAAACTGCAAAGCAGGCAAACAGAATCTCCTACTGTGAGGAGATTGTTTGTGTTCAATAACTAAGGTGAAATCATAATGCTATTGGTGAACTGAAATTATATAAAAACATTGAGTTGGTGCTACCGCCCTTCTGACTACTTCCAGCATAATCGCTTATTATTTCAGATTTCCAGGATCAGCAATATTTTAAGTAAATGAGAGTTAAGTACATGCTTGCACTGAAAGCATGATTGCTATACTGTGCACTTGTGTTAGGAGGTAAAGGATGAATGCAAAGGGGAAATTGTTCTGGTCAGGGGAAAAGAATTGTCATCAGTCTTTTGTTGAGAGCATTAGAAAAATAAGAGCTGCTCATGTCAAATCCTTTAAATAATTTTGTATTTAATTCAGGTTCTCAGAATTTGCTACTGCAACTGACTGTCTCAGTCCCTTCTCTCTTCAGGACTGGCAACTATTTATTTCTGTAATCCTCCTGCTGTTAGAAGGAAAGAAAATTTCTCTCCTCACCTATATTTGAAATAAAATGCACGTAATGCTTGTTATAACCAAATCTCGTGATATCTTCTAACTTTTTTAAAAAATCGGAACAGAAATAATGAAGGTTGAACTGCAATAAATCGGATGCCACGTTAGTTAAAAAAATATTGCAGAAAACATTTTGATTATACCTTCCCTGATTATATTACTATGCAGTGATATTATAATGTATATCTACATTTTCTAAAATCAAATCAGAGTCAAACATGGATCACATTGGCAAGAATAAAAGCAACTGCACAACTGATGAGCCAAAGTGGCATTCTTCAAGAAGGCTTGCAAAATTCAAGTGCAGTGTTAACATGTAGGAATTATATTCAGTAAATGTATCTATAATATACTAAATATTGTGTATATTGCACAGTTATGTACCCGCTAGCCTTATTTCCTGGATTATGATTTCTGAGTAACACTAGCACAAGTATTTGTAACTGTGTAATCCCATGTTGGCATTTACAATGGCACCACTGTGTATCAATGATTATCTCACATGCTGATATTGCACGTGTTACAACACTAGGTGATGCTATTCTGCCTCCTCATTGATGCAGTTATCTTTCACTACATTTTGTTGCAATACAGATGCTGAGAGGTTGTTCTGATCTGCTATGTCTTCTTCAATCATACCTTCATTTTCCACAATCTGTTCCACTCCAGGATGATCATGACTATCTCAAACCAAATAACAAATGTAACCACCACCAAAGGGCATCCAAAATGTTCTCATAAAATTGCTGGTTTCCTTCAATGTCATTCATCAACAATTGTCCTGAATATGTTTGATGTAGGGTAAGGTGATCTCCTCAAAGTTCTATTGAAATACTTTGGATCTATGAATACCTTTAGCTCTCCAAGTTTTATCTGCAAGAGTTGTCACTTCCTTGGTTACTAGCAAAATAGACAGAGCTTTAAACAAGTAATTGAGATGAAGGATCAAACCAGGGTAGGTGAAACAAATCAGAGAGTAGAGGTCAGAGTCAAGAGTGGGGTGCTGGAAAAGCACAGCAGGTCAGGCAGCATTTGAGAAGCAGATAAATCAAAGTTCCGGACATAAGCCCTTCATCATTCCTGATAAAGTGCTTATGCCCGAAACTTCGATTCTCCTGTTCCTTGGATGCTGCCTGATCTGCTGCACTTTTCCGGCACCCCACTCTTGACTCTGACCTCCAGCATCTGCAGTCCTCACTTTCTCCTAGGGAGTACAGGTCAGGCTGGATAGAAAAACGGTAAGATGGCAAATGAAGGGACAAAGAGAAAAAACTGAGAAAACACCAACAGCGAAGACTTTATATGACAAAGATAACAACAAGACAAAACAAAGGCTTGACATTCATAACAAATTAAATGAATTGATAGCACAAATTAAAGTGAATAAATATGACCTGATAGCCAGGAGGTGGCTGTATGATGACAAGAATGGTTTACTGAATTTTGAAGGGTATAGCGAATTCAAGAAGAATGGGATGTAATGGTTAATGTGTGGTATTGTTAATCAAGAAAGACATTTGTACAGTAGTTAGAGATCACTTTGGTCCAGGGGATCTGGATTTAGAATTGGCTTGTGTGGAGAGGAGTGACAGTATTGAAAAGAATCTCGAGTTAGCAGGGTCTACAATCAAACGTCTGCATCCCCACCCCACCACCCCCACCCCACCATCCCCCCCACCCAAGCAGTAATCAAAATGTCAGCCTTAAGAAAATGCTGAAGTCGGTCTCTCTGCTGTAGGAAGGATTTGTGAAACTTAAAAGGGTTCATAAAAGATTTACAGGGATGTTGCCAGGATCGGAGGGCTTGATCCATATGGAGAGGCTGAATAAGCTAGTGGTATTTTCCCTGGAGCATCAGACGTTGAGGGGTGACCTTATAAAGGTCTACAAAATCATGAGGAGCATGGATAGGGGAGTAGACAAGGTCTTTTTCTAGGGTGGAGGAGTCCAAAATTAGAGGGCATAAGATGATTAAGGTGAGAAGCGAAAGATTTAAAAGGGACTTAAGTGTCAATGTTTTCACGCACAGGGTGGTGCGTATATGGAATGAGCTGCAGAGGAAATAGTGGAAGTTGGTACAATTACAGCATTTAAAAGGCATCTGAATGGGGATATGGATAAGGAAGGTTTAGGGGAATATGAGCCAAATGCTGGCAAATTACACTGAATTTATCTAGGATGTCAGATCGGCATGGACAGATGAACTGAAGGGTCTGTTTCTGTGCTGTCCATCTCTATAACTCTATAAATAGCTAAGTGCTTTTAAAATAAGAGTGGAAGAGTGAGAGAATAAAAATTGGGCTGTTCCTTGCCAATAGAGTGCCCTAAGGCACAGAGACTGAGACAGGAAAATTTTCTTTTAAGAGAGGAAGAATCATTTGGGAGAGTTCAGTGGGTGAGTGAGTGAGTGTGTGTGTCATTCTCACAGCCTCTCGAACGAACAAAGCAGGGAAATGAGAAGCTCCAGGAACAGGATGCAATTGAACTGGAGCTCCTGTTAAGGAATGAGTGAGCCCTCTTAGTAGTTGCTCGAGAATCTCATGAAAAAACATTAACTAATGAGGGTAGCATTGAATGAATGCAAATGTTTGATGGAACAAAACCCTGTATAGCCCTGTCAACTGAACAAGGAGCATTAAGTGGAGATGAGTTGAGCCTTCACTGATGCCTGAGCATCTCTAAGGTTCAGGGAATCCTACAGTGCAGAAAGTGGCCATTCAGCCCATTGAGTCTGCACTGACACTCCATAACAGCATCACACCCAAAGCCTTTCCCTATCCCCATAAGTCTACATTTGCCATTGCCAGTCCACCTAACCTGCACATTCTTGGATACTACAGACAATTTAGCATTCATTTTTGGATTGTGAGAGAAACCGAAGGATGAAATTGTTGAATCTTCCTTTCTCATATTTGTAATAATACCATTTCAAACAATTTTAATAGTGTAAAATAGTTTTTTCATCTTTTATGTGAAATTAAATTGATTTTCTTTTGTTAAAGGCACATTTGCAGTCTCTTTTGAAAATGTTCAGTAATTGACCATACTAATAAACAAATTGCAAACAAAGAAACCTTATGAACTATCCAATTAGTTTTCATTCAGGGATCTGATTTGTCTTGTATTATCATCAGCTGGGACTATAACCCACCTGGAACAGATAAGTGATTTGGGGATGATAGTCAGGTGACAGGAAGTTATGTATTGCAGTAAGAGTAGGTGGCTGTCTTTCAGTAGAACAACCCCTACCCTGTCTAATGCCGGGTTGCTTGATCATACACTGATTGTCTTAGGATGAGGAAATGTCTGCTCTGGGAAGCCTAGGCAAACACATTAGGGCTTGTGTGTTATGCTCTCAGCCTGTTAATTCAGTAGTGGCTACTGATGTGTTAATACCAGCCGAGGAAAAATGAAACCCAGAAGTGGATATAAATTAAACACTTAAGGACCTGAATTCGTATCAGGAAAGCAACAACCTTCCTGTAATTACCTAATTGGGTGGAAATGAGAAAGTAGAGAGCCATCCATTGGCCCTGACCCTCCTGCTGCCACAAACCCACACTTTACCCCCTACATGCACACCAGATTCACTTCTAAACTTACAATGGAGTGAAGTACACAATACTGCTGCAGGTTACTTTTTTGTTTAATTCTCTCTCTTCTATTATCAAAAGCAAATTTTCCAGTTTATAGTTCTCCTTTTCAGAAGAATCTCTTCAATCAATCTTCTTTTCATCATTTTTGTTTTTTTTAAAATGCATCTCCAAAGAAAACAACTTGGTCTAATCAAAACTAGTTTTTGTATGACGCTGCTCTTTTCTGTCTTCCTTTTATTCCTGTTGTTCCATGTTCATTTTTTCAACAACTTCAACAGGCAGTTTTATGTTCATTGCTGGATACAGTTGTAGGTTGGTGCTAATTATTAGTAAATATTTTAATCTAAGTGTACTGTATATGGAAGAGCAGTTACAAAAGTAAGAAAGCAATGTATTTATAGAACTAATTTATTCCAAATCTACAAATGGTGATGTAGCAGTTTTATAAAACCTGCACTAGAAAATAAATTCATGACATAAGTTATATCTCCTATATCTCACCTTAGTTAGCTCTTCTGTAAGCTTTTACTGAAATTATAACAAACACATATCACAAAGCCATGATGTGGAGGAGCCAGTGTTGGACTAAATCATATCACAAAGTTACCAGACTCAACTGAAAGTTAATTCAACTTAAGGAGTGAACTATTAAAACTAGAGATAATGATGATCAGCCAGCACTATCCTCAATATGTCCTCCTACCAAAGCAAAGCTTTTACTGTGTTAACTGCAATATACTTTGAATAGTATTATGCAAGGATCATGAGAGGAGTAGAACAATGTTCAGCTCCTTCAATTGTCACTAAATTAGTTTATGGCTGATCTGTTTTAAACTCCATTTATTGAGGTTGACACCATATCCCTAAAGATGTATTTTCTCATAAAAAATTAACAGTCTGCTTTGGCATTTTCAAAATTGACCAACCCCCCAGTAGTTATTGGATGAGAGAAATCCACATTTTCAACATTACATTTCTTGACGTCTTGCTTTAATGTTCAAATCTGGTTTTAAGTTTATGATCCCTGATTCGAGATTCCTTCCACCAACGGAAATGGTTTATCTCTGTATCGGAGGTACCTTTCCAACTAAGGAATTGGATTTTGGGCACCATGCAGAAATATCCAAACACTGTTGGAAGTCCACGTTCAAACATTTGAGAGGCAAATGTTGGTGACTGAAGATTACCATTGGGATGAAAAAGGTGGAAAATGACCCCTTTTGTACTCAAGCTTCCTAACTGGTCCATATTAAAGGTAAACATGCATTTGAAAAGATATAATAAAGTTAAAAAAAAGTTCACAAAGTACACTCTAGTAAAATTTTGCAGTGCAGAAAATTATAAAACAATTAAATTTTCTTTACATGTAAGATTTAGTTCTTTACTACCAAGTAAACCCAGAAACCAAGGTCATGGGGCTTAATTCTATTTTCATTATTTTCTATTAAAAATAAGAAACAGGAAACAATGTTTTACTCAAAGATTAATAAATGCTTAGAACAGGTTCAGTGATGTTTTTTTAATGAAAATCAAACTGATAATTCACTCACTGCTTTATTCTCTGAGAATGAGGACAAAGATGATGCTGACGCTGAAAATTAAGGAATAGTAGATGGTAGATACTAGTACTAAGGGCATGGTGTATGCAAAGTAAAGAGAAAAACCATAATTACCTCAGTTCAATTAAAACAATGTCATTGTATCAAAACATTTTGGAACTCTTATTGAAGGTCATTTGAGTTGAGATTTGTTTGCAACTATTTCCCTGCTGTATATTTTGAGACTACAGGAGTCTGGGAATTTCTTTGTATGCTAGGACACCAAAAATTATTATGAATTTTATTACAGATGGCTTGACATCAAGTACAAATAGGACAGTATTACATTATATGAGGAACAGTAGGATCAAAAGAACAGCACTGAAGCTCATGGGATTTCAGAGAGTGCAAGGCATAATGGTGATGGGCACAGAAATAAGTGGGAAGTGCATGAAGGTGTGTGGGCAGTATATGTCACCAGCCAGTGTGCTAGCTTACTGGTTCCATCCTGTCTATTGGTTATTTTGCTGAAGGCAAGATTGGGAGGTGGATGCAAATGTCAGGTCGCCATGTCTTCCCATTGATGATGAAATCTAACCGTTAAAGGCCAAATAAAGTATTTTTGCATGATGTCCTGATCCCTGCAAAGAGTGGAGAACAGAGCAGCTGCCTTGTGGTATCCGCTGAATGGTAACATGGACTGGTTGGTGGGATCTGTGCTCCAGACATGCTTTTTGTCTGCACAGGCTTCAGCTAAGGCCATAGGCTATTCTGTGACGGGTTTCTCCGACTCCATATCACAGGTCTCCAACATTCCCAACTACTTATACTAACCTCCAACCTTCCCAATTCATCTCTACTCATCCATCCCCCATCCCTCCTCCCTTCATTTCTACTTTCCCAATCCTCAACATTCTATCTCATACACTTATGCAAACACACAAGCTTTTTGATATGCACACACATCTCACTCACCCTCCCTCACAAATCCCCCTCACCTACCAAACCCAAACATGATATTCCTACCTCATCCCGACATATCTACATCCTTACCCACACTGCACACACATATATCCACCCCTTCTCCACAATCTTACAACCCCACACCAACACACTGCACATCTACTCCCACTCCCATGTCCATCCCCACAATTCCACAACTCCACACCCACACCTGTGAGGGCAACTTTTATCTTAAAATTGAAAAAAGATATTGGAGAGAGGCAGATCATTTTTGAGGCATAATATTCCTCACCTCAAAGAGGAACCTTCTGGTTTGGAGCCGAAGGTCATGCGTTGCCAACTCTCATTCTCAAGAATTGATCCATCAAAATGGCTCTGTCCCCTTTTTAGGAGCTGCTGACTTACGTTGATCAGTATAGATTTAAGTTGAACTCAAGCTGGTTGAATTGTGTTACATGATCCCCAGTGCCCATTATCGGGTCTTACAAAACGTTGCATTTAATACAAATCATTTAGGAAAAATTGTAAGGCGAAACAGAAATTGATGCAAAGCACTTCGTCAATCATGTGACATCTGTGAAGAAACAGTTAGGATTAACCATGTATGTTAGTGGTCTTTCATCTGTTTGATTTTTTTTAGTATTTTTGCAATATTTCTCTTGTAGAAATTATAATTACGAATAAAATCCAAGTCTCACTGCAACAATGTAAACATTGAAGTTCTGTCAATCATAATAGCTTTACAGCGAGGAAAGTAAAACATTTATTTTATTATATTATGTATTTCAGATTCAGAATGGGAAGTATTAATCATTACCATAAATGTATAGTATACTGCACATGTTCAAAATCAGCACATACAAGAGAAACATGAAGTGGTAGATTAGCTTATTTTAAATAGATCTCGTATTTAATTGGTGGTTTCATTGGCACTTTAATCACTACTCACAAAATTCATAATTACCATTTAATTCAATATGAGTTTGCAGCAATTAAGGTAGAAATATGACTCACACCTTCCATAGTGAGAATAAAATAACACTGCTCCACTAGGATGATTCAGGAATGTTCATTGTCAATAAAATTATAGTTAAACCCAAATAATTAACTTTTTAAAAGCAGATTTCAAGATTACAAATTATAGGTTTTACAATCAATGGTTCTTGTTGACATCAGTTTAATGTACTGAATAAGCTTAGGCATAGTCACTTCCTAAATGATGATAGGGATACTGAAAAATCACTTAGAGTGTAGTCTTAAGTGTGTGAGCTACCTGTAAGGATTCAGTCAGTTCAAGTGCTCAGTCCATATATCACTTGTCCCAATAGGGTTAAACAAACTCAAGTTGAAAGAGATAAAATAATCAGCTCCTTTCACAATCAAAGGATATCCTGCCATATTCTGGCACATTCTTCATGAAAGGGAAATTGTGTCTGACTAATTTGTTAGAGTTTCCTGAAGTGGTCTCACACAGTTGATAAGGGGGAACCAGTAGATGTGCTGTGTTTGGACTTCTAGAAGGCGTTCAACAAGGTACTTCACAAAACATTGTCATGAGATCCCATGGTGTTGGAGGTGGTATATTGGCATGGATAAAGAATGAGCTCTTTGGCAGGAAACAGTGAGTGGGGATTTTTTTCAAATTGACAACCTATAACCGGGTGGGGTTCCATAGGGATCAGTGCTGGGAACACAAGTGTTCATAGTGTATCATAATGACTTAGAGGAAGGAAGCGAATATATTGTAGCCAAATTTGAGGACATTAGTTGTGAAAGCAATACAAACAGATTTCAAAGAGATATTGACAAGTTAAGTAAATGGCTTAAAAGTGGACAAAGAGAGTATAATGTGGGAAAAATGTAAAGTTTCTAATTTTGGAGGGGAGAATAATAGAACAGTGTATTACTTAAATGAAAAAAAAACTGCAGAAAGCTGCAACAAAAGGGTTCGGGTGCTATTTGTGCAGGAAACACAGAAAGTTAGCACACAGGTGCAGCAGGTAATCACGAAGGCAAATTGGCCCTTATTTCAAAACAATTGGAGTATGAGAGCAGGGGAATCTTACTGCAAGTGTACAAAGTGCTGGTGAGACAAGTCTTGGAATATTGAAAGAAGTTTTGGCCCCTTTATTTAAGGAAAGATATTGTTTCATTGGAGGAAGATTCACTAGGATGATCTCTGGCATGGAGGGATTGTCTTATGAGCAAAGACTATGGGGACTCTACATATCGGAATTTAGAAGGATGAGAGGTGATCTCATTGAAACATGTAGGATTCATAAGGGGCTTCACAGGGTAAATACTGAAAGGATGTTTCCTCTGATGGAGTCTAGCACCAAAGGGCATTATCTCAGAATGAAAGGGTGCAAATTTAAAACTGAAGATGAGGCATTTGAGTCTTTGGAACCCCTTGCCACAGTGACCTCTGGGGTAGAGTCCTTCCGAATATTTAAGAATAGGATAGACTCTTGATCAGGAGCAGTATCAAGGGTTATGTCGAAAATGCACAAAAGTGAAGGGGAGGAATTTCAGATCAGTCATGCTCCTATTGAATGGTGGAACAGGCTTGAGGGACCAAATGGCCTACATCTGTTCCTATTTCTTATGCTGTTGTGGCAGGGATGTATAAGTGTATTTACTCTTGTAACCTAAAAAATTTAACAGATCATTTGTGTACATTAATCAGGACTGTGATAATTAGCAGATTTTTTTAATAATACTGCTTGAAGTATAGATTTTGGTCAGGATACGAGTTCCTCTCCCAGTGTTTCTCAAAATTATCTCATGGGATATGTTACAACAGCTACAATTTACATTTATATAACACCTTAAGCATGATGAAACATCCCAAGTCACTTATAATTAGCTTTACTCAAAGTAAGTTTGATACTGAGACAGACAAGGAGATTTTAGGGGAGTTGGACAAAAAACTTGATTAAAGAAATAAGGTTTGGCTTAAAGGAGGAAAATGAAATAGAGGAGCAGGAGTATATAGAGAAATAATTCCAAAGCTTTGGAGCCAAGGTAACTGAAGGCACAGTCATCAGTGGTAGAGCATTAACAATTAACCGTGCAGAAAAAAATCAATATTAGAGAAGGGCAGCAGTCTAAGGGGATCGTGGGGCTTGAGGAGCCTGGAGAGCTGGGACAAGGCAATGAAGGGATTACAAAATAGAATGTAAATTTTAAAATCAACGTATTGACAGGAGCCAATGTAGGTGAATGAGCACATGGGTACTAGAGGAATGGAAACTTCCACAAGCTAAGACAAGGCCAAGGGAGTTTAGGACAACGTTAAGTTTACAGAGGGCAGAATTTGTATTTATTATGCTTTGTACATATCCTAACATGAACACTACCATGAAGTCTAGCAATGCATTTTTGCTTGTGAAATTAGGTGTGAATTCAGAAATTCCAATCTCTGCTTGAATAGGAAGATAAATTGTTATGATCAGGTGAAGAGGGGGAAATCAGCTCCTCTCTTTTCAACACCCTCAATTGCCCATTATGAATAGACTTATTTTCTAGTGTGGGGCTCTAAGTGTCTCTGATAAGAATGTAATTACACAAATTATACTCTATTTAAGGAGGTAACAACAAGATTTTAGTGAAAGAAAGAGCAATTATCTGCTAACCCCAAGAAAAATAAGAAAGCATTTACAGACTTGGTACAAATTTAAAACTATACAGTGGCTAGCACAAAAGGATGGGGAAGGAAATATTCTGCTTAAAGTTCTTCACATGTCCTTGACAGGTAAGCTTTAATCTGAGACTAAAGCTTGTTGTTTAGTTGATGTCTTTGTCCTCAGCAGTCGCAAATATTTCAGTTATCCTTCCATTTCTGGATGTTCTGATGTTTCTTAACAATCTACTTTCTCATCAGGATTTTCTTTCTGGGCGCACTGAGAGAAAGAGCTTTCTCCAGTTTTGTAGGTACAAATCCATCTTCTCTACTACCATTGAGGATGGAGATTCTGGTGGAGCCTTCACCTGTTAATTGTTTAATAGTCCACCACCATTCACAACTGAATGTGGCAGGACTATAGAATCTAGACCTGATCTCTTGATTGTGGATTCATTTAGTCATAGTATGCTGCTTCCCCTTTTTGACATGCAAGTAGTCTTCTATTGTAGCTCACCAGGTTGGCATCTCATTTTCAGTGCATCTGATACTGCTCCTGGTTTGCTTCCCTCCACTCTTCATTGAACCAGAGTTGATCTCTTGACTAAATGCTAATTGTAGAGTGGAGCGTACGCTGGGCTATAAGTTTACAAAATTGTAGTTGAATACAATTTTACTGGCCCTCAATGCCACATGGTTGCCCCATATTGAGCTGAAGCCAGTTTTGTTAAGCACGGTGGTAGTACCACACAGCAGGATGGAGAATAATATGAAGGTGTGACTTAATTTCCAGTGGTCACTCCTACCAATACTGTAGTAGACAAATGCACACCAACAGCTCAAGTAAAATTTTCTGTGTTGTTGGTTCTTTAACCAAGACATTGCCCAACAGTCCAATAGCTGTGCATTTTAGGACACATTGTTTTACCAAGGGTATTGCTGAGCTACTCCTGATGATGGACATTGAAAAAAACCACCACATGTACATACATGTGTTTATCAAGTGCACTGATTCATCAGCCAAGAGGTGGTGGTTAGGGTTTTTTTTAATTCATTCATGAAATGAGAGCATCACTGGCTAGGCCAGCACTTTTTGTCCATCCCTAATTTCCCAGAGGGCAGTTAAGAGTCAACCACATTGCTGAGGGTCCAGAGTCATATGTAAACCAGACCAGGTAAAGATGGCAGTTTCCTTCCGTAAAGGACATTATTTAACCAGATGGGTTTTTCTAAAACTCATTAATGATTTAATGGTCATCGTTAGATCCTTAATCCCAGATTCTTTACTGAATTCAAAATGTACCATCTGTTGTGGCAGAATTTGAACATGTGGCTCCCAGAATATTACACGGGTGTCTATATTAACAAAAGCATTCCAGTGCATCCCCTATTACTCTGTGGTGATCAATAGGAGTTTCTTTCCCATGTTTGACTGGATGCTATGAGATTACATGTGGTCTGGAGAGAATTTCAAGATCTTCCAGAACATATCTCTTTGGATTATATACTAGTTTGCTGCTATCTCTTCTAGATCTGTCCTACCAATGAGCTGGACATAACCTAGGGATGGTGGTGGTTTTGCCTGGCACATTGTCAGTGAGATATGATTCAGTGAGTATGACTATGTCAAACTTGACTAGTTTGTGGAACAACTCTTCCAATGTGGCACAATCTCCAGATGCTTGTAAGGAGGACATTGCAGATTGACAAATTGGGATTTGCCATTGTTATTTCTAGTGCATAGAAATGTAGGGTGGTCTGTCCAATATTTTTTTCTTTCTCTAGACTTTGTAGCAATTTGATACAACTGAATGTTTTGCTGGCCATTTTAGATATTTATTAAAAGGTAACCACATCACTCTGCACCTGGAATAGGATGTAGGTCAGACCATGAAAGGA